>NW_026652280.1:122480883-122972055 GCF_009828535.3 Hylobates moloch
ATATATAATATTATATATATTGTATATTATATAGTATAATATAAAATTATATATTATAATATATAATTATTATAGTATTTATTATTATATATTATATATATTTTATATATAAAATAATATATAGGAGATATATATATATATACACGACATGAGGTTTCTCCATATTGCCCAAGCTGGTCTCAAACCTCCGAGTTCAAGTGATCTGCCTGCCACAGGCTCCGAAAATGCTGGGATTACAGGCATGAGCCACCACACCTGGTGATAAGTATTTTTCTATATCATTTTGAATGTCCTGTCAACTACTGTGACAGGGGATTGGACAGGTACAGATGATAATAGTGTTCCATTTTTTTGTTTGTTTGTTTTTAATCAGGAAACATAGGTCCTAACAGGTAGTAGGAATGATTTACTTTGTAATACATTTCATCAAAAATTTTATCATGAAAGACTGCTTCTACTAAGCCAGAACTTATTCCATACCTTCTTACAGAAGGTCCATATCATTAACATTTTCAAACACCATTCCTTGTCTATCTTCCACAAGAAAAAACACCCGGCCCAACTCCATTTTTCAACATGACTGATAATCCAGAGCTGGCATTAGAGTTAATGACATGGAGTCACCATAAACACATAATAATAGCACCATTATAAACACATATAACTAAATATCTAATTTAAATTTAATGAACTTTTTATGTTATAAATATTAATGGGCCTGAAGGAAGCATTTTGCTAAATAAAACTGTTAAATTCAGTAAAATAATACTAAGAATATACAATTTAATATTTTCAAAAGGCTAAGCATTTACTAGCAAGACTCCTTTTTATTTATGTGTTCAGTGACTAGATTTTTAAGCTTTTGATCAAGGAAGCATTTTTATGCTCATCTGGAACTAATTGGGCATTAAAAAGCTTACAGACACATCAGTTTCTGTTGAAGCAGGGTGTATCTAAACCAATCTATATTTGTTTAATGGACAGTATACTTGGTGTCACACCACTTGATTTTCCAACTATGTAAAGGATGAAATCTACAATTTACTACATGTTTTGTTTGGAAGGTGGCAAGATAGAAGAGAGGCAGAAAGAGGGGAAAAATGATGTTAGGAAACTAGCATTTATGAGCAGTCATTTCTTATAGTATATTAGATAATTTATTTATGATATTAAAACTAATCCTTATATAAAACTTATTCCTAATTTATAGATAAGGAAATATGTCCAGATCACATAGCTATTCACACATACCGTAGTGAGAGATTTGAATCTCCAGTCTAATTAGTTCTAACCTTCTCTTTTTCACTAAAACATATCCTCCCAAAAATATATATTCATATTTTAAAGAAGAGGGGTGTAATTTGATTATTTTTTATAATGCATTTCTAAAAGCTGATTAGAATTATATTTCTTCTTGTAGAATAAATGAGATAAGAAGAAAGGTATTAAATAAAAACTTGCTTTTTATATTTATTATTTCTTTCTCCCTTGTATCTTTTAAATTTACATAATGAGAATGTTTATTACTGTGAATGAAATTATAAGGTAGACGAATTGATTGATACGTAGTGCAGATTGAGTTCTGCAGCTAGGGTTGGCAGCCATTCCAGACAATTCATTCTGTAAATAGATATGTAAATCTATGGCATTCATGAATACAATATAGTACTGTAAATGTATGGTATGGTTTGGCTTTGTGTAACCACCTAAATCTCATCTTAAATTGTAATTCCACATGTTGAGAGAGGGACCTGGTGGGAGGTGAATGGATAATGGAAGCAGACCTCCCCCTGGCTGTTCTCATGATAGTGAGTGAGTTCTCCTGATATCTGATGGTTTAAAAGTGTTCCACATCCCCCCTGATATGGTTTGCCAGTGTCTCCACTGAAATCTCGTCTTGAATTCCCACATGTTGTAGGAGCGACCCAGTGGGAGGTAATTGAATCATGAGGGCAAGTCTTTCCCATGCTGTTCTCGTGATATTAAGTCTCACAAAATTTGACGGTTATTATAAGGGAGAGATTTCCTGCACAAGCTCTCATTTCTTGCTGCCATCCACGTAAGATGTGACTTGCTCCTTCTTGCACTCTGCCATGATTCTGAGGCTCCCCTACCCACGCAGGGCTGTAAGTCCAATTAAACCTCTTTCTTCTGTAAATTGCTGAGTCTTAGGTATGCCTTTATCAGCATTGTGAAAACAAACTAATACAGTAAATTGGTACCAGGGGTAGGGTGTTGCTAAAAAGATACCTAAAAATGTGAAAGTGACTTTGGAACTGGGTAACAGGCAGAAGTTGGAACAGTTTGGAGAACTCAGAAAAAGACAGGAAAATGTGGGAAAGTTTGGAACTTTCTAAAGAATTGTTGAATGGCTTTGCAAAAATTCTGATAGTCATATGGACAAAAAGGTCCAGGCTGAGGTGGTCTCAGAGGGAGATAAGAAATTTGTTGAGAACTGGAGCAAAAGTGACTCTTCTTGTGTTTTAGCAAAGAGACTGTTAGCATTTTGTCCCTGCCCTAGAGACTTGTGAAACTTCAAACTTGAGAGAGATGATTTAGGGTATCTGGCAGAAGAAATGTCTAAGCAGCAAAGCATTTAAGATGTGGCTTCTGTGCTGTTAAAGGCATTCAGTTTTATAAGGGAAGCAGAATGTAAAAGTTCAGAAAATTTGCAGTGGACAATGCAATAGAAAGGAAAATCTCATTTTCTAAGGAGAAATTCAAGCCAGCTGCAGAAATTTTCATAAGTAATGAGGAGCCAAATGTCAATCCTCAAGACAATGTGGAAAATGTCTCCAGGGCATGTCAGAGGTATTTACTGCAGCCCATCCCACCACAAGCCTGGAGACCTAAGTGAAAAAAATGGCTACTTGGTTTAGACCCAGGGTCCTCATGCAGTGTGCAGCCTAGGGACTTGGTGTCTTGTATCCCAGCTGCTCCAGCCATGGCTGAAAGGGGCAAATGTAGAGCTCAGGCTATCACTTCAGAGGGTGCAAGCCTGAAGCCTTGGCCACTTCCATGTGGTGTTGAGCTTGCAGGTGCATAGGAGTCAATAATTGACATTTGGGAACCTCCACCTAGATTTCAGAGGATGTATAGAAATGGTTGGTTGTCCAGGCAGAAGTTTGCTTCAGTGGAGGGGCCCTCATGGAGAACCTCTGCTAGGGCAGTGCAGAAGGGAGATGTGAGGCCCAAGCCCCCACACGGAGTCCCTACTGGGGCACTG
The DNA here is from genome assembly GCF_009828535.3 of Hylobates moloch. NCBI lineage: Eukaryota > Metazoa > Chordata > Mammalia > Primates > Hylobatidae > Hylobates > Hylobates moloch. The sequence goes on from NW_026652280.1 coordinate 122,484,110, forward strand.
CCTAGTGGAACTATGAGAAGTGATCCACTGTCCTCCAGACCCCAGAGTGATAGATCCATCAAAAGCTTGCACTATGTGCCTGGAAAAGCTGCAGCCACTGAACACCAGCCCTTGAAAGTAGCTGGGAGGCATACCAGCCACAGAGGCAGAGCTGCCCAAGACCATGGAAACCCACTTCTTGCATGAGCATGCCCTGGATGTGAGACTTAGAGTCAAAGATCATTTTCAAGCTTTAAGATTTGACTGCCCTGCTGGACTTTGGACTTGCATGGGGCCTGTAGCCCCTTTGTTTTGGCCAATTTCTCCCATTTGGAATGGCTGTAATTATCTAATACCTGTACCCCCATTGTATCTAGGAAGTAACTAACTTGCTTTTGATTTTAAAGGCTTACAGGCTGAAGGGACTTGCCTTGTCTCTGATGAGACTGAAATGTGAACTTTCGAGTTAATGCTGAAATGAATTAAGACTTTTGAGGACTGTTGGGAAGGCATGATTTGTTTTAAAATGTGAGGATGTGAGATTTGGGAGAGGCCATGGGTGGAATAATATGGTTTGGCTGTGACTCCACCATAATTTCATCTTTAATTTCCACCTGTTTTGGGAGGAACCTGGCAGGGGGTAACTGAATCATGAGGGCAGGTCTTTCCTGTGCTGTTCTTGTGATAGTGAGTAAGTCTCATGAGATCTGATGGTTATTATAAGGGGTTTTTTTCTGCAGAAGCTCTCATTGCTTGCTGCCATCCATCTAAGACGTGATTCTCCTTGCCTTCCACCATGATTGTGAGGCTTCCACAGCCATGTGGAGCTTTAATTCCAGTTAAACCCCTTTCTCTTGTAAATTGCCCAATCTTGGGTATGTCTTTATCAGCGGCATGAAAACAGACAAATACATCCCCCTACTTCCTGCTACCATGTAAGACCTGCTTGCCTCCCCTTCATCTTCCACCCTGATTGTAAGTTTCCTGAGGGTTCCTAGCCGTGCTTTCTGATAAGACTGAGGAACTGTTGTGAGTCAGTTGAGCCTCTTTATGGATTATCCAGTCTCTGGTAATTCTTTATAGCAGTATGAAAATGAACTAATACAATGTATTTTCTCTTCCTTTGATTTTCTTAACATTTTCTTTTGTCTAAGTTACTTTATGGTAATAATACAATATATGGTTAATTGACTTTTTATATTATTGGTAAGGCTTCTGGGTAAACAATGAATTATTAGTAAACTTTTGGGAAGTCAAAAGTTATACATGGATTTTCAACTTCATGGGGAGTCTTTACCTCTCACCTTCACATTGTTCAAGAGTCAACTATGTGTGTTAGGTCTTCCCTAGATATTAAGCCCAGTGTCTGTGGACCTATCTTAATAGCTCTCTTGAATACCGACTTACAGAATTGAAATATTTCTGTATCAGTTGACTCTACTTTTTCAACTCACCTCATTTTACCTTCCTATCAGAATTTATAAAATGCCACACTCTTTTCTATTCCACTTTACAATAATAATTATTTCCTAGTAACTTCAGGCATATCTCAAGATAATTTTACCTGCATGTGTGGACATCATTCAGTACCCACAGCATATAATACAAGACAGAATTAAATTTACCTTTAACAACTTTAATTTTCACAGGACAATTGTAAGTTAAGAATGAGGATTGTTATTTTCCAGATGAAGAAACAGATTCGAAGATGAGGCAGAATCATAATTTAAATCTAATTTTGTCTGCATAGTCTGGGCTCATTCCACTTCACAACACTGTCTTGCAGCTATAGATGAGTCTGTCATTTGCCACATCCCAGTACTTGACCCATTTCAGTGGAATAATATAGTACTTTTATCTGTGAGGTTTTCCAGTCATCCTATAAATGAACAGTTATTCAGAAAATTACTGTAGTCAAAATGATTTTATAAGAAAGAGAGTTCATATCCAAGTGAAGCCAATGATGACATTTTTCTGGTAATATTATGCAGAATGGACAAAATAGTGCTGTACTGAAGTTGGCTTGTACCAGCTGCAAAAAGCCATCTTTTAGTATCTCTTTGCAAGTCTTATTTAGGGATGTTACCCAGATAGCTTGAAATGGGATATGGTGAGATTATTTATACAACGGATTTTGGCAAAGGCTGTAAATATTGAAACATTCTTTTGAGAAAGATGGTTGTTAAACATTGACTAGGATACCATTACCTGAGGGTTTTATTGGGGTAAATTTATAATAGACTAGTGGTCAAATAGATTTAGATTGCAATGCAGTAAAATAAAATACAGAACAACAATGCAGGTAAAAATTATCAAAATAAAGAATGTATAGAATTATTAATTAACTTTAGGAAATTAAGAAGCTATAATGAGTCAAAAACACACAGGTATATATTTAGTGATTAGTGCTAACTCATTCGATATTCAGTGACCTATGAGTATGTAACTTAGTCTTACAAGTATAATCCTTATGAGAGGAATATTGATTGAATTATTCTATGTTCACAAGTCAGCTTATGCTATAAACAATGTGTGCTTGGGTGGTGGAACAGCAGTGCCCTTAGACCAGGCAAGAGAGGCTGTGATCAGAGTCTCAAAAAGGGCCACACATTTTACAAATGCATGCAAAATAATATGTATATTAAAGTGTATAGCATATTTCTGTCATTAGATAGCCAGGACTCAGTTTATCCAAGAGAAATGCATAATCATAAATATCTTTTCTTCTGGCTAATACCTTAATGCTGGAAAACATTTTTCTATGTGTCGTGCCTTATATCCTCAAAATGGGAAAATATGTGAATTGCACTGCTGTCAATATGGGAGATAGAAACTGCTTTGAAGTAAGGGAAAGATAGAAGGCAATTGATACAGCTGATTTAATTAAATTTTGAAACATCTCCTGTAAGATAGCATGAATCTAACAAATCCTTGCACAAAACAAGTATCATTTCTAAGTGCTGCCAAACATTTTTCTTACTTTCTTTGTGATCCAACTACATATGAAACATAGAGATTTACATGTATATATTAGTTTTGTTTCTATAGGGTATATTTATTTAGGTAAGGGTCTAGATAAGTTATACTTAGTAGTTATTAGCTTTATTTGTATGTTTTGATTTTTAGGTATATTTTTCCCTAATTCTGAGTTCCCCAAATTACAGGGGCAGATATTTGTGGCAATAGAGAGTGGAGGGTTAGGTGTATTTCTAGTAAATACTATTGTTCTTATTTAAAAGAAAGGCATTAGCCAGAAAGTTATTATTGATTCAAATCATCTCTCTAGAGCAATGTTGGAAGTATTGCTCCATTCCACACTGCTTTCACATTACAGGAAAAGAATCCTAGTTTCAAGACATTTCACTGTTTTATTTATTTCCAACTCTTTTATCTCAGTCTTCTACTTTTGCATTTGATTTGTGTAGTAAATAATTATGCAGATTTTTCCTTTCCCGTGTGTGTGTGTGTGTGTGTGTGTGTGTGTGTGTAACTATACCAGTATCACAGCTTCCTGCTTCCTTTGGATATATCTCTTCTTCTAATCTTTTTGAAATGTAATCTTACTTTTTCAGATGTATTGGGGTATAATTAGCAAATACTATGTATACTTAAGGTGAACAAACTGGTGTTTTGGTATATATATACACATTATAAAACAATAATCACAGCAATGTTAATTATCATATCTGTTATTCACATAGTTACCGTGTTTCTCTCTCTCTCGTGTGTGTGTGTATGTGTTTGTGTGTGTGTGTGTGTATGTGTGTGTGTAAGAATATTTAAGGTCTACCATCTAAGCAAACATCAAGTATACAATACAAACACATTATTACAAACTATGGTCACAATGCTGTATATTAGGTTTCTAGAGCATACTCATTTTATATCTGAAAGTTTATACTTTTTTATTATTATACATTAAGTTGTGGAGTACATGTGCAGAACGTACAGTTTTCATACATAGTTAGGCATGTGCCACGGTGGTTTGCTGAACCCATCAACCCGTCATCTACGGCAGGTATTTCTCCTAATGCTATCGCTCCCCTAGACCCCAGCCCCTGACAGGCCACATTGTGTGATGTTTCCCTCCCTGTGTCCATGTGTTCTCATTGTTCAACTCCCACTTATGAGTGGGAACACGCAGTGTTTGTTTTTCTGTTCTTGTGTTAGTTTCCTGAGAATGATGGTTTCCAGCTTCATCCATATCCCTGCAAAGCACATGAACTCATCCTTTTTTATGCCTGCATAGTATTCCATGGTGTATATGTGCCACATTTTCTTTATCCAGTCTATCGTTGATGGATATTTTGGTTGGTTCCAAGTTTTTGCCATTGTGAATAGTGTGGCAATAAGCATACGTATGCATGTGTCTTTTTAGTAGAATGATTTATAATCCTTTGGGTAAATACCCAGTAATGGGATTACTAGGTCAAATGGTATTTCTGTTTCTAGATCCTTAAGGAATCATCACACTGTCTTCCAGATTGATTGAACTAATTTATACTCCCACCAACAGCATAAAAGCATTCCTATTTCTCCACATCCTCTCCAGCATCTATTGTTTCCTGACTTTTTAATGATCGCCATTCTAACTGGTATGAAATGGTATCTCATTGTGGTTTTGATGTGCATTTCCCTAATGACCAGTGATGATGAGCTTTTTTTCATATGTTTGTTGGCTGCATAAAAGTCTTCTTTTGAGAAGTGTTTGTTCATATCCTTCACCCACTTTTTGATAGGGGTGTTTGTTTTTTTCTTGTAAATTTGTTTAAGGTCCTTGTAGATTCTGAATGTTAGCCCTTTGTCAGATGGATAGATTGCAAAAGTTTTCTCCCATCCTGTAAGTTGCCTGTTCACTCTGATGATAGTTTCTTTTGCTGTGCAGAAGCTCTTTAGTTTAATTAGATCCCATTTGTCAGTTTTGGCTTTTGTTGCCATTGCTTTTGGTGTTTTAGTCAGGAAGTCTTTGCCAAAGCCTACGTCCTAAATTGTATTGCCTAGGTTTTCTTTGAGGGTTTTTATGGTTTGGGTTTTACATTTAAGTCTTTAATCCATCTTAATTTTCATATAAGGTGTAAGTAAGAGGTCCAGTTTCAGTTTTCTGCATATGGCTAGTTTTCTCAACATCATTTACTAAATATGAATTTTTTTCCCATTTGCTTGTTTGTGTCAAGTTTGTCAAAGATCATAAGGTGGTAGACCTGTGGTGTTATTTCTGAGGCCTCTGTTCTGTTCCATTGGTCTGTATATCTGTTTTGGTACCAGCACCATGCTGTTTTTGTTATTGTAGCCTTGTAGTATAGTTTGAAGTCAGGTTGTGTGATGTGTCCAGCTTTGTTCTTTTTCTTAGGATTGTCTTGGCCATGCATGCTTGTTTTTGGTTCCATGTGAAATTTAAAGTATTTTTTTCTAATTCTGCGAAGAAAGTCCATGGTAGCTTGATGGTGATATTATTGAATCTATAAATTACTTTGGGAATTATGGTCATTTTCACAATATTGATTCTTCCTGTCCATGAGCATGGAATATTTTTCCATTTGTTTGTTTCTTCTCTTCTTTCCTTGAGCAGTGGTTTGTAGTTCTCCTTGAAGAAGTCCTTCATATCCCTTGTAAATTGTATTACTAGGTATTTTATTCTCTTTGTAGCAATTGTGAGTGGGAGGTCACTCATGATTTGGCTCTCTGTTTGTCTGTTATTAGTGTATAGAAATGCTTGTGATTTTTGCACATTGATTTTGTATCCTGAGACATTGCTGAAGTTGCTTATCAGCTTAAGGAGAGTTGGTGCTAAGATGATGGAGTGTTCTAAATATACAATCATATCATCTGCAAAAAGAGACAAATTGATTTCCTCTGTTTCTATTTGAATACACTTTATTTCTTTCTCTTGTCTGATTGCCCTGGCCAGAACTTACAATACTATGTTGAATGGAAGTAGTGAGAGAGGGCATCCTTGTCTTGTGCCAGTTTTCAAAGGGAATGCCTCCAGTTTTTCCAAATCAATATAATATTGGCTGACGGTTTGTCATAAATAGCTCTTATTATTTTGAGATACATTCCATCAATACCTACTTTATTGAGAATTCTTAGCATGAAGGAGTGTTGAATTTTTTCTAAGGCCTTTTCTGCATCTATTGAGATAATCATGTGGTTTTTGTGATTGATTGTGTTTATGTGATGCATGTATGTATGTTGAGCCAGCCTTGCATCTCAGGGATGAGGCTGACTTGATGGTGGTGGATAAGCTTTTTGATGTGCTGCTGGATTCAGCTTGCCAGTATTTTATTGAGGATTATTGCAAGGATGTTCATCAGGGATATTGGCCTCAAATGTTCTTTTTTTGTTGTGCCTCTGCCAGGTTTTAGTATCAGGATGATGCTGGCCTCATAGAATGAGTTAAGGAGGATTCCCTCTTTTTCTATTGTTTGGAAAAGCTTCAGAAGGAATGGTACCAGCTCCTCTTTGTACCTCTGGTAGAATTCGGCTATGAATTCATCTGGTCCTGGCATTTTTTTTTTGGTTGGTAGTATATTAATTACTCCCTCAATTTCATAACTTGTTATTGGTCTATTCAGGGATTTGACATCTTCCTGGTTTAGACTTGGGAGGGTGTATCTGTCCAGGAATTTCTGCATTTATTCTTGATTTTCTGGTTTATTTGAGTAGAGTTGTTTATGGTATTCTCTGATGGTAGCCTATATTTCTGTGGGATCAGTGGTGATATCCTGTTTATCGTTTTTTATTACATCTATTTGACTCTTCTCTCTTTTCTTCTTTATTAGTCTGGCTAGTGGTCTATCTTGTTCATCTTTTCAAAAAACCAGCTCTGGGATTTATTGATTTTTGAAGATTTGTTGTGTCTCTATCTCCTTTAGTTCTGGTCTGATCTTAGTTATTTCTTGTCTTCTGCTTGCTTTTGAAGTTATTTGCTCTTGCTTCTCTAGTTCTTTTAATTGTGGTGTTAGAGTGTCAATTTTACATCTTTCCTGCTTTCCCTTGGGGACATTTAGCACTATAAATTTCCCTCTAAACACTGCTTTAAGTATGTCCCAGAGATTCTTCTGTGTTGTTTCTTTGTTCTCATTGGTTTCAAAGAACATCTTTATTTCTTCCTTAATTTCATAATTTAATCAGCAGTCATTCATGAACAGGTTCCTCAGTTTCCATGTAGTTGTGTGGTTTCGAGTGAGTTTCTTAATCCTGGGTTCTAATTTGATTGCACTGTGGTCTGAGAGACTGTTATGATTAATGTTCTTTCACATTTGCTGAGGAGTGTTTAACTTCCAATTATGTGGTCAATTTTATAATTAGCACAATGTGGTGCTGAGAAGAATGTATTTTCTTTTGATTTGGGGTGGAGAGTTCTGTAGATGTCTATTAGGTTTGCTTGGTCCAGAGCTGAGTTCAAGTTCTAAATATCCTTGTAAATTTTCTGTCTCATTGATCTGTGAAGTATTGACAGTGGGGTGTTAAAGTCTCCCACTATTATTGTATGGAAGTCTAAGTCTCTTTGTAGGTCTCTAAGGACTTGCTTTATGAATCTAGGTGCTCCTGTATTGGGTGCATTTATATTTAGGATAGTTAGCTCTTCTTGTTGCATTGATACTTTTACCATTATGCAATGCCCTTCTTTGTCTCTTTTTATCTTTGTTGGTTTAAAGTCTGTTTTCTCAGAGACTAGGATTGCAACTCCTGCATTTTTTTTTTTTTTTTTGCTTTCCAGTAGCTTGCACCCACTGTCCAACCAGTCTCAATGAGATAAATCAGGTACCTCAGTTGGAAATGCAGAAATCACCCATCTTCTATGTCAATCTCACTAGGAGCTGCAGAAAGGAGCTCTTTCTATTCTGCCATCTTGCCAGCAGTTCAAGCAGTTTATACCTTTTAACTAAAATCTCCCTATTTCCTCCAACTCCCAGCCCATAGCAATCATAATCCTACTCTCTGTTTTTATGATTTCCATTTTACAGATTCCACATATAAGTGAGATCACGTAATATCTGTCTTTCTACATCTGGCTTATTTCACTTAGCATAAAATCTGCCAGGTTGATCCATGCTCTTGCACATAATAAGATTTTCTTATTTTTTTGACTGATCAATATTCCATTCATCTATAAATGAACATTAGGTTGTTTTCTTATCTCAGCTCTATGAATAATGCTGCAGTGAATATGAGAGTGCAGATATTTCTTTGACATTCTGCTTTCATATTCTTTGATTATATACTAAGAAATGTAATTTGTGAATTATATGGTAATTCAATATTTTAGAAAAATTCTTGAGTAACCTCCATAATGTTTTTCATAATAGCTATACCAACTTACATTCCCACCAGCAATGTTTAAAGAAGAAAACCCTTTCCTCCACATCCTTGCCAACACTTGTTTTCTTTTGGCTTTTTCATAAAAGACATCCTAACAGATGTGAAGTGTTATTGTAATTTTGATTTGTGTTTCCCTGATGATTAGTGATGTTGAACACCTTTTCATGTATGTGTTGGCTATCTATATGTCTTCTTAGAAAAAAAATAAAAAGTCTTTCAGGCATTTGCCTATTTTTTAATCATGTTGCTGTTATTATCATCATCATCACCACCATCACAACCACCATTGAGTTGTATATTTTTTTGTAATTTTGGATATTATACTCTTATCAGACATACAGCTTATGAATATTTCCTCCAATCCTGTGAGTTTTCTCTTCACTCTATTATTTCCTTTGTTGTGCTAGTTTTCAGTTTGATTTAGTCTTACTTGCTTGTTTTTGCTTTTGTTGTCTGTGATTGTAGTGTCATATCCAAAAATTATTGCAATGAAAAATGTCATGGATCTTCTCCCCTATGTTTACTTTTAATGGTTTTATGGTTTCATATTCTGTGTTTCAGTCTTTAACACATTTTGAGATGATTTTTGTTTATGGTGTAAGATACAAATACAAATTTTTTTGTTTTGGTTTCTTTTTTACCTATGTGGATATCTAGGTTTTTTTTTTAACAGTAATTATTAAAGAGACTAGCTTTTCCCCATGGTGCACTCTACATTGCTTTGTCAAAGGTTACTTAACTCTATATATGTGTCAGTTTATTTCTGTGCTTTCTCTTCTGTTCATTGGTCTATGTGTCTGTTTATATACCCATACCATACTGCTTTGATTACTGTAGCTTTATAATATAATTTAAAAATAAAGGACTGTGATGTTTCCAACTTCGCTCCTTTTGATCAATATTACTTTCGCTATTCTGTTTTTGGTAGTTTCAATTATAGAATTGCTTTTTCAATTTCTGTGAACAGTATCATGGAGATTTTGATAAGCATTTCATTGAATCTTATTATTTTAGGTAATGTAGACAATTTGATAATATTCATTTCTCCAATCCATGAACATGGGGAACATTTTCATTTTTTGTCTTTATTTTGTTTCATTAATGTTTTATCATGTTAATTATACAGAATATTCACCATATTTGTTAAATTTATTACTAAGTATTTTATACTTTTTGATAATATTGTGAATGGAACCTATATTCCATTGAGCCTAATGTTAGCTGTGGACTTGTCTTACATATATGGCCTTTATTTCATTGAGGTATATGTTTTCTGTATCTAATTTGTTGAGAGTTGTTAGTTATGGATAAAATGCTGAATTATGTCAAATGTTTTTTTTCTGTATTTTTGAGATTATCATATGGTTTGATCTTTCATTCTGTTAATGGGGAGAATCACATTTATTGACTAATATGCTGAACCATTCTTGCATCACGGGAATAAACATCACTTGATCATGATGTAGGATCCTGTTAATGTGCTGTTTAATTATGCTTATCATTTGCATCTATGATCATCACAGAAAAATGGTTTATATTTTTTTTCTTGTGGCCTTGTCTGCCTTTGGTATCAGTGTAATACTGGCCTCATAAAATGAGTTAGGAACTGTCACCTCCTATTCAAGTTTTTGAAAAAGTTTAAAAAGGATTGGAAGTAATTCTTCCTTAAATATTTGGTAGAATTTACCAGCAAAACCATCAAACCCTGTGCTTTTATTTGATGGAAATTTTTTTATTATTGCTTTAATACCCATTATTGGTCTGTTCATTATTGATCTGTTCAAATTTTTTATTTCTTTCCAATTCAGTCTTGGTAATTTGGATGTTCCTAAGAATTTATCTTTTTTTCTAAGATTATCCAATTTATTGACATATAAATTGACCATAGTAATTTGCTTTGTGTTTGTGTATTACCAGTTGGAATGTATCCCATTTTATATCTACTTTTTAAAATTGTCTTCTGTCTCTTTTTTTAATCTACTTAAAAGTTTGTCAATTTTGTTTATCTTTTCAAAAAATAAGCAATTCAGTTTTGTTTATCTTTTTTGTTGTTTTTCTAGTATCTATTTCATTTATTTATTCTCTGCTTATTATTATTTTCATTTTTCTACCAACATTGACTTTAGTTTGTTAATTTTGTTTCTAGTTTCTTCAGGTGCAGGGTAAGTATTTTTTACTTAAAATTTTATTTTTCTTTATGTAAGTGTTTATTACTATAAATGTCTCTCCCAGAACTGCTTTTGCTGTATTTTATGTTTTGGTACATTGTGTTTCCATTTTTATTTGTCCAGAGATACATTTTATTTTTTGATTTCTTCTTTGACCCATTAGTTATTTCAGAGCATGTTGTTTAATTTCCATGTATTTGAAAAATGTCCAGGTTTCCTCATTGTTGATTTTTAGTTTCATACCATTATGGTCAGAGAATATGCTTGATATTATTTCATCCTTCTAAAATCTGCTAAGATTTGTTTTGTGGCCTAACATATGATCTATCCTAAAGAATATTCCATGTGCTTTTCAGAAAAATGTGCATTCTGCTGCTGTTCAGTGTGCTATCTGTATATGTCTGATCGGTCCATTTGGTCTAAAGTGTAGTTCACATCCAATGTTTCCTGGTTGATTTTCTGTCTGGAAGATACATCTATTGTTGAAAATTAGATATTGAAGTCTCCACCTATCTATTTCTTCCTTCAGACCTGTTAATATTGATTTTATTATTTAGGTGCTCTGAGATATACATAATTTTTCAAAGCTCCTAAATTTATTTATATTTATATATTTAAGTGCTATGAGAGATATAAATAGATAGGGAGTTATAGATCTATCTATGTGTCTATATATATACGTATGTGCATAGATATACATCAGAACACTTAAATATAGATATCTATATACATACATATATGTCTGATATATATTTATGTATAGATATAGATAGCTATAGAGAGAGAATTATACAGTTATATAGATTTCTCTTTCTCTCTCTTTCTCCCTCTCTCTCTCTTTCTCTCTCTCTCTCTCTCTATCTATATATATATCCCATTTCATTTCCGATCTTTTAAATTTGAGTCTTCTCTCCCTTTACCTTAGTCTACTTAAAGGTTAGTCAATTTTGTTTATCCTTTTAAAAGAGAAGCAATTCAGTTTTGTTAATCTTTTTGCTGTTTTTGTATATATTATATATGGATATTATATATACATTTATATGTAAATAAATTATGCTTACACATAATGTACATTTTATATGCACGTATACATGTAAAAGGATATATATAGGGATATATATATATAGAAAGAATGAAGAGGGAGAAAGAGAGGGAGGCAGAGAGAGGGAGAATTGTTAAATCCTCTTGATGATTTACTCTCTAGTCACTATATAATGACTCCATTCATCTCTTAACTGTTTTAGACCAAAGTTTATTTTTCTGATATAAGCATAGTAACCCCTGCTGTCTTGGTTAAGTTATGCATGAAGTGTCTATTTCTAGTCTTTCTCTTTCAATCTAGATGAGTTTATAAAGATGACATAAATCTCTTGTTTGCAGCATATAATGGGGACTTGTTTTTCTCTATTTTTTATCCATCTATCCACTCTGTCTTTTTATTGGAGACATTAGTCTATTTATATTTATAATAATTATTGTTAGATAAGGATTAACTATTGTCACTTTGTTTTTTAGCTGTTTTGTAGTTCCTTTGTACCTTTCTTCCTGTCATCATATGTGATTTGATTATTTTCTATAATGGTATGCTTTGATTATTTCCTCTTTATCCTTTATGTAGCTACTATGACTTTTTGTTTTTTATATATTATGAGGTTTAGAGAAAACATTTTTTAGTTATAGTTAGTTGATAACAAATAAAATTAGCTTGCTTACAAAAATTCTATACTTTAACTTTCTCTACAGATTTGGTATTTTTTTGTCACAATTTATATTTTTAATTGTGTAACCTTAAAATTATTATAGTTATAGTTATTTTAATATTTTCTATTTTAAGCTTTATGCTTAAGTTCTAAGTGATTTATACACCTCGTTGGTAGTTTTGGAGTATTGTGAATTTGATTATTAATTTATCTTCACAAGTATTTTTTATGTTACTAATTAGTGTCCTTTTGTTTTGGCTTGAATAAATTCCTTTTTTACTATTTGAAAGGCAGGCCTATTCATGAGCAATTCCTTCAACCTTTGTTTGTCTGGATAAGCCTTATCTCTTCTATTTCTAAAGGAAACATTTTTTTGCCTAAAATATTGGGTGATGGTTTTTATTTTGGGGAGGGTTTTCTCAGCACTTAGAATATATTATCCCACCCTAATCTGGACAGTAAGGTATTTTGCTAAGAAATCTTTCAAGAATACTTTTGTGTATTCTTCTCTCTGCTGCTTTAAAATTTTTTCAGTCTTTGATTTTTGAAAGTTTGTAATGTGTCTTGGTAAAGTCTTCTTTGAGTTAAGCCTGTTCATAGATACTTGAGCTTCATTAAGAGAGTTGTACCCATCTCCAAATTTGGGAATTTTTCAGCCAGCATTTATTTAAATAAAACTTTCTTCCTCCCACCTACTTCTTCTCTTTCTGAAATTTCCAAAATGTAAGAATTAGTTCTCTTGGTGGTGTCTCACAAATCCCATAGTTATTCTTTATTTATTTTTATTTTTTGCTTCTGACTGGGTATTTTTGAACAATCTATAACAGATTTCGCAGAATTTTTTTTCTTTTTTGGTTTACCAAGTCCATTACTTATATGCTATATAGCGTTTTTAATTATTTTTATTCTTCAGCTCCAGAATTTGCTTGGATTTTTTCCTTAAATATAATTTATATCACTTTATTGAATCTCTCCTTCTGTTTATGTATTGTTTTTCTGTTTTTTAAAAAATTGTTTATCTGTTTTTTATTTGTTTGTTTTCTTTTCTGTAATTCACTGAGCTTCTTAACATAATTGTTTCAATTTTTTCCCAGACAATTTTTAGATATCCAATTCTTTGGGAGAAATTACTGGAATGTTATTGAGTTTCTTTGGTGGTGTCATGCTGCCTTGATTTTTTTGTTTTCCTTGAAATCTTACACTGCTGTCTTCACATTTGAAGAAGCAGTTTTTACTGACTGGCTATTGGAAAGAAACATCTTCACCAATTAGCACAGCTGATGATTCTGTGGCTCTCTCAGACTTTTCCTCTGTTTCCTGTTGTATTAGTCTGTTCTTGCAATGCTGTGAGTAACTACCTGAGACTGGGTAATTTATGAACAAAAAAGGTTTAACTGACTCACAGTTGTGCAAGCTGTATGTCACGTGCATCAATGTGAAGAGATCACCAAACAGGCTTTGTGTGAGCAATAAAGACTTTTAATCACCTAGGTGCAGGTGGGCTGAATCCGAAAAGAGAGTCAGCAAAGGGAGATGGGGTAGAGCCATTTTATAGGATTTCGGTAGGTAGTGGAAAATTACACTCAAAGGGAGGTTGTTCTCTGGCAGACAGGGGCAGGAGTCACAAGGTGCTCAGTGGGGGAGCTTCTGAGCCAGAAGAAGCAATTTCACAAGGTAATGTCATCAGTTAAGGCAGGAACTGGCCATTTTCACTTCTTTTGTGATTTGTCACTTGCTTCAGGCCATCTAGATGTATACGTGCAGGCTTGGGCTCAGAGGCCTGACATTCCTGTCTTTTTATATTAATAAGAAAAATAACATAAAATAGTATTGAAGTGTTGAAGCAGCAAAAATTTTTTGGGGGGTGTTATGGAGAGATATTGGGCGATGTTTCTCAGGGCTGCTTCGAGCGGGATTAGGGGCCACATGGGAACCTAGAGTGGGAGAGATTAAGCTGAAGGAAGATTTTGTGGCAAGGGGTGATATTGTGGGGTTGTTAGAAGAAACATATGTCATATAGAATGATTGGTGATGGCCTGGATACAGTTTTGTATGAACTGAGAAAACTAAACAGAAGAAACAAGATCTGAATAAGAGAAGGAGAAAAACAGGTATTAAAGGACGAAGAATTGGGAGGATCCAGGACATCCAATTAGGGAGTGTCTAAGGGGGTTCAGCATAATTACTTGCTTGGTTGGCGAGTTTTTAGGCTCTATCCTTGAGTTTTTTTTATGTTGTCATATACCAGGCCAGATTGATTTAGGTAAAAACAACACTTCTCATTTAAAAATACAGAGTCCTCTTTTCTTTAGCAGTGAGTAAGTCGAGGCCTTGGCGATTTTGGAGAAAAGAGAAATGCAAAGCCAGCAAATGTTTATTAAAGAAGGACTAGAAACGGCTAGGAGACAGTGAGTGAGATTGATAGTGTGATGGAGATAGCTGGGGAGAGGTACAGGGTGGCATAAGAATGGGAACGAGAATAAGAGTGAGTATAAAAGTAAAGAATAGGACTTCATCAGGGTGAAAGAATTGGACTGTACCCTGTCAGCAAAGATCACCTATTTACTTAAGAGGGAGTGAAGATTGGTGGTTTGGGGATAGCACCAGAAGATATTAGCTATGATAGCTTGGAGAAACTGTGTAAACTGGTGGTGTAAACAAGGGCAGGGCATTTATGAGTAGTTGAGAACAGTGAATAGGAGTATGACTAGATGGAAGACAGTAGGGATGACAAGTTTTTGGGGCACAGTTCAAGTTGGGCTGGTGTCTGGAATGAGGCTGGGGCCTAATAAAAGGGAGGCTTCATACAGGAGCTAAAATAGTCTTCACCATGTAGCATCCCGAGGACAGGACCAAATTCTGAGAAAGGCAAGTGGTAAAAGTATAGTCCAGTCCTTTTTAAGTTGGAGGCTGAGTTTAGTAAGGTGTGTCTTTAAAAGGCCATTAGTTCTTTCTACCTTTCCTGAAGATTAAGGGCGATAAGGAGCATGAAGTTTCCATTGAATGCCCAGGCCTTGGGAGACTGCCTGAGTGACTTGACTAATGAAGGCTGGCCCACTGTTGGACTGTATAGAGCTAGGAAGGCCGAATCGAGGAATTATTTCATATATCAAGGAGATGACCACAGTGGCCTTCTCAGACTCTGAGGGAAAGGCCTCTACCTATCCAGTGAAAGTGTCTACCCAGACCAAGAGGCATTTTAGTTTTTTGACTCGGGGCATGTGGATAAAGTCAATTTGCCAGTCCTGGCTCTCTGACTGGTAGGGTTAGGGCTATTATGGAGGGAAAGGCAAAATAGAAGCCATTAGAGCTGTCTCTACCTAGAAAAAATAGAAAATCAAAAACAATATCACACCCCTGGAGGGATTGCAGAGATTAGTGCAACCATCAAGGACTTGAAAGACACATGAGTGGTGATTTCCACCACATCCTCTTTCAAGGTTCCCAATTGTCCTGTTGAGAAGACAGATGAATCTTGGGGAATAACAGTGGATTATCATAAGCTTAACCAAGTGGTGACTCCAATTGCAGCTGCTGTACCAAATGTGGTTTCATTTCTTGAGCAAATAAACATATTTCCCAGTACCTGGTATGCACCCATTGATTTAGCAAATACCCTTTTCTCCATTCCTGTCCATAAGGCCCAACAGAAGCAATTTGCCTTCAGCTGGCAAGGCCAGCAATATACCTTTACTGTCCTACCTCAGGGGTGTAGAACTCTCTGGCTTTGTGCCATAGTTTGATTTGGAGAGATCTTGACCACTTTTTGCCTCCTAAAGATATCACACTGGTCCATTACATTGATGGTATTATACTGATTGGATCCAGTGAGCAAGAAGCAGCAAACACACTGGACTTATTGGTGAGACATTTGCATGATGGTGTATGGGAAATAAATCCAACTAAACTTCAGAGACCTTCTACTTCAGTATAATTTCTAGGGGTCCAGTGGTGTGGGGCCTGTTGAGATATTCCTTCTAAGGTGAAGGATAAGTTGTTGCATTTGGCCCCTCCTACAACCAAGAAAGAGGCACAACACCTAGTGGGCCTATTTGGATTTTGGGAGCAGCTCATTCCTCATTTGTGTGTGTTACTCCAGTCCATTTATTAAGTGACCCAAAAGGCTCTCAATTTTGAGTGGGGTCCAGAACAGGAGAAGGCTCTGAAACAGGTCCAGGTGCTGTGCAAGCTGCTCTGCCATCTGGGTCATATGACCCAGCATATCAAATGGTGCTTGAAGGTAGGTGGAAGATAGGGATGCTGCTTAGAGCCTTTGGCAGGTCCCCATAGGTGAATCACAGCAGAGGCCTCTAGGATTTTTGTGCAAGGCCCTGCCATACTTTGCAGATAACTACTCTCTTTTTGAGAGAAAACTCTTGGCCTGTTACTGGGAAACTGGTGGAAACTGAATGTTTGACTACGGGTCATCAAGTCACCATGCCACCTGAACTGCCTGTCATGAACTGGGTGCTTTCTAACCCATCTAACCATAAAGTGGGTCATGCACAGCAGCGTTCCATCAACAAATGGAAGTGGTATATACGTGATTAGGCTTGAGCAGGTCCTGAAGACACAAGTAAGTTACATGAGGCATTGGCTCAAATGCCCATGGTCTCCACTCCTGCCACCCAGCCTGCACCGATAGCCTCATGGGAAATTCCCTATAATCAGTTGACAGAAGAAGAGAAGACTACGTCCTGATTTACAGATGGTTCTTCACCACGTGCAGGCACCACCCAAAAGTGGACAGCTGCAGCCATACGGACCCTTTCTAGGACATCCCTGAAGAACAGCAGTAAAGGGAATCTCCTCACTGGGCAGAACTTCAAGCAGTGCAGCTGGTTATGCACTTTGCATAGAAGGAGAAATGGCTAGATGTGCAATTATATACTGATTTATGGGCTGTAGCCAATGGTTTGGCTGTATAATCAGAGACTTGGAAGAAGTATCACTGGAAAATTGGTGACAAACATTTTGGGAAAAGGTATGTGGATGGACCTCTCTGAGTGGTCAAGCTGTGAAGATGGCCAAGCGTGGTGGCTCACGCCTGTAATCCCAGCACTTTGGGAAGCTAAGGTGGGAGATCGAGACCATCCTGCCCAACACAGTGAAACCTCGTCTCTACTAAAAATACAAAAACATTAGCCGGGCATGGTGACGGGGGCCTGTAGTCCCACCTACTCAGGAGGATGAGGCAGGAGAATGGTGTGAACCTAGGAGGTGGAGCTTGCAGTAAGCTGAGATTGCACCACTGTACACCAACCAGCCTGGGCAACAGAGCGAGACTGTGTCTCAAAAAAAAAAAAAAAAAAGCTGTGAATGTATTTTTTATCCCACGTGAGTGCTCACTAATGGGTGACCTCAGCAGAGGAGGGGCATAATAATCAAGCAGATAAGATGACCCATTCTGTGGACACCTCTCAGCCTTTTTCCCCAGGCACCCCTGTCATGGCCCAATGGACCAGTGAACAAACTGGCCATGGTAGCAGGGATGAAGGTTACACATGGTCTCAGTAACACGGAGTTTTTTTAATTATATATAAATTTTTTTACAATTATATTTTACATAAGTGAATCATTTGTTATATTTATCTATGTACTTCCATTTTCAGTACTCATGATTTCTTTATCCTTTTGAATAGATCCAAATTTCCTTTAGATATAATTTTTCTTACATTAGAAGAACTTCCTTTAACATTTCTCATAGTGAAGGTCTCCTGGTTATGGCTTCTTTCAAATATTAAATATATAAAAACTAATTTTTTGTTGCCTATGAGAAATATGCTTTGTTTCTCTGTACCTAATGTGTCATTTGTTTAAAAAGGTCTGCTTTTAAGACTTTCCCTTTACCACTAATATTGAGCAATTTAATTATGATATGCCTAGGTGCGGTTTTCTTACAATAGTGCTTGATGTCAGTTTAACATTTTTATCAAATTGGTTAATGCTAACTTCTATTTATTCACGTATTTTTCTGCCCCATGCCCTGCCTCTTTTTCAGGGAGGTTCCAAATACTTGTACATTAGACTACTAGAAATTGGGCCAAATCTCACCCATGCTTTACTCATTTGGTTTTTAGGCTTGGTCTTCCCATATTTCATTTTGGATAGGACTAATTGCTATGTGTTAAAAGTCACTATCTTCCTTTTTGCAATATCTCTTTTGCTACTAATTCTATCCCTCACTTTTTCCATATACAGACATCATAGAGTTTAGGTGTTTGGGATTTTTTTTTTACCTTCAATGCATCTACTTACACATGTTCAATCTTTCTGATATTCTCTTGACCATATAAAATGCACTTATAATACTTTTAAGGACCTTGTGTAATAGATCCCTTATTTATGCCATTTGTTAATTGCTATTGATTATCTTTTTTCCTCTTTATTTGACCTAGTTCTCTCTCTCTCTGGCAGGTAGAAACAGGAACTTTTCATTGTTGTGTGTTAATCTTGAGAATTGTAACTTCTAATCCTTTTGACTGGTTGTTTTCCCAGCCTCAGGGAGTTTGCTCAAGTTATACGCTGATTATTACTTAGCACAAATATCAAGAAAACCTTCTGCAGGTCAATCAAGATCTACTTCTGTATAGCTTCTTTCTCACAATCTGCCCTGTGAATTCTCTCTGCCTTCATCTACCGTGTCTCCCATACCCATCTCCACAACCAAAAAGATCCATTTTGCCCTGTTTTGGTACCCTCTTCTATAGACGTAATCTAGAATTTCTCCAGTCAATAAGCTGGGGAAATCTTGGGCTCACCTCACTTGTTTCTTATCTTTCAGTGTCATTGTTCTTTGATGGCTGATGTTTAATGTTTTGAAAACCATTACTTCATATATTTTGTCTAGACTTTCAGTTTTATATGAAAGGACAAATGTTATTTCTGTTACTCTATCCTGGCCTGTGCATGGCTTTTTTCCTCCATTTTTCATGACCTTATTATATCTTTCAATTTGTTTTAAAATTACCTCAACATACATGTTTCATGCATTTTAAAGATTTATTACTGGTTCATTTTAGTTTTCTTTTTTCTTTTTTCTCATTCTTAGAAATACACGCAATCACACTCACACATATAATATATAATTAGGTATTTTAAGTAGTCATGACCATTATTAAAATACCATTTAAACAGGTATCCTATTCAGCCACTTTGTGAATTTTTAATCAAAGATTTTTAACAATAGACTGTATATAAACTTGGCTTAGAAATAAAGACAAACCTTATAATCTGCAAATACTGTCATATTGCCTTTTGGATTTTAATTTACATTTTCATGAATATTTTACTTCTTGTTAGAGATTTTCTGCTTCATTTATATTTTTTATCCAGGCTCCCTCTCTCTCTTTGGCCTTCTTTTTTTCACTCCTTTGAAAAAACACTCTAACATTTACACAATTGCTTCCACTCAGATCCTAGACTCCCAATACAGAACTAGAGTATATAAAGGTATTTTAGAACAGCTGTGATATACTAGGCATCTAATCACCAAACATGCAGAAAACTTTGTTTCATTTCAAATTATGTTTCACAAATTGTGTATGTATAATTTTCCATTTTCTTAATAAAATTAACTTAGTTAAAATTAACAACTAGGCTTATTTCAAGTTCCTTTCATTAATGGGATTATATAGAAGATCTATCACTTCCTCTGTCTTAAATGGAAGAACTGTAATTGGCATTACTGAAAGCATTAGTCTCTTGGCTGCTTCTGTCTCATTTAGGACTTGAATTCATAAAGATATATGATTTCAATTTGCTTTATTTTTATATTTCTGGTTCACATAAATAGGGCTTCCTTCTGTTATTAGCAAATCTGCCTTTTGACACATTATATCAATTATTGATCTGTGTTTGAATAAGTAGCAAAATGTGAATGGACATCACTCTTTTGAATGACATTCATGGTTCATTACAAAATTTTGTGAAGATCACACGACTGTGTGAATGTGGGTCAAATCTATAAAACAGAAAGCAAATATTTATAATGAAGACACGTATGGTGGAGTCTGGCAGTGACATTGATTTTATATCAGCTAACATGTGAAGTCATTTCATCTGCCATTTTTTCCATTTGTATTATTTCTATACAATTTGATTTCTGTTGTGCAGTTTTTAATGTAGTATACCCAAATTGCAATTAATAGAATTCTCAAGGAATATTTGCTAAAATGATTGATCATACTTAAATAGTGTACTTAATTTCCAATGCCCCACATATTATGCTAGAATGTATTCTTTGTAAAAAGGTAATGACCTATGTAAGGATTCATCACATATCTAAAACCAACTCTGGATATTTTTACTATACTACTCTCAGATTGCAAAATCTCCAGTATTTTCTTACTGACTTTCACATTACATTATACAAATGCCTCTATTACCATTACCTGGTGAAACTGTTATATTTACTTCACAGGCTGGGAGTTTTTTTGGTCACAGTTTAAGCACATTAAAATGAAAGATATAAATAAAATTAAAGGACCTTAAATATATGTTTACTGGGCAAGTTAGTTTTATAGGAATCAAAAAGTTTACACTTGCATTTCTTATCGCAGAGAAACTCATTTAACAAAAATAAACATATTTTATATGCCGTTTTCCCATTGACTATTGTTTGTTATTAATTAACTCAGTGTAACTCTTCCCATTTATAAGGGTTATCTGAGCATTAATGTGAAACTGTTGAAATATGCTGAATTATCACTGACACAGCATTTTCCACAAGCTATAAAATACAGGACACAGAAAAACTGATTAGTCACCATGACAGAATGAACACTTGAGAATGACTTCTCTTTGCATATCATTAAAAAAATCAATTAGACAAATGCATAGAGATCGATATTATTTAGTGTAGAAAAACAAAGAAAAAGAACAAAACTCTGCCATCACTGCCTTCTAAATTTTTTGCTTTAGGCTGGCAATCTTGAAAGAAGGCACTTAGAAAAAGATGTAGTAAAGGTCACCTTCAGCTGCAAGAATTACCATTGCCCTTTTGCTTCTTTCAAGAAGCATGATGCTATCAAATCCAATACACAATGAAAAGGTACATCATTGGACTATTGTGATATTTTATAAATAAAATTTGAAGATTGCTCTTTGACAATAATCAAAAAAGGGGTATTTTCTTGTGTCCTTTTTTCTCTTACCTACAATTTATTACTGAGTTGTCTTTTTGGGTTTTTTGTTTTTCTAGTTTTGTGGTTGCTTGTAAAATGTCAAACCCAGCATTTGGAATTTTTTTGAGACCCATAAGTGTCAAATAGTATGATACTGAATCTGTATTTAAAAACATCTAATACAAATTAATTGTATAATTTTTTGTCTTACTGAGAAGCCAAAGAGAAAATTTTTTACCTTTATTATAAGGTATAGTTTTATGAAACTTTAAACAGGAAGTAAGTTTATACCATTTCAATAAGTAGCAGTATTATAAGAAAGTATATAGAAAGAGCTCACTTAGTGTTTTGAGTAAAGTTTAGTATTCAAGATTTAAATGTTCCTGACAGTTGACTTTGAAGTTGATTTTGGAGTGGTGTGTTCTTTTGATCAAAGATATTATAAATTATTTTTAAATAAAAAAAATAAATTCAGACATTAATCAAGGAAACAAAAACACCACTATCTTAACAGTATTATGCTATAACAAGCTGTCAAAGTCTTGCATTAAACTCTTTGTTATTAATTTAAATATTCTACTAACAACCCAGTTTATGTGATATAATTTCCATTAAAAAATAAGGATAATGAAATTTAAAGAGGTTCAATTAATTACCCAAGTTGGAAATTATATACGGCTAAATTGAGATTTGATTTAATTTTTTGTTTGATTTCAAAATCTAAACTCTTTCAATTAGAATAATTTAAGAAAAAAATATTTAAACCAGAGTCAATTTAAATAGAAAAATTAACTTTATTCACCAAATATTATTATCTGTATTTTAGTCATTACACATCATGGATTTATGACAAACTGCCATAGGAAAGGGTTGAAATATAATAAATAATTTAGAGAAATAAGATTTTTAAAGTGTGTGTGTATTTCTATAACATTAAAATTTAATTTAAAACAAAAATAAAAAATTTAAAACACTAAAATACTCAGGGCTTTTTAAAAATAAATACTAACTTTTGAGACCCAACTCCAAGATTCAGTAGGAGACTGGTGGGGCTGTGGAATCTATATTTTTATCATAAGTTCCTGCTGATACAGATAACTAGTTCATAGACAATATTTTGAGAACCATTATTCTAGAATACAAATATTATGAAATAAGAACTTCCTTTACTAAACATATGCAAGTATTAAAGAAAGAAATAGTTGCATCGTTCTGTTACTGATAATCTGATGATCAGAATGTCTGCAGAGTTGAAGTCAGACTTCACACAAAGAATTAAAAAAATAAAAATAAAAATAAAAGGGGGCAGTCACTGAAACAGTGTGTCATACTTTATTCTGTCAGATTCTGACTAGAAATTGACAGACATACTTATCTATCTAGGACTTTGAAAGGAGCACAGGTATTTATCTCCACAAAACTTCAATAACAGAAATAGATTGCAACCTTTGTGAGCTGCCTTGGGAGACATGGACATATAAGATTTCCCCTTCCTTCATTGCTCAATAAGTAAAAATGCAGTTTGGAAAATTTCTCCATTACTGACATAAAATAGAGCTTTTGAACCATTTCAGAGTATGTCACTGCATAAATAGAACTGCCGAAACCAAAGAATTATTTGTATAAACACTGCCTACCATAGTAATGGAGTGTTTTTAATTATGTGTACAAAAAGAATATAACATATGATTATATCTATCAATTTATTCACATGCTGTGAATAGATATAAGTAAATGTGGCTTTTAAAAAATTTTTGAATAATATAATGTGAAATTAATTATTTATAAATTACCTTTACCTTTTGATGTTTGTTTTCTCCCAACCATTCATATATATGTTATTTCATCAATTATCATAAACAGCAAAATTGGTACATCACCTTTGGTACACATCTTTTTCATTTTTTTTGTTATTCATAATTATAGGTTTGTTTTACTTTCTATTCCATTTTCTCTACCTATGATTATAAACTAACACGTGTTGAATACCTAAATCAGATCTACAAATGTTATATTTATATTACAATCTGTAATGAGTTAGATTTTGAAATTAGAATTCCCACATAAATGTACTTTTTTCATCTAGTGTTAAGTATAATCTATATTATCAAATTACTAATGTAATTGAAAAATACAAATCTATCACTTTACCCATGAATAATCATATGCAAGTATATACTGCAAAAGACATGCAAAGTTTATGTATTTTATGTAGGACTCATTGAATATAGGTGTATAAACACTTTTATATTTATTATTTGATATGTGTTCACAAAACAAAATTTTGCCTTAAAGGTAATATATTTTAAAAGTATTTTAATGTTTGTAATATTTTGTGTGTGGAATACTTATGACATCCTTACTTAAAACTGGATCCCAGAATATAAAATACCTAGTACATGTCAAAGAAGTGATGATATTAATAATTTTGAGCTTGGGATTCAGTTGTTTCTATTGTTGTTTTTAATATCTTTTGTTATCTCAAGGTTATTTCAATGTTTTGTCTTATGTTTATCTGTATAAAGATTTTAATAATATACATTTTTAGTGAAGCAATTGATAAGTCAGCAATTAATCAAGAGGAAAAGCCACTAATTACCTGATTAATGTAAATTGGTATTGGGGAGTGACTAACCTACAGTGCAACATGAATAGAAAGGGAAAAGGTGACAAGAATTAAATAAAGGACATTAAAAAAGAAGAAAATGATAACAATAAATATTTCAAAAGCAAGAGAAAACCAAATGATAGCAGGGGGCGGTGGGGGGAAGAGTAATACATAAAAACAATGAGGTATATTGACAGAGCTAATAATGTATACATCTGACCAAAACAGCCTTAACATTACTTTCAGTCTGACAAAGCTTTTGGCTGGTAGGTTTCTGACTACAGGGCTCTGACTTCAACCTTAGAGCATTTAAATTTGAAATTGTGAATTTTTTCTGCCCTTTGAGATGTAAATCTCTTCCCAGCCTCTTTCCAGTTACAACCCAGCAACCTATTTATCAAGGACCTAGGAGAACCATGCCTTTGACCTGTAATTCATCAAGAGATTGTCCCTTCTCCCAATCTCTATAGGAGGGTAGGAATTGAACTTCCGTAAACATCAATTAGCAAACACAGATGGCATAATCACATTGAGCAATACCTCCCCTAATGTCTGCCAGCACTTTCCCACCATCTTCCGATTTTCATTTCAAAGGATTTCAATATCTCTTGCCTATTGGAGTACTCTCCTGACCTCTATTTTAATAGTCTCGAAGATCTTCCTTGCCTGTTTAACTTGTCTATTGCAAGTTTTCTTTGATAAGTATTACCAATACATCATATTCTGATTTAAAAAATAAAATAAAATACAGGGGGAGTTTTATTATTTTCTTTCTCCTTTTGTTTTTCTCTTTTTCTTGTACATCCTTCCTCATTTCTTCCCTTTTTAAAATTTTTAATATTTGTGAGTACATAGTATTTGTATATATTTATAGGGTACATGAAATACTTTGATACAGTCATACAATGTATAATAATCAGAGTAGGGTATAGATCACCTCAAACATATATCCTTTTCTGTGTTACAAACAATCCAATTATGGATTAGTTTAAGACGTACAATAAATTATTGTGACTGTAGTTACCCTGTTGTGCTATCAAATGCTAGATCTTACTCATTCTATCTCACTATATTTTTGTACCCATTGACATCCTCACTCCCACTCCCACACTACCCTTTCCAGCATCTGTTTGCCATCATTCGATTCTTTATCTTCTTGAGTTCAATTGGTTTAATGTTTAGCTGCCCAAAATAAGTGAGAACACACAAAATTTCTTTCTAGGCTTGGCTTATTTCAGTTAACATAATGTTCTCCAGTTGCATTGATGTTGCTGCAAATGATAAAATCTCATCTTTTTAATGGCTGAATAGTACTCTATTGTTTATATATACCACATTTTCTTTATCCATTCGTCTGTTGATAGGTTGTTTCCAAATCTTGGCTATTATAAGTAGTGCTGCAATAAACATGGAAATGCAGTATATCTTAAATATTCTAATTCCCTTTCTTTTAGGGCTCATACCTAGCAGTGAGATTGATGAATCATAAAGTAGTTCTATTTTTAGTTTTTTAAGCAACCTCCATACTGTTCTCCATATTGGATGTACTAATTTACATTTCCACTAACATGTATAAGGGTTCCCTTTTCTCCACATCCTCTGCAGAAATTGCTACTGCCTGCTTTCTAGATAAGAGCCATTTTAACAGGGGAAAGATGATCTCTCACTGTAGTTTTGATATGCATTTCTCTGATTGTCAATGATGTTGATCACCTTTTCATATACCTGGTTGCCAATTGTATGGCTTCTTTGGACAATTGTCTATTGAGATTTTTTTGCCTATTTTTTAATCAGATTTTTATTCCATTGTGGTCAGAAAAGATTATTGATATTATTTTAATTTTTTGGAATGTTTTAAGACTTATAACCTGACACATAATCTATCCTTGAGAGTGATATATGTGCTGAGGAGAAGAATGCGTATTCTGTAGTCATTATTATAAAATATTTTATAAATATCTGCTAGGCCTATTTGGTCTATACTGCAGATTAAGAAACATCATTTCTTTGGTGATTTTCTGTCTGGATGATGTATTTTCTGTGTGGATGATTTGCGCAATGTAGAAAATAAAATGTCAAACTCTTAAACTATTCTTCTTTTGGAGTCTTTCTCTTTAGTTCTCTTTTTTTTTTTTTTTTTTTTTTTTTTTGAGACAGAGTTTCGCTCTGTCGCCCAGGCTGGAGTGCAGTGGCGCAATCTCGGCTCACTGCAAGCTCCGCCTCCCGGGTTCACGCCATTCTCCTGCCTCAGCCTCCCGAGTAGCTGGGACTACAGGCGACCGCCACCACGCCCGGCTAATTTTCTGTATTTTTAGTAGAGACGGGGTTTCACCATGGTCTTGATCTCCTGACCTTGTGATCCACCCACCTCGGCCTCCCAAAGTGCTGGGATTACAGGCATGACTCTTTAGTTCTAATAATATTTGCATTATATATCTGAGTGCTCCAGTGTTGGGTACATATATTGTTATATCCTCTTGCTGAATTGACACCTTTATCATTATATAATGACCTTATTTGGCTCTTTTCACGACTTTTGTCTTGCAATCTCTTTTGTCTGATATTAGCATGGGTACTCCTACTTATTTTGTTTTCCACTTGCATGAAATATGTATTTTCATCAATTTATTTTCAGTCTGTGTATTCATAGTTGAAGTACATTTCTTGCAGGCAGATTGTTGGGTCTTGTGATCTAAGTTTTTAGTCACTGCAGCCACATCTGCACTGGGTTGCACTCTAAGCACAGCGACACTGTGGTTCTTGCAGACTCATAGTGATACCATATTGGTGGCCTTATAGAAGACCCAGAAAAATTATCTGGATTACCAGGCAACAATTGTTGTTCTCTTCCCTTACTTTTCTCCAAACAAACAGAATCTGTCTCTGTGCTGAACTACCCAGAGATTGGGGAGGGGTGACACAAGCACCCCAGTTGCCACCACCACTGGGACTTTGCTGAATCAGACCTGAAACCAGCACAGCACTGGGTCTCATCCAAGGATAGTGGCAACCACTGTCTACCTGCCATATTTTTACCCAAGGCTCTAGGGGTATACAATCAGCAGGTGTTGAAGCCAGCCAGGTTTGTGTCCTTCCCTTCAGAGCAGTGAGTTTCCCATGGTTTGGGGCAGGTCTAGATATGCTGCCTGAAAGTCAGAACCTAGTATCTCAAAACTTATTAATATACCTGGTGCTCTATTCTACTACGGCTGAGTGGGCACCTGAGCCACCAGACAAAGTCTTTGTCTCCTTCCCTCCCGTTTCCAGAAAGACAGAAATCTCTCCCTGTGCTCCCTGTGTCACCACTAATAGAAATTTTGTATAAAGTTTCAATATTAGCCTCTACTTTATGTAAATAAATAATACTTTATGTACTTGAAAGTGATTTTTAAAGAAATTTACTCCTTATTAATTCTATATTCTAAATAACCTCACTGGGACTAATTGCAATGTCTTTAGATTATTTTGAAACAAATTGTTTTTTATATTAGATGTCTATTAAATATGTGTGATTTCTTGAAAAATAATTATAGAAAGTAAAAATTATATGTATTAACATATTCTAATTAATTATAATGGCCAGTTGTTTCCTTTCCTTTAGAACCAATGACTGGTTAATATAAGTATGCTGAAGTTTTGTGAGGTTTTTGAATAAAACGTATGTTAGAAAACATTAAAATGTGTCGGAGTTTTATTTTTTAATATTGAAAAATAAATATTCCTGTCTAGCTTAATTTTTAGTGCCTTAAAGAGATCAGATTTTTAAAAATTAACACTTCCTTATTATGCTCAATTTATTTTTCAGTTATATTGTCCCTTTTTAAAGGAAACATTATACAAATTAAACTTAATAGCATTTAATTGAGCAAACAATATATTCTTGATTTATGCCTTAGTTTTATTATTTACTCCAAAGTCATTCAGTAGCAGGTTATTCGATTTTTATGTAACTATATACAATTCTGAGCAGTTTTCTTAGTCTTTTCCTCTAATTTTATTGCCCTGTGATCCCAGAGTGGTTGTTTTAATTTCTGTTCTTTTGCATTTGTTGGAAAGTGTTTAGTGTTGATCATGTGGTTGATTTTAGAGTATGTATCATGTGGTAATGAGAAGAATGTATATTCTGCGGTTTTGGGGTGGAGAGTTCTGAAGATATCTAGCAGGTCCATTTGATCCAATGCTGAGTTCAGATCCTGAATATCTTTGTTAATTTTCTGCTTTGATGATTTGTCTAATACTGTCATTGGGGTGTTGAAGTCTCCCATTATTATTGTGTGGTAGCCTAATTCTCTTTGAAGGTCTCTAAGAACTTGTTTTATGAATCTGGGTGCTCCTGTGTTGGGTGCATATATATTTAGAATAGTTAGGTCTTCTTGTTGAATTGAACCTTATGTAATGATTTTCTTTCTCTTTTTTAAATTTTGGTTTCTTTAAAGTTTGTTTTGTCTGAAATTGGGATTTGAAAACCTGCTTTTTTCTACTTTTTATTTGCTCAGTAGATTTTTCTTATCCATTTATTTTGACCCTGTGGATGTCATTGCATGTGAGATGTGTCTTTTGAAGATAGCATACCAATAGATCTTCATTTTTAAAAATTATTTTTATATGTTTTATTTTATTTTTTGAGATAGAGTCTTGCTCTGTCACTCAGGCTGGTGCGCAGTGTCACAGTCTTGGATCACTGCAACCTCCAGCTCCTGGGCTAGAGTGATCCTCCCTCCTCAGCCTATGGAGTAGCTGGGACCATAAGTGTGAACCAATGTGCCCAGCAAATTTTTGTATTTTTTGTTGAGACAGGGTTTCACAATGATGCCCAGGCTACGTTTAAACTCCTAGACTCAAGCAATCTGCCCATTTCAGCATCCCAAAGTTCTGGGATTGCAGGAGTAAGATGCTGCACCTGACCTAGGTCTTGATTCTTTACCCCACTTGCCATTCTGAACCTCTTAAGTGGGACATTTAGCCCATTTATATTCAAGGTTAGCACTGATATGTGTGGACTTGATCCTGTCACCATCATGTTAGGTGGTTATTCTGCAGACTTGTTTGGTCACTTTATAGCATCTCTGGTCTGTGTACTTTAGTGTGTTTTTGTAGTGGCTGGTAATGGTCTTTCCTTTCGATATTTACTGCTTACTTTAGGAGCTCTTGTAAGGCAGGCATGGTAGTAATTAATTCTCTCAGCATGTGCTGGTCTGAAAATGATTTTTTTTCTTTTTTTTTTTCTGCTTTTGAAGCTTAATTTGGCCAGAAAGGAAATTCTGGGATGGAATTTATTTTCTATAAAAATGTCAAATATTGGCCCGTAATCTCTTCTAACTTATAGGATTATACTGAGAGTTCCACTGTTAGTCTGATGGCCTCCCCTTTGTAGGCAACTTGACCTTTCTCTGTAGCTGCCTTTAATATTTTTTTTTCTTTTCTATCATTTTGACCTTGGAGAATCTGACGATTATATGTCTTGGGGATGACCCCGTGAAGTATCTTACTGGGGTTCTCTGAATTTCCTGAATTTGAATGTTGGCCTCTGTAGCTAGGCTGGGGATGTTCTCAAGGATGATATCCTGAATATCTTTTCTGATTTGCTTAACTTCTCCCCATGTCTTTCAGGGAAACTAATGAGTCATAGGTTTGGTCTCGTTACATAATCCCATATTACTTGGAGGTTTTTTCTTTTTTTTTTTTAATTCGTCTTTCTCTCTTCTTTTCTTCCTGTTTAATTTCAGAAAGCCAGCATTTAAGCTGAGATTGTATCCTCTGCTTGGTCTACTCTGCTATTTATACTTGTGATTGCATTATGAAATTCTCATAATGTATTTTCAATTCCATCAGGTCAGCTACATTATTTTCTATACTGGCTATTTTGCCTGTCAGTTCCTGTCTCATTTTATTGTAATTCTTAGTTTCCTTGGATTGGATTTTAAAGTACTCCTGCATCTCAATGATCTTTATTTTTTATTTCATTTTAAGTTCCAGATTATGTGTGCAGAAAATGCAGGTTTTTTACATAAGTATACATGTGCCATGGTGGTTTGCTGCCCCTATTGACTCATGCTCTAAGTTCCCTCCCCTCACCTCCCCAACCCTCAGGAGAACCTGGTGGGCGTTATTTTCCTCCCTGTGTCCATGTGTTCTCATTGTTCAATTCTCACCTATAACTGAGAACATGCTGTGTTTGGTTTTCTGTTCCTGTGTAAGGTTGCTGATGATGATGGCTTCTAGCTTCATCCCTGTCCCTGCAAAGGACATAAACTAGAAAAAGAAATTTGTATTTCAGAAATATTTTGAAATAGAGCTGAAGTGCTGTAGAGAATTCCTTTCTTTCTAAAATCATAGCTCTGTCTATATGTGTGTAGAAAAAAATTTAACCTTGTTTAAAAAGTGTTCAGGCTTTTACCCTTGGGTTCTAGGAGGTAATCTCTTAGCTTTTGAAGAATCATGCTAGTTGGGGTGTGTTTGCTTGCCTAAGAGCCTGTATTGTTTGGATATTCTAATGATGTGATTTTGAGTGGGGTTGGATACACCAGATAATCTAACAATATGATTTAGGGTGGGCCTGTTAGGTTATCAGCTTGACCTCCAGGGGAACTGAAGGCTGAGGTCATCTTGAGAATCTACTGCGTATATGTGATGAAACCCCAATAAAGTCTCCAAATGCCAAGAATCAGATAAGCTACATGGGTTGATGACACTTCATGAAATTGCATATTATCACCCATCAATGCCAGGAATATAGCACTATCCATTACTCACAGAGATAAAACAACTAAAAGATCCATATTTGGAACTTTCTCAGGCTCTTCCCTATAAGCCCCTTTCTTTGATTGACTTTAAATTTGAAATTTTAGCTGTAATAAACCTTAACCATGAGTATAGCAGTTTCAGTGTGTTCTGCAAGATTTTCTGGAGAATTATTAAACCTAAGGTTTGTCTGGGGTATGACCAAACTTGCAATTGGTGTCAGAAGTAGGAGTAGTCTTTGGACTGTTCCCAAACTTTGAAATATGTCAATTTTTTTTAAACTTGGTAAGAAACAGCCACCAGGATAATTCAAATTTTATATTCCGTGGTATAAATGGGTAAGGTATTCAACAATTCCACTTTCCTCACTGCGTCAATGTTACATATTTCTCAGCCTGCCTGAAAAATAAAGAAGAAAAGCTCTTTAATGTCTTTCTCATTTTATAACCAGCTGTCAGCTGGATGCCACCAAGGCAGCCTTAACAATACATATGAAAGATTCTGTCTGCTACATGTGGCAGCATGAAAGTTGCATGTTGTCCGGGCCACAACAACCTAACAAGCAATGACTTTGGCATAAGTGAAAAATATGCCTCTATTTTGTTAAATAGAAATTGGAATCTGTTTGCTACCCAGTATAATGTAGCCTAACCTAATACATGAACATTTATTCTTAGTCAATATGGAGAAAAATGTCAAAAACTTTTCTTTTTATTTAAAAGTTCAGGTAACGGTACACTGAGTGGCTTAGCTTGAGTGAGAAAATGCTCCTCTCATTTCCCACCTGCTGGCAGAGGATGCCAGATCAAGTCATACTAACACAGAGGATCCCATAGTAATTATCTATATGAAAGGAGAGGAATGCCTTAAAAATGGATGTTGGACAGCTGTGTATATTTATGTCTATTATAGTGAAATTTGAGACTTCAAGCTTGTTTCTAAGAATTGCTGCTACTAAAACTTCCTTCTGCTGTGAATGTCCCTTTCATTGCTATACAAAATATGCAATACAAAATTCAAGTTATAGACTTAAATTTATTGTCAAGGTGAAATATACACACACACACATACACACACACACACATATATATGAGAGACTTTGGTCACCTATGTGTTAATTGTTGCCTATCTTACTTTCATTGATTGTTTTCAATTGCATCTATGTAGGAGAAGTTAATTTTAATCAAAAGTAAAAGCCATGATTGATCCAATCAGCCTGCTCAGCCTGTATGAGGCACTTTCGATCAAAGTGGGGCTTTTAACTTTAATTAAATTCAGCAGTCCTGTAGACTTTAAATTTAGTATGTGCACAACACCCTACCTATGGCGTTGATTTTTCTCCCCTCAATATTGAACTTACTTGCTGTTTTCAGTTTTTCTAGCTAGAAGATTTAATCCTGAATAGAAGTCAGACATTGCAGAATTTGTTAATGAGGGATGAAGTTTTATTAAAATAATTAGTAGCAGAATAGGCTCTGAAAATTCTATAAAATGTTTAGAAATGTTTTATGCTTTCTCAAGAACTATTCACAAATGTAAAGCAAACTGTTTCCAAAATGTTAATGGATGTCAACAATGTATAAAGCTTATGAAAATAATTACAGAAATGTTTAGGCTGAAAACTGGTCTTCTTATAAAAGTCCAATTCTATGCTAAACAGTCTCACAAGTGCTATCTCATTTAATTATCCCAATTCTGTAAAGTAGATATTATTAACTTTACCAATGACGAAACTGAAGCTTAAAGAGATTGTATAACTTGGCTACATTTTACACATTTAGTGAAAGTGTTTAGATTCAAAATCTTGTCCTTTGAATATAAATGAAATGTTTTATATATTATGATTCTAAATAAACTTAAATGAACCTACAACTATTAGGTTTATGAGAAATTATTAAGATCGAGAGCTACACTATTACACGTAAAAACATCGTTTTCCTCAAAAATAACCTTAATATCACTGTTTTTTGGGTGTAGAAATTACTGAATTACTGGATTAAGTGGTCATAAATTTGCTAGCAGGACATGAATCTACATGAATAAAGAATTTTTTTTCTAGTTTAATGTATTAGAATAAAAGGTTTTTGTTATATGGATTTTTAACAATTCTTAATACCATTGAAACACTTCATTCAACTCTGTATATTTTGATATCACATATTACACAGTGCATTGTAGAATCATGGTGAATTTACGAAAAGAATTTACTGAAGGAGACTTAGAGTCATGGCAGAAGGCAAAGTGGAAGCAGGTGTGTCCTACATGTCTGGAGTTGAAGAAAGAGGAAGCAGGTTGAGGTGATACACACTTCTAAACAACCGGATCTCATGAGAATTCACTGTCATGAGAACAAGGGGGAAATCTGCCCCCATAATCCAATCGCCTCCCACCAGACTCCTCCTCCAACATTAGGGATCACAATATGCCATACGATTTGGGCAAGGACACAAATCCAATACATATCCATCATTATTTCCTTTCCTGTGTGCTTTAGAGAAGAGAGAGTAAATTCTAGTGTGTCCTCTTCTTATGAGCACACCTGTCCTATGGAATCCTGTCTCATCTTTATGACCCCATTTAACTTGAATTATTTCCTTAAATAACTCATTTTAATACAGTCACATTGGGGGTTAGGGATTCAACATATGGATTGTGGGGAAAACAATTCAGTCCATACTGTCAATTTAATATTTATGAGCACCTAATATATGCTAAGCTATATGATAGTAGTTAAAAATATAGATGTAAACTTTCTGTTTTCATGAAGCTTATAGTTTTGTAAAGACAGATGCACAAATCACAAGTAATCGATAGAAATATACAAAATTCTAATTGAATTTAAGGCCAGGAAAAATTCCTTCAAGTATAAGACCTGGAAAAAAAAGAGTTTCAAAAACTTGTAAATCTCAAAACATTTGAGAAAAAAAGACAAAGTGAGCGGGATGAAGAAGCATAATTTGAGGCTGAAAAGACAGGCAAGAGCAGGATGGTACAGAGTCTCCCAGGTTTTGGTGAAGGTTATACATTTTGTCTTATATTTAATGGGGAGTATTTACAGGATGTACACAGTAAAGGTACATACTCTAATTCATATTTTAAACACATTTTTTCCAGAATAGGGAAATCACATATTAAAGTGCTAAGAGAGGAATCTGAGAATCCAGTTAGGGAAATATACAAGTAGTCAAGGTAAGGAAAGAGTTAAGCATGGATTAAGTGAGTTATTCTTTTTCTTATATTCAGTTATTCTTATATTCAGATTATTCAGTGAGTTAACCTGAGTTCATTTAGGAGCAAAACCAATTCGGACATACTGAATAAGGGGAGTGAGAAAGATGGATATGGCAAAGGTGACACCCAGGTCTCTAGCATGATCTGTAGGGAGCATGGAGGTGCCTTGTGCCAATCCTAGAAACACTGGTAGCAAAACTGTTTGGAGAAAAAAATAAGACCTTATTCCACACATATAAAGTGTAAAGTACCTCTGAAACAGCTCAGTAAATTTGTTATATAAGCAATGAAATCTACTGGTAAAACTCAAAAGAGTTATGGGCTAGACATCTAGATTTGTAAAACATGATAAAGATGGAATAAAATCCAAGAAAGTTATATGAAAATACATAAGGAGAGAGAACAAACTAAGAAGAATGGGAGTCCTCTTCAGCTTTGAATAGCTTGAACATTTAGAAAACAAGAGAAAGAGGAGTAGCTGCAATAGGAAATTAAAAAGGAGAAGGCAGAAGGATAGGAGAAGAAAACATCGTGATGAAGTACTGTGGAAGAAAAAAAAGGATGGATTTAAAATTCTCTTGGGTTCCACAGAGAATACAGTCAAATTGGGAGGTAAATTATTGTCTTGATTTATCAACAAGTTGTTATACCAGACTATTTATTCTACATAATTTATCTAATTTGTTCTCTCACCAGCCCTCTTAAGCATAAGTAAGATTAATTACTTGTCAAAGAGAATAAATGACAGATCTGAAATTCAAACTTCATCCTGCATTTGTCATATTCTGGTAATACAACAAAAGTTTTAACTATGTTATCCCAATATCCGCTAAAATACAAGCTTTTGGGGATTGAAAATATTATATAACAAACCATTTTTTAAAAAACTGAAAATGAAGCTACAAAGAGGAATAACATATTGTCCTACTCATTGTCTATGCCAACTTTTTAGTTGTTTCTTTTGCTTGTGGGTGGCATTTGATAATAGCTTTATTTTATATTTATTTATTTATTTTTTAGAGACAAGGTCACATTGTCACCCAGGCTGGAGTGCAGTGATCCAATCATAGCTCACAGCAGCCTCGACCTTCTGAGCTCAAGTGATCCTCCCTCCCAAGCCTCCAGAGGAGTTACTACAGGTGCATAGAACCATGCCTAGCTAATAAAAAAGAAATGTAGAGACCTGACCTCAAACAATCCTCCAATCTCAGACTCCCAATGCACTGGGATGGTAATAGATTGACTATCTCATGCATTTCTTCTTTTTTTTGGAAGCTCAAGCAGAAATCTAATGATAAATCATCTTCTCTAAAAATGCCATTTTGAATGTAAAGTGAAATTTTTATTCCTAAATTATTACATTTATGCCATTAAGGTATTCTAACAATTAAGTCTACAGATGTTCTATTAAAAATGGGAAAATTGTGTTCCTCAGTTATATTCAATTTCTCACCAATGGTCTGGATCAAGCTGCTTTATTTGTGTTTCTAAAAATAGGGTGAATGCCGGGCGCGGTGGCTCATGCTTGTAATCCCAGCACTTTGGGAGGCCGAGGTGGGCGGATCACGAGATCAGGAGATCGAGACCACGGTGAAACCCCGTCTCTACTAAAAAAGAAAACACAAAAAATTAACCGGGCGTGGTGGCGGGCGCCTGTAGTCCCAGCTACTTGGAGAGGCTGAGGCAGGAGAATGGAGTGAACCTGGGAGGCGGAGCTTGCAGTGAGCCGAGATTGCGCCACTGCACTCTAGTCTGGGTGACAGAGCGAGACTCCGTCTCAAAAACAAAACAAAACAAAACAAAAAAAATAGGGTGAATAACTATTGTTTCTCAAAAGTTTTTTTCAATTTTTTTTCAAAGGACCTGTTATATTTTAAATCAGATATGTAGGAATGTCAGAGCTTTTTAAGGGAATTTTGTAGTTAGCATATGTTTTATAATTTAGATAGTAATCATGTTTCTGTAATAAAACAACTGTCTTTTAATAGTTTCAGTTGATAATAAAATCATGTAATAGTTTGTATTTTTATTATTAGTAGATGTAGAAAGTTTAGGAACCTGAACTTCATTAGTTGTGTTGTGAGGGAAGAATTAATGCAGTATACTAAAATATTATAAGCGCAGTGCTGGGTTTAAATCCTGTCTCCTATAAATGAGATAATTTCAGCTTACCCATTTCTGGCTCTAAAATATGAATTAATTGAATATAACTGGGCAGCAATTGGTGGTGGGAAATGACTTTAATTGGTGGGTAAAGAAGGGCCCTCAATAGAGGTGACATTTTTGCTAAGGAGTGGAGGAAAGTAGAGAGTTACTGGATGTTTGAGAAGAGAAGACATAGTTTAAAAAAATCCTGTGAGTGACAAACTTAGAATTTGTAACGGTATTTCAAGTCCTTTAATGTTTACTTTAGAAGTTGTGCTCATAACATTGAATCTATCAGCAAAAGTATAAGCTTTGTCCAAATGGATTCAGCCCGGTGCATGCAGGTTATGTAGAGTGAGTGAGTAGTTCCGGTGCATGCGGGTTGTATAGAGTGAGTGGGTAGTTAAGTTTAACCATTGTTGTTTCTTTCTTAGTTGAATATAAAGCAGAAAAAAGTAAAGACCATTAAAGAGCATTTGCAGAAAAATAATTTTAAGTGATGCATGATGAAAGTGAGGGGTCATGAAGAAGGGTGGAGGTCAAAGAATAAGCAGTTTTCTTGAAGTCAATGAGCTATTTTGCTAGAAGCATTTGAGTAAGTGAATCCGCATTCTAAGAAAAAAAAATGTATCTAATAACACAGTGACCATCTAGTTGAAGTCCTGTTTTGGTGATTTGAACTACATAACTTGTCCTTACAAAAACAAAAGCAATAAATACCCCTTTAATAATGAAGCTTAATGTATTTTTTGGAAGAAATAAACACACACACACACATTATCTATCTATCTATGTATCCATCTATCTCTCTAAAGTCTGAAAGTGGTAACCAATTCCCAAGTAGCATTTGGCAAGCTAAAAGCTTACAAGATCACTCTTGGCTTGAAAGACAGGGAAGCAAGGTTGCTTGGAAAGGGGAGAAGATGTGTTGTCTGATTACTAAATTAGTCAGTGTTCTCCAGAGAATCAGAACCAGAATGATAGATACATAGAAAATAGATAGATGATAGATAGATTAGATAGATAGACAGATAGATGAGATAGATAGATAGAAGATATTTATTGTGAGGATTGGCTTACTCAATTATGGAGACTGAGAATTGCTAAGATCTATCATCTGCTGGAGGACCAGGAAAGCTGGTGGTATCATTTGATTTGAGTCTGAAATCTCAAGATCCAGGATCTCAGCTGTCTAAGTGTAGGAGAATATTGATGTCCTAGCTCAAAAAAGGGAGAAAAAATGTTCTCTTTTTAAAATCCTTTTGTTCTGTTCAGGCCTTCAACAACTTGATGATGTCTGCCCTCATTTGGTGAGTATAGATTTCTTTTACTAAGTGCTAAATGCTAATGCTAATGTCTTCCAGAAATTCCCTTATAGACAGACACCAGAAGTAATATTTTATCGTCTATCTAGGATCCTTTAGCCTACTTAAGTGATGCTTGGATTAGACATCACAGCTACATGTAATTTTGCATCCCTCACAGGTTCACTGCTGAATTCAACCACTCCTTTCTGCCACAGTTTGTTTCTTTTTTAAATAATGCAAAAAAATTTCTGTTTCTATTTAACGATACCTCTAAGAATCTTACAGGATGAAAGAAAAAGATAATGCCATAGAAATGTTTTTAAACATGAATATGATAAAACCTGGGATAAACTGGAAAAGTTTAAAAGGGGAAATGAAAAATTCACAGGAAAAAAAATTATGCAGTGAAGGCATAATTAGGAATTAAATATTTATAAAATCTAAGAGAAGAGGAGTGAAGAAAAAACCTAATATACATTAGATAATATAAATGAAAACAAGGAAGTCTGTTACTGTGAAAGTAAAGTGACAGATTTGGTTAACTGAACTTTTTTCCTGCTAAAAAGAACAAAGGTTGTTTTATGTAGTTTAAAAAATTTATCAGTATGAATAATAGGGTTAACTCTCTTACAAACAAGGAAATTCTTCTGTAGCATTGCATAGACTGGAATATTATGCAAGAAATATTAAACATACATACTCACATGCCCACTAACTTTTTAAAATCATGGTTTAAATTGCTAATGAAAGCTCATCTGCTATGACCTCACTTAATCTAGTAGTACTTGCAACACAAGAAGAATCTTATGTCTCTTGCCATTTTAAACTCTGCTCTGACCTCACCTGCTTATATTTTATTTTAGTGTAAAGAGATCATGTCATTTGGGGGATGGCTCGTTTTCTGTCATGTTAAAAACCAGAGTCACCTCAAAATGACATTTTTTCCTTTGACCCACTCTCCCCCTTTTTTCCCCTCAAAACCACAAAAATCTAAAGAAACACTGAAATTGCCCTTCTTTGTGTTTTCATACTTACTGCCTTTGTACTGTTTAAAACAGTGACCTTGACATTCTAAAAAGTCTAAAATGATTTGGAGAAAACTTTCCAACAGATATTGCTCAATATATTTTCAGACCAATATATTGCAGATGGAATCTTGAGATAATTGAAAAACTCCCCAGGCTCAGTTTTTTTGTGTTTAATGAACTAAACTAAATGGCCTTTTACAATGATCACAGTGAAGATAATTTGGTAACAGAAATTCTCAAGTGTACCCCGCTGGTTTTGTAAAACTAAATAAATGTCCACTAGACACTGTATGTGTTGAAGCAGATTTTGGTGACAATTATAATTCCTCTTTCTTTACATGATATTTCAACAGTGAAGACAAATTAGCAACTTTGTATGTAATTTGCAGAATTAGACAAAATCTCTTCCTTAAATATATCACTGGACGCTTTGTCATGAGTAATTCATTTTCAATTTATAAGTGATACAATTATTCTTTTAAAAATTGATTTATCCAGCAACTACTCATTAAGTTTCTACTGTAAAACCTAATATCCCCTACTTAGGTTCTGAAGATGTAACATTGTGAATCATAGATATTCAGCGTTCCTACAGAAATTACCTCAACACATACAAGTTTATTTAAATAGGAAAGCATCAATACTTGTGCAGGTAAGGAAATAGAAGTAGTAGCAGAAAGAACTTCTTGGGTACTAAGCACCCTGACAGTTTTTAATCTACCCATCAAAATTCAAGAAAGCTTATGAACTCCTACCAAAATGATGGTAGGATGAAAATAATATTAAATATATTGACAAGAATCTTCTGCAGGAAGAATGACTCTACCAGGGTATGCTTATTTATTTTTTATTTTATTTATTGATTTTGAGATGGAGTTTCGCTCTTGTTGCCCGTCTAGAGTGCAATGGCATGATCTCGGCTCACTGCAACCTTCGCCTTCTGGTTTCAAGTGATTCTCCTGCCTCAGCCTCCTGAGTAGCTGGGATTACAGGTGCCTGCCACGCGATGCTCTGCTTATTTTTCGTGTTTTTTTTTAGTAGAGATGGGGTTTCACGATGTTGGCCAGGCTGGTCTCGAACACCTGACCTCGTGCTCCACCTGCCTCGGCCTCGCAAAGTGCTGGGATTACAGGCGTGAGCCACTGCGCCCGGCTCAGGGTATGTTTGTTACATAAGCGATCATGAACAGCTAGAACTACAGAACCACTATTGATTAAATTTTCAATTAAAATTAAAATGTAGATTCTAGAGACATTTCTGAAAGATTAAAAGTATATGGCATTAAAATAGCTCTCTCAAGTCTGAGGAAAAATGCTTGGATAAACTTAAGCTGTAGATTGGCCTGGAATATAGAAGATAATTAGAAGTTGATGTATCATGCCAAAAATTTAAAAGAGGAAAATTCAGAGAGGATTATGTTATAGTCATTTCTTTAGTTTTTCCTCAATAATGAAACATGACAAAGGACAATAAACTGATCTCATTAACAAGGAACATAGTATTGTAAATTATATCATGAGAAAGACAGAAAATTCCTTTGTTACCTTTACATAACGGGAAAGAAAAGAAGAATAAAAAAGATGAGAATCTATAAAGCTTATGTGATCAGTAATGAGAAGGTAGTTTCGAGATTTTTCAGTGGTCTGCAAGTTGTTCTCACAACTGCGTTCATATGACTTTTACTTTTAAAAAAATTATGTATCTATGGCTCTCCCCTCAAGTAATTGTTATACCTCTTCAAAACAAAATGACAACAAAGTGTAAAAGGGAAATGTCACTGAGTGTGAGGGAAAGAAAATTAACTTCATTACCTCAACAGTGAAGAGATCTGTGG
Organism: Hylobates moloch; assembly: GCF_009828535.3. Classification (NCBI taxonomy): domain Eukaryota; kingdom Metazoa; phylum Chordata; class Mammalia; order Primates; family Hylobatidae; genus Hylobates; species Hylobates moloch. The sequence goes on from NW_026652280.1 coordinate 122,524,301, forward strand.
CAAAAGCACATATCAAAATGGAAATGATTCAAATCTGAGAACAGAGAAAACTTAATGATATAGAATGGCCTGTATTTTGAAATATTTTTTTCTTGTTACAATTATATATAAATTTATGAACCCTATGAAGGCTACCAAGTTAAAAAATGAAGTTTAAAATACGAGATGCTCTTTAACTTAAAATGGGGTTACGCCTTATAAACCCATAAGTCAAAAGTATCATTAAGTCAGAAATGCATTTAGTGCTGGCAATACAGCTATTTAAATGATTTTTTTACTTTACAATGGTGTGAAAGCCATATATATTTAGTAAAAACCATAGCTCCATGGGAAGTCCTGAGGAGCTCCTTGATTTATGATGGGGTTATATCCTGATAAACCCATCATAAAATAGAAAAAACATGTCAGAACATCCTAAGTCAGAAACTTTTGGTATTTAAATGCTGAATTTAGTGGTGCATAGATGTGCCATCTAGATTTTTTAAATGGTAATTACATACCAGTCACATTAACTAAATTCTAATGTGTTTAAATTATAAATCTCATGTTTCAATGTTAAAAAATTATAAATATTAAACTTTTAATACCACAGGCATTCAATGAAATCATTACATTCCCAATAAATTGTTTTCTCTAATTGTCTTACAGTTTTCTCCTTTGTCAGCACTATGAAAGAATTCCTGATTTCACAATGTTCATTGAAAATAGAAATGATTTTGACTATGTTACCTCTCCTTCCAGAATTTTTTACGAAGCCTTGTTTGTCTTTTGTCAGGTATATTGATATATAATTGTTTGTATACGTCAGGTGAGGGGCAACATTACTATAAAAGAAGAAATAAATCACAAGCTGCCTTCTTCAAAGATGCTTTTGTCAAACTAATTTTGCTCCAGTAGAAAGCAAATTCATGCACGCATATGTGTTAAGGGATTTTTCACAGTATGATAGTATAATATAGTTAGTATTCACTTCTCCCAGAATAATATAAAAGCCAAGCATGGTTATTATAGTTTCAGTAAAGAATGAATACTGTATCAATAGGATGCTATACCGCGGAAACTACAGATCATTTTCCAGATAAGTTGAAAATTAATAAAATTGAACTGGTATACTTAATTTATCCCCTTTTACAGATTTTTTTTTTATCTACCATTTAGAAAATAACAGTATGGTATTACAAAAGAAATCACATCATCAGCTTTAGTTCAAATACATACTTGCAGCTGCTTGTTGTATAAAGTTTTTTTAAAGAAGATTCTCATCCTTCATTTTTGTAAGTTGTGTGTTGAATAAATTGTTTTATCCAGTTTTCTTACCAAAAAATGTATTTGTTTTAAAATACATTTTGAACTGTAATTACATGTTTTACAGTAACTTATGCATTTTATTAAATATTTCATTCATAAAAGGGTATTTATTTAGTTCTTTTAAATTTATTGAGTCATGTGCTAAGCATTTTTCGTATATGTGACTAAAATAATATAACTTCAATTACAATTTGTAAATTATAAGTAAAGGATTTTGCACTATTAAAAAAAGAGTAAGTTACTTTCACAGTAAACCCCATAATAGAATGTTAATTTGTTTCTGTATGAATTCAAAGCCAAGTACTTTTGGACTTCCTCTTCCATCTTTGATGGAGCAGTTAAAATCAGACCCATGCACTCCTAGTTCTTGGAGAAATAGAAAAAAACTAAATTTTAAAGTAAAAATTAAAAAACAGGAAACAAAGCAAGGAGGAAAAGGAGCAATCTAAAGAGCACTGAAGAATTAATGAAAAGACACATCTTGAGGGGACAAAATCTTGGAGAAGCAAGACAACACTCAGGAAGTCAACCAGCTGTTCCTTTTTCCTTCAGGGCATTTTCAGATTCTTTACCCATTGCAAGAAATTGAGCATCCATGCAAGATACTTGGTAAGCCAGAATTGCAGTGAAAAGAAACAATGAACTTAGTGTCTCACATTCTGCGGAGCATACTTTTAAAATGTGTTCCAATTTCTAAAGTACATGAGACGAAGGCAAACAGTAGAAAAGCTCAGAAATGTAGAGACATCTGGACAGTCGAATTGCTGGTGAGACAAGTATGGATATTCTGTTAAAATTAATATACTACTATGAGCTGTGATTTATCCAATAAATATGCTTTAAGCACCATGAATGCAGAGTATTGCACAGAAGAATGATTTCCGCTGAAAAAGGGAAGTCTATTAATCAGTAGATAATTTGAGGGTTTCTGATAAATGAGTAAGGATTTGAACCATTTTCAAATGTCTTCTCTTAGAAGCCAAGTCCAACATACTTTACCATAAGAAATTAGACATTCTCTCTCAAATGATCCTAAAGTATTGGGCTCCTGCTTCTGTTACATCACCTTTATTAGTACACCTTAATTATGTTAACTTGCCAGACTCCCTCCTCTTACCAACTTCTGAGTTGTGCTCATTTTGTTTATTTCACTGATGCAAAACAATATGTGTAAATGATATGCTTATTGATTTAATGAAGAAGATATTTTAAATCTTTTAGTAGACAAAAGACTTCACAGATATGGAATTGCATTAGTCAGGGTTCTCTAGAGGGACAGTAGTAATAGGATAGACGTATATATAAAACAGAACTTGCTAAGGAGTATTGACTCACATGATCACAAGGTGATGTCCCACAATAGGCCATCTACAAGCTGAGAAGCAAGGAAGCCAGTCTGAGTCCCAAAACCTCAAAAATACGGAAGCTAACAGTGCAGCCTTCAGTCTGTGGCCAAAGGCCAGAGGGACCCTGGCAAACCTTTGGTGTAGGTGCAAGAGTCGAAAAGTTGAACAACTTGGAGTCCGACGTTTGAGGGCAGGAAGCATCCAGCATGGAAGGAAGATGGAAGACAGAAGATGTAGCTGCCAGTCTAGGCCTTCCACTTTCCTTTTCCTCTTTTATCCTAGCCACACCGGGCGGCTGATTAGATGATACCCACTCAGATTGAGGGTGGGTCTGCCTCTCCCAGTGCGCTGACTCAAATGCTAATCTCCTTTGGCAACACCCTCACAGACACACCTAGGAACACTACTTTGCATCCTTCAATCCAATCAAATTGACACTCAATATTAAACATCACAGGACTCTAGGCTCATTCTGATATTATGTTCACATAGAAGATGAAAAGATAGAGAATCTTCTAGAAAAAAAAATACCAAAAGCAAAAATGCAAATGTGTGAGGTACTGTATAGCAGGAGTCTTCAATCCCAGAGCCACAAACCAGTACAAGTCCGTGGCCTAGTAAGAACCGGACCTCACAGCAGAGTGAATGGCGGGCCGGGGAGCATTACTTCCTGAGCTCTGCCTCCTTTCAGAACAGGAGCGGCATTTGATTCTCATAGGAGTAGGAATCTATTGTGAACTGCGAATGTGAGGAATCCAGGTTGTGCACTTCTTGTTAGAATCTAATGCCTGATGATCTGAGGTGGAACAGTTTTATCCCAAAACCACCCCCCACACAAGCCCCATATGTGGAAAAACTGTCTTCCAGGAAACGGGTCTCTGGTGCCAAAGAGGTTGGGGACTGCTGCTGTATACGGCCAATCTTAAACATTATTCACACAGATAACTAAGCAAAGTTTGACGTTCCAATAGAGATTAATATAATATGTTTTGGGGGAAAAAAAAGTACAGCTGGGAAATTTTCAGTTACCTGATTACCAGGCCAAGAAGTTTTGACATTTCCCAAAAACTCTTTTAGAAATTTCTGTTGTCATTAAAGATGTTGAGGAAAACAGGATGAATTGAATAAACTACCTTTTTTGTTTGTTTGTTTGTTTTCTAAGTCATCATCTTTTTTTTTTTTTTTTTGATGTCCAAATAGGAGTGAGGTGGCCACATCAGGATTTACTGCAACCTCTAACTCCTGGCCTTATGTGATCCTCCTGCCTCAGCCTCCCAAAGTGCTGGGATTGCAGGGAGCCATCATGCTGAACCTAAAATAGCTTTAAGTAAACTGATCTAGTTGTGCTCTAAATTGATTTTGCCTGTAACCTGAGGTCACAGAATCTTTACATTTTCTTTGTCTATGATGTTACTTTATCAGTAGATAATGGACTAATTATTAAGCTTTAAGCAGACTATCTCTGTTCTTTTCATTGTGTATTTGGGTTGATAATTCCATGACTAATATATGTATTACTTTAAACAAATTGTTCAATAACATATGACTTTTCTTTTCCAGGAAGATTCAAAAATTTTCTTCATGTCACAAAATGCTACAACCCAGACAACAGTGCCATTATTATTTTTTAACTGGGGCTAATAAAGCTAGCTTCATTGTTTTGTTTGGTTTGGTTTGGTTTTCCTAAATATATGCATTAGCTTGGTGGGTTATGCAATGTTACAATCTTTAGAGTGTATAAAATCTATCATCAACATTTCAAAAAACTAGAATAATCAAACAAGTTCTCTCTTTAATTAAAAATACTTCGTTCACTATAAAATTTATCTTATACATAGCATACTTAAGATTATGTATGAGAAGAATTTAAAATTATTTGAAAATTTAAGAACAATGCTGTATTTCCAGTTATTGCTTTTGCAAAATCTATGCCTGTGTTTAAACAGCTGGTATAAATGCACACACAAACACACACACACACATTTCCTACTTTTTAAGATTAAAGTGTTATTTTCTAACAATCTGACAACCCAATAAATTCTGAACTGTTTTTATGGTGCTTTTTCATTACGGTTTTTTTGGTTGCTTGCTAATTACTTTTTTGCCCAATTTCATTTGCAGTTTGAATAAATAAACTGTAACTTTTGGCATGCAGGTTACTAGAGGAATAGTCAATATGCAGCTGTAATAAAATCATAAATTTCTTTGAACAGGCAATTTCCAACTTATACTTCCTTAGAGGGTTTTTAAATATCTACTGTTAGAGAAACAACTTTATGGGACCTGCAAAGTTTTCTTCTAATTTATAAAGCTTAGAATCGTAAAGATGAAATAATATGATTGGTTGTATATATTTGTCATTGAAAAATAATAATTTCAATGACAATGAAAATGACCCTTTTTCACATTTATTTGATATATGCGCTTTTCAAATTCAGTGAATGAGAGAATTGGTTTTGTTAATCATTTAATGTTACTGGTGTGTGTCATCCAACTAAAAATTTTGATAAACTTGGCTAATTTTGATAATTGATATTCAGAGTCCAACATGAATTTTGGTTTTGTTTTCTAGCCAGCAAAGCATATTCATTATAGTGAACAATTTTGGCCTTTGCATTTTCTTTAATAAAATGCTGAGTAAACATTAAAGCTCTTGTCTGTATTTCCAACTGAATTTTCCTAGTACTGAGATTAAATAATAATAAATATATAAAATCTTTTTTACAACACGATAAAATATTCACAGTACCAATTTAATATTAAAATATAAAATTCTTTTTGGGAAATACAGTCTTATTTGTACTTGTAACTTTTTAGTGATTTTTTTAAATCTTCAATTTCATATGGAAGTATGTACATCAAATGGATACTATTGCATAAAAAATTGTGAAATATTCATTAATGTAGTGAAATATAATTGTAATTTATTTGTTTTAAAAAAAGGCATAAAGCCTGTCAAATAAAATTTTATTTTTGAAGTATGGGTACATTCTAATTACATTCATATTGTATTCTAAAATATTTTAAAATAATTACTTTCTAGAAATACAAAAGCAAATTCCAGACAACTAACTCCTCAGAAATGATGGCAAAAGCTGATACTTATTCTGTGAATGTCTTCAGAGTCAAAAAAAGGACACATACTACCTATTAAAGTAAGAGTAGCATTATTTCTCCTCTTTAGAATATTTTGTATTAAATGTAACATGGAGGTGGTGATGTCCTAGATATTCTTCTTATTCAATAGTTTGGAAATATTTCATCAGGCTCTGCAAAGACTCCCCACTGGTTCTGGCTTTTAATAACATTAAAGTGCACATAAGTTCAGCATTTTTCCATTTACATAAGAGGAAAGAAGAAAGACGGCTTCTAGAGCCTATTAGTACTGGAAGATGTTTATGGACAAGGGTCATACTCCTTGGGTCACCACTATAAAAACTTTTGGATAATTAGGATAAAATTTGCATAAACCTCAGAAATTTGAGATGCTTATCTGAAGTAAGTTTTTTGAGGTCATTTGCACAATTTTACTGTGATGAGCATCAAGGGGCTCTGAGAATGAGCTAGAGTATTGTATCAATTTTAACAAAAGAATAAAAAGCTGAGAAAAACAGAAAACTACATATGCATAAAGATAATTTGAAAGACAGAAGAATTATGGGACATAGGATGGCAGGTAGACATAAACATTAAAGACAAAAAAGGAATGATTATAAAGAAATATATTTTGAAAGGTAGATACGTCTGGAACAGGAAAATAAAACACAATGCATCCTTTAACTTAACTTGAGTGATTCTTCATAAGTTACTGAAGATGATGAATTATAGAATAATTTGTAAATGTTTTATAAATTTTAAATAGGTGAAATAACCGCCAAATTGATTATTCAGATAGAATCTAAAAAAACTGCTTTAAAAATATTCTGATAGTCACTTTCATTTAGAAATATTATTTTAATATGAACAATTTATAACAAAATTTTCTAAATAAAAATAAAACCAAAATTTAAAAAGTTTTATTAAGAAATAAATTAAAAATTAAACAAAAACTTTTAATAGTACTGTTTTTTCAAATAAATACAAAAATAATCTCTAGAGACTTAAAGGTTATAAAATCAATTTACTGGATATTTTAATTTATTCATCTACAAAGGAAGGGTAATATATATTTTAAAAGCATTTATTTATAAAAATATAGGAAACTTTGTCATCTTTTATGCAGAAAACAAATGAAATTTATGAAGAAAATACCATATCCTGGAAAGAGTTTTGAAGATATGTGAAGCAAATATTATTATTTTGCAAAAAATAATAGTTTTACATTTATTTTTCCAAAAAAAACTCTGGCAAAACTTCTGTTATTTTTTACAAAGAATTAAAAAGCATCATAAGGAACATTTAGAAACTTAACTGACCTCATTATACCATATATCAGATCATTTCATAAGCAACATATTTTGTCAGACCTGAAAAAAGATTCAGAACTTTTGCTTGTTGAGTGTGGGCTTTGGCATCCTCGTCATAGGCTAGGGACAACATGAACTGCTTATATACTGTGGAAAAGCATTTAGAGTTGTTGTAGACACAATAACGGCTCTCAAAAATGTCCACATTCTAAATTGCAGACGCTGTGATTATGTTAGGTTATATGGAAAGGGAGAATTAAGGTTGCAGATGGAATTAAGTTTACTAATAAACTCACCTCAATATAAGGAAACTTTCCTGGACTATCCAGGTGAGACCAATGTAGTCACAAGTAACCTTCAGAGTGCAAGAGGACGGCCAATGAGGACAGTTAGAGGGAGATGTGAATATGGAATAATGGTCAAAGAGATGTAAGATTGCTGGCTTTGAAGATGAAAAAAGAAGGCCATGTCCCAAGGACTGTGGGTGGCCTCTAGAAGCAAGAAAAGACAAGAAAATAATTTTTTTTGGTGGGGGGTGAGACCCTTTAAGGAGAAATACAGTCTTGCCCACACCTGAACCATTAGCCCAATAATACCCACATCAAACTTTTAACACATAGAACAACAATATAATACTCTTTTATTCTTAATTTTTATGGATACATAGTAGTACCTTTTATAGGGAGCATATTATATTTTGATACAATCAAACAATGTGTAATGATCAAATCAGGGACTGGGATATCCATCACCTCAAACATTTATTTCCTTGTCTGGGAACATTCCAAATCCACTCCTCAAGTTATTTTGTAATACACAATAAATTACTGTTGATTATAGTCACCCTATTGTGCCACCAAACACTCGATCTTATTTATTCTAACTGTATTTTTATGCACACTACCTCTGTATTGCCTCTCCCCCACTATCTTTTCTGGCTCTGATAATGATTATTCTATTCCCTACTTTCATGACATACATAGATATTCAGCTCCCACATGTGAGAAAGAGCGTTTGTGATAATTTGTTGTGGTAGCAATATAAAATGAATATCAGTTTATAGATTTTAAAATATAATTTTCACTTTGAACTTCCACACATGCATACATATACATACATAGTGTTTAAAACATATATTACACAATTTAACAATTAATTGTGAAGAGCGTGTTACCAGTACTCAGATCAAGAAAGAGAACATTCCTAATATTTCCAAAAGCTCATCTCTTGTACCTCTTTAATCACATCTTCCTCCTTGTTTCCCATAAAATGTGATAATCATTTCTAGCCTTTTATTTGGTACAATGTACACTGCTGGGGTGACAGGTGCACCAAAGTCTCAGAAATCACCACTAAAGAAATAAGAAATCACCACTAAAGAATTTAACTGAACATCACCTGTTTCCCAAAAACCTATTAATAAAAGATCTGCTTTTACATTTTATATAAATAGAATCCACCTAAGACAGTTTTTATGTTAGTGTTTTGCAAATGACCCATATGGCATATGATTTTAGTTTTTGCATTTCAACTGTGTATTATATTCCAATCTAGTATAATTTCATAATTTATCAATAATTCTTATAATTTTATACTCCAATGTTACTATCAGTGGACACTGGGTTAATTCTAATTTATGGATAACCGTCATCTATGACTCTTTTTCTTACAAGCATCATAGTACATATAGGAGAGAAATTACACGAAGCGTGCACAAAGCCCTCCCGTATAGATCGCATAGCTGAACTTTTTTTAAGTCACCTTAATTAAATATGTTTGCTTTGTTTTGAGTTTGTAAGTACTTTTTATTATTTGTCCATTGGTGGTTTATTTGTATTTACACTACTTGAAAATCATAGAGTTCTCAAATCTGTGGCTCAATGTTGATGTTTTACATCAATTTTGAAAAATTTTTCAGCCAGTGTTTGCTTTCAGTTACCACATCTGATTTACACTTTTTTTCCTCTCGTGGGAGTACAATCACACATAACTTAGATCTTAGATTCATGCTGTACATGCCTTTTAAACTTTTTTTTTCCTGTGTCTTTTCCAAGCTTCAATTTGTATACTTTCTATTAACCTATCATTTATTACAACAGTCCTCTTCACTGCTGTGTTTAAGCTACTGTTACACACATGTATTGACTTGTTATTTCATGTTTTAATATTAGAATTTTTATTGATAGATTTCCATGTAAAATATTCTGTCTTGTTTTTCTTGGGGAAGGTCTATTAGTTATAATTTGTGTGAGTATATCTAGATATGGCTCTGTTTCTATTTTCTGCAATGTCTTTTGTTTTTTGGTCTTGTTTCTTGGCATATAATTTTATTGCATGCTAGATCATTAACAGCCTCCAAAAATAATTTAATTTTCTATCTGGCAATAGAGTATGATGAGATCACCTTGATCTCATAAGAAATTTAGTTAGGTAGAGCCTGGACTTTATATTGTGTTCATTTTTTTCTCAGTCCCTCAAAACCAAATGACAAATTTTCCTAGAATGTCACGTTTTTGTTATTGTTTTATCTTGCACTTTAGCCTATTAATTCATCACCATATTTTCAGCTTTTTCATGCATTTTAGGATTTTAAATAATATTTTACATTTATGTTTTTATTTGTTAATAGTAGTAGTGTGATTTTTAATAATTTAACTCTCATCAAGGCATGCATTGTTAAATTACTTCTGCTCTTTTTCTAATACACGTTTTCGCATACATACTTATACTTTTTTGATGTTTCCCTTTTTTATGCCGACCCTTAAAGTACACATTTAAAATATGTTTTGCAGTATAGCCATAAATCCTTATAAACACACATTATAATCCAGTCAGGGAAAAATGCTGTTTACGTAATATATGTGTTAACATTTATTTAATATAACACATATGTAAACTTTATGGTTTGCAAATTGTGTAAATGGTAGTTCTGTTCAAAAGGATTTTCTAATCATTTCTTCAGAGTCCTGGGCTTTATGGTGTAATATTTTTGAAATAATAAGTAAAAATAATTTTGCTCTTAAAAAACCGGGGAAGGTCTCCTACTCAGTGTAAAATACAAGAGATCCAGAAAAGTAGATATCCATGTTTGATCATCTATTTGCTAAGAAAGTACTGAAGAAGTATTGTACAATAAACAGTATTAGAGTGCTAGTAGTCTTTGTCTAAGAACAGACACATACACCTTGTGTTTAAAAAATGTAAAGCCTAGAAACTCAATTTGTAATAGCTATCTTTTACTAACTCATTAATATAATTGGATACTTATTGTTTTAGGTTTATCTTTTTGGATTTAGAACATATAAACCTTTAGAATTTTCAGTTTATAATTAATTGAGTTGGTGAAATCCTATTCACCTTGGAGACTACTTTTCTGATTTTTTACATTTTTCTAAATACTAAGATTCTCATAATGTCATAAGTTACAATTATAAAACAAAAAATGACCATGCCAGGTGACTTCACATGCAAAATTGGAAACTGGTAATCAATTAATTTACTTTTGCCTAATTTTTATATCCAATTAAGCTCATTTGCACTTGTAAAACAAAGCAATAGGTATAGACAAACTATGATAAGCTCATTTGCACTTGTAAAACAAAGCAATAGGTATAGACAAACTATGATCTCAAGATATGAAGAATTATCATTATAGAGATTGTAAATGTTAAATACTAAAGTGTATATAATCACATAAAAAAATTCTTTTACTCTGCCATGCCGTTGCTTAATATTCCTTAGAGATTAGTTTCCTAAGCCATATGTATTATTATAGTTCACAGAGGTATTATGTAGGACCTGTGAGTAACTGTGATATATGAAATGCCTTATAATCTATATTTGTTAACAGGCCACCAGTGACTTCTAGCTCAAGATTTAAGAATTGGATGTCTCATCAGGAATAATTCATAAGTGGTCAGTGTTCTGCTGATGTAATAACATGACCTTGATCTTTAAACGAAATCATGATTGCAAAATAATTAATTCCATTCAGTTAATCCACATTTGTGGTGATGAATGACATCATTTATCAAGACATTGGGAAGTAATTTAGGAAAATTTCTTATATCCCTAACCCCTCTGCTACCCATAGTAAAGGCAGATTTGTAGGGTCAGGTTTTGCTATGTCTAGAAGGAATTTATAATCATTGTTCTACGCTGCTTGCATAATGTATAAGTCTTGGGAATATTCTAGCTATGTGCTTTCATTTCTGCTATAACTATAATATCAGAAAACATTGAATTCATGTCCACTTTGTCTGCTTGGAAATCTCAGGTCAGGGTCACCCATGACCTTACAATTCTGCCACAATGGGCTTTCATTCATGATGGAACTTATAATTTTTAATATTTAAAAGAAATTTTCCTGAAATAATTAATATATTACAAGTCAATGGGCTGTCCTCTGTGAAGCAGAAATGTTTAATATATTTCTACTCCCCTGTATTGGCTCTATCTCAAATTTTGCCTTCTTTTATATTTATTATTTTTGTTTCCATTTTATATTATTTATTAGTTCATTAGCTGTATATATGTCTTCTGTTTTTCTTTAGTGCTTTACAGAGTACATATTAAATGATCTAGCTTCAAATAACCCCATGGACAAGTGTAAATCTTTACATTAATATACATTTTGTAGTATACTTGCATATGCTACAACCTCATAACACACTGTCAATTATCCATTTATCTTTTATAATTATCAATATATTTATAATTTCTTTATTCTAGACCCAAATTTCATCTAGTATTATTTTCCTTCTGCCTGAAAAACTAACTTTGTGTTATTTTTTGTAATGCTGTTTTGCTAGCAATACATTTTCTCAGTTTTTGTATGTCTAAAAAGGTATTTTTGCTTTTGTTTTTGAAAGTATTTTTATTGGATATAGAATCCTAGCTTACTTTCTTTTTTCTTCTAGCAATTTCTGATATTTTCCAGTATCTTGTAGCTTGTATTGTTTCATTCAAAATGTCTGTAAATTTCATCTTTGTTCTGTGCATGATTTGCATTTTTTGCCCTAGATACTTTCAAGGCTTTCAAGAATTTTGTTTTCTTAAAAAGATTTTTAAATTTAATAATGGTGTGATATTTGTTTCTATCTTTGGTTCATTTCGGATACTTTCTATTGCTTCACTCAAGCTCACTAGTTTTCATTTCTGCAGTTTCTATTATGCTATTAATTGCATACCATGTATTTTTTTCCTTTTAGATATTGTATTTTTATCTTTTAAGTTGTATGTAAATATTTTAATTCTTCACATTTTTTTCTGACATGCTCATTCTTTTCTTTACATTCCTGTATATATCAGGTGTATTGGTAACACATATTGTTGTTTACCTATGTTTGTTTTATTTAATGTCTTGCTCAGCTCAATTTTTCATCTGTTATCTGAGTATGCTTCTATTGATTAATTTTTCTCCAGGATGTAGGTGACATATATTTAGCATGCCTAGCAATTTTTTTTGTGGGGTAGGAAGGCAGGGTGAGAGCAGCTTTCAATGTAAGCTCAATGTAACCCCACACAAAATAATATTCAGATGACTCTATTTCATGTCTTATTAAGAGTTTGTTTTGTTTTGTTGTTTTGTCTTACTATGGTAGAAACATAAAAAAGTTCTAATCCTGTGTGGGCTTCAGAGATGTTTTATTTTTTATTTTATTTATTTATTTATTTTGAGATGGAGCCTTGCTCTGTCACCAGGCTGGAATGCAGTGGCGTGATCTCGGCTCACTGCAACCTCTGCCTCCCGGAGTCAAGCAATTATCCTGCCTCAGCCTCCCGAGTCGCTGGGACTAGAGGCTCATGCTGCCATGCCCAGCTAATTTTTGTATTTTTAGTAGAGACATGGTTTCACCATGTTGACCAGGCTGGTCTCGAACTCCTGACCTCATGTGATCCACCTGCCTCGGCCTCTCAAAGTGCTGGGATTACAAAAGTGAGCCACTGTGTCTGGACTATCTCTCTCTCTCTCTCTCTCTCTGTGTGTGTGTGTGTGTGTGTGTTCTTCCTACCCTCTGACCCTGAGCTGCAATAGTTTTCTTACATGCAAATATTTTTAAAAATACTAAAATATTCTGAGACCATTATCAACATTTTTAGATCTCTCTCTCTCTCTCTTCTCTCTCTCACTCTATGTAATTCCCTCCTATTTTTTTTTCCTGCTTCACAAATTCTAACAGCTCAGTGTTACCAGAAGTCTAGGCTCTGTCTCCTGAAAAGAACAAATCTGGCCGAGTGTGGTGGTTCACGCCAGTAATCCCAGCACTTTCAGAGGCCAGGGCGGGTGGATCATGAGGTCACGAGATTGAGACCAGCCTGGCCAACATGGTGAAACCCCGTCTCTACTAAAAATACAAAAATTAGCTGAGTGTGGTGGTGTGTGCCTGTAGTCCCAGCTACTCAGGAGGCTGAGGCAGGAGAATCGCTTGAACCCGGGAGGCGGAGGTTGCGGTGAGCCAAGATTGTGCCACTGCATTCCAGCCTGGCTACAGAGAGAGACTCCATCTCAAAAGAAAAATAAAATAAAATAATAAAAAAGAAAAACCTATAAGTCTGCAAGGCTGAGCTATGGTTGCACCATTCTGTGCAGTGGCCTGGAAACTCTGTAATGTGTTTTCTGCCATTCATAGATCACTCATTCAATGCCCAATAACTATAAACTATATATATAGTTTTATATATATATCTGTTCTCCTTTCCACTTGTTTAAAAAGGTCAGGTAAATTTGGATTCTATTTTCCTGACATTGTCAGAGGTAGGATTTTAAATAGAATAAACTAGAAAAAATATGATAAATGAACTTATTAAGTAAACGGAAAGTTTATTAGAAAGGGATAAAGAGAGCAAGTGAACTAGAGTTTGTATTTCAAAGACCATCTAGAATGCATTATAGAAAAATGAAACGATGAAAAATATCAAAGGAAGATTAACAACTACCCAAGAGTTAGTAGTAATGTATGCAATTGCTCCTCAATTTACAATGGGGTTATGTCCCGATAAATCCATCATCAATTTAAAATATCTTCTCAAATGCGTTTAATACACTGGACCTATCAAATATCACAGTTCAGCCTAGGCTACCTTAAAAGTGCTTCACTTCCTTCAGTATTAGCACTTGCTGCCTCACTACTGACATTTACATTACGAAAATTATGTCTTTTGATGTGTTAAAGCTACTCATAAATTGCAATACACATTTACCTATATACAGGATCATTAGCACACTCTTTTATCATATCAAAAAGACTTTTTGCCGTAGCCTGGATAGTCAGTAGGATAAGCAGTATACACTTCTATGTCTGGTCTTCCATTCATGAGGCAAGTAATTTGTCTGTATCATCAACTGGCCTAACTCACCTTGATGACAATTGATTTAACTGATACTGATGATTTCACTGCATCACCAATTCGCTCTTCATTTTTTAAGATGGTTAAGTGTATAGATTGCACAAGTCCTGACTCATGTGCAATGGCTATTACTGGATTACTTCCTTCATGCTGGGCAATTATTTGAAACTTTATCTCAAAAGTAATTGCCTTCCTCTTTTCTTCTTTACTAGAAGCAAGAAACACAGATGGGCATTTTCTAGAGATGACTGGTTGCAAAAAACACAAAACTGAATATTCACAAAACACTGGCAACAGAGTATCCTCATGACTGCATGGAATAAAAGAATATTATACTGTTTTATGGCTAGCCTGGGAAAAGATAAAAATTTAAAATTCAAGGCATGGTTTCTACTGAACACATAATACCTTGCACCATCAAACATTACAAACATTTTAAGTCAAACCATCATAAATCAGAGACCATTTGTATTAACATTTAAAATACAAATTAAACCCATGCAAGAAGTGTCTGCTTAGTAATCCACAATTCTTAACAATACAAAATAATTAAAATAATTTCAAAGAATTAAACAATTTTAAAGAATTGGTATCATAGAGAAAATATTTGATGATTTCATCTGTATTAATCTACTTGGCCTGCCATAACATGATACCACAGACTGGGTGGCTTAAACAATACAAATTTGTTTTCACACAGTTCTTCAGTCTACAAGTTCTAGATCAAAGTGCCATCAGACTTGGTTTCTGACAAAAAAAAACTCTCTTTCTGGCCTGATAAATGGCTGCCTTCTAGCTGTATTTTCCCAAAGGCTCTCCTGTGGCCTAGGCTGGGTTTAGAAATGCCATCCAGGAATCAAGGCCTGGAATCAGGAAACTCAGGATTCTGCTTGGTGCTCTAGCCCATTTTGGCCAAGCTGGTACCCAAGCTGCAAGACGATGTTGCTTTTATTCTTCCCTCTCCTTTTCTCAAGCAGAAGGGGTCTCTCCCAATAACCCCTACAGTTGGGAAAGCACTGTGTCACACCTAAAGCCAGCATGACTCTGAGTCTCACCCAAGGCCCATGGTGAGTACTGCCTGGCTACCACTGCTGATCAGGGGCCAACACTCTTTAGTCAGTAAGTGATGAATTCTAGCAGGGTGAGGTCTTTTTTTTTAAGGCAATGGGTATCCTTTTGGCCCAAGGTGTGTTAAGAAATACCTTCTAAATGCTAAGGCCTGAAATGCAGGCCTCAGGACTCTGAGATAGCTTAGCCGATATCCAAGTTTCAACACAAGGTCCTCTTTATACTCCTCTCTCCTTTCCTCAGTTGAGAAGAAGGATTCTCTCCTGGAGCTACAACTTGTGCTGCCTCTGGTTGAGGGAAGGGTGATGCAAGTCTTTCTTGGCTGCTCAAGCTGATATCTGTGTAGATTGCATACACACTAAATCCACTGGCTCTTGGGCACGGCACCTAGACTTGCCTAAGAATTTCAGTCCTTTTGACCTAGACTGCCTTTCAACTTTATTTGGTACCGCAGAGTACTTTAGCACATGGTGGTGCAGCTTGCCAGAACTCAGGCTCCTACCACTGGGATTGGTGATTTGCCTCAGGCTAGGGCTGGCCTAAATACTCCTTCCATGTGCACTGTTCTAAAAGCCAGAGTAACCTATTAAAGAAATTTCCAGTCTTTTCAGTTCTATAATGAGTTCAGCTTTCTATCAAGTTTTAAGGCATGTATTTCCTTTAAAAGTAAACAGAAATTCAAACATGTTGGAATTATCTTTAATGATCACTGTCTGGCAAGGTTCTGAGTTTTCTGCAGAGTTGTAAGGGAAAGGAGAAAGATTTTTGAAATGTAGAAATCATGAGACTGATTTTCAATTACAGCAGTGACAGTGACATAGGACCATATAGGGCCTTGGTAGACAAGTCATATTATCAACACTGATGGTGGTGTAGAAGCAAATGTAAGGGTGACAGAACCAGGGCTCTCTGAGTCTCTCTGCATATTCTTTTATGAACTACTTGGTGGTAGCCTTTTTTCTTTCTTTTTTTTTTTTTTTTTGTTGAAGCCAATGATTTTATTTCTTTTTTTTACTTTTTCTTACTCCTTTTAATTTCTTTTTTTTTATTATTATACTTTAAGTTCTAAGGTACACGTGCACAACATGCAGACTTGTTACATATGTATACATGTGATAGACTGGATTAGGAAAATTTGGCACATATACACCATGGAATACTATGAAGCCATGTAAAAGGATGAGTTCATGTCCTTTGTAGGGACATGGATGAAGCTAGAAACCATCATTCTCAGCAAACTATGGCAAGAACAAAAAATCAAACACCGCGTGTTCTCATTCATAGGTGGGAAGTGAACAATGAGAACACTTGGACACAAGAAGGGGATATTGCACACCAGGGCCTGTCCTGGGGTGGGGTGGGGTGGGGGGAGGGAAACCATTAGGAGATATACCTAATATAAATGATGAGTTAATGGGTGCAGCACACCAACATGGTAGCCTTGCTTTCTTACAAAAAGACTGAGCTGTGAAGTTCCCAGTTTGGATGAGGCTATTAGAATATCAATATTTTTCATGAATTTTTCTTAACACTTTACAGATATTCTTAGTAAAGCCGTGAAGAATACACAATTTAAAGTGTCAGTATGCTAAATATCAGGAAAGTGAGTGCCTGAAGAGCAGAATATGGCATAGTCAAGATATTGTAGACATGAGCCTTCTGTAGGACACTCCGTTATTATTTTTCTTGAGAATCGGATGAAGAGTTAATTGGCAATGTACTCTCACATTGTAGTTTCATGTAAACATTGTCTTATACCATGTGTTTCTTTTGTATTCTTTACTTTCTTTGATATTTTAAATAAGACATTAAAGTACATTTCTAATTCATTATTTTTTAAAACTAAATGGTGCTGGGAAAACTGGCTAGCCATACGTAGAAAGCTGAAACTGGATCCCTTCCTTACACCTTATACAAAAATTAATTCAAGATGGATTAAAGACTTAAATGTTAGACCTAAAACCATTAAAATCCTACAAGAAAACCTGGGCAATACCATTCAGGACATAGGCGTGGGCAAGGACTTCATGTCTAAAACACCAAGAGCAAAGGCAACAAAACCAAAATTGACAAATGGGATCTAATTAAACTAAAGAGCTTCTGCACAGCAAAAGAAACTACCATCAGAGTGAACAGGCAACCTACAGAATGGGAGAAAATTTTTGCAACCTACTCATCTGAAAGGGCTAATATCCAGAATCTACAATGAACTCAAACAAATTTACAAGAAAAAAACAAACAACCCCATCAAAAAGTGAGCAAAGGACATGAACAGACACTTCTCAAAAGAAGACATTTATGCAGCCAAAAAACACATGAAAAAATCCTCATCATCACTGGCTATCAGAGAAATGCAAATCAAAACCACAGTGAGATACCATCTCACACCAGTGTGAATGGCCATCATTAAAAAATCAGGAAACAACAGGTGCTGGAGAGGATGTGGAGAAATAGGAACACTTTTACACTGTTGGTGGGACTGTAAACTAGTTCAACCATTGTGGAAGTCAATGTGGCAATTCCTCAGGGATCTAGAACTAGAAATACCATTTGACCCAGACATCCCATTACTGGGTATATACCCAAAGGACTATAAATCATGCTGCTATAAAGACTCATGCACACGTATGTTTATTGCGGCACTATTCACAATAGCAAAGAGTTGGAACCAACCTAAATGTCCAACAATGATAGACTGGATTAAGAAAATGTGGTACATATACACAATGGAATACTATGCAGCCATAAAAAATGATGAGTTCATGTCCTTTGTAGGGACATGGATAAAACTGGAAAACATCATTCTCAGTAAACTATCGCAAGGACAAAAAACCAAACACCGCATGTTCTCACTCATAGGTGGGAATTGAACAATGAGAACTCATGGTCATAGGAAGGGGAACATCACACTCCAGGGACTCTTTTGGGGTGGGGGGAGGGGGGAGGGACAGCATTAGGAGATATACCTAATGCTAAATGACGAGTTAATGGGTGCAGCAAAACAACATGGCACATGGATACATATGTAACAAACCTGCATATTGTGCACATGTACCCTAAAACCTAAACTATAATAATAAAAAAAAAAAACCATAATGTTACTCAATATGTTCTTAGGAAGCATTTAATTAATTAAAATTCTAGAAAAAATGAATTGTATATATATTGGACTTTCTGATTAACTCTAGGCCTGGATTGGTCATCCTTCTGTTTGTAGGATAATTCATGTCTAGATTATTATTATTATTATTATTATTATTATTATTATTATTATTATTTTTGAGACAGAGTCTCGCTCTGTCACCCAGGCTGGAGTTCAGTGGCGCAATCTCGGCTCACTGCAAGCTCCGCCTCCCGGGTTCACGCCATTCTCCTGCCTCAGCCTCTCCGAGTAGCTGGGACTATAGGCGCCCGCCACCACGCCCGGCTAATTTTTTATATTTTTTAGTAGAGACGGGGTTTCACCGTGGTCTCGATCTCCTGACCTCGTGATTCGCCCGCCTCGGCCTCCCAAAGTGCTGGGATTACAAGCGTGAGCCACCGCACCCGGCCATGTCTAGATTATTTTTAAAAGCAAGCGCAAATCTACGTAGTATGCTTGCTGTAGGAACAATTGTTTCAATGTATTTACTAATTTAAGAAGCAAAAACATGAGACATAAAGCTCAGAGAAATGATAATGCAGCTAAAAGCAAAATAAATGGAGTGTAGTATATAGAAATCAAGAATGCTATCAATGATATTAGGAATATGTATAATTTAATATATTAGGTTCATGTTAGCGTTTAAATCCAACGTGTATGAACTAGTGACATACCGTTGATTGATCTATTTATTCTTTAAAACATTTATAAATTATTGCAAGATGGCATAACCCAACTAAGAAAGTTATATCACAAATGTGAAATACTACATTTGACAATGATAAGGGGTGTACGTGTGTGTGTGAGTAAAGACAAGTGAAAATATATTATTAAGAGTAATAATAATTAAAAATACTAAAGCATTACACTATTAATTCTTAAAACCCATCAGATTTAAACAATAAAAATCACTAACATCACATATTTATTTCACACAATAAAAATTTTATTAAAAATACGTTCTAACAAATCTAGTTTCAGAAAGCACTCTTGTTAAAATTCATTGTGGTATTCTTTGTTCCTGTATGTTTTCACAATAGACATATATATTTAAAGCCCTCTTTAAAACAGAATTTTTTTCTTTGAAAACACTGAAGTTGCTCTGTGAATAAGTAATAATAACATATAGTAAGAATCTTGATAGGAATAAAAAAGTATTACTGAGTTTTGTTCGTATCAACAGCAAGTTAAAATCACACGTTTTGGGACATGTTAATTTACAGAGGAAAAATATGCAAAATATGTGGTGTCAACGAATATCTCCTCATATTCACTACTAGTTTGTATTCTGTAGATAATTGTAGACTTGTTTCAGTAACAGAGCCTTTGTACTTACATTTGATGTTAATAATACTAGGCAAAAAGGCAAATACTTTTGATGAAAACATTTCTACACAATTCAATCTATTTCTTAAAGGACCTATTGCCATGGTATATCATTTGTAGCCTCATACCTAAAAAAAAATATTCTACATATCAATGTTTCCAAAATATCTTAGTTTGACTTTACCTTTTAGCTCGAAAAGATTATAAGCACTTTAATGAGCTGCCACATTTCTGAATGCATTGGAAGAGCTACCACTGGAAAACTATGACTGTTACTTGAAGAAAGCAAGATGTTTACCTCCTCTGCAGCATGTTTCCTTCTATGTTAATAAATGTTCCACATATATTACAAAAACATTTGAAATCCTTTATAATTATGGAATGAAAGAAATGCATTGCTATAGCATGGAATTTATGAAGAAAACATAATATGTAAATTCAAAGTCTGAAAAACAACAAACAATTGTGTAATTCTAAACTATCCATAAAAAATGGATATGAGAAAATTAATTTAGTCATAGTAGATATAATTATTTAATAAAAAATGAAAATACCTAGGCTTCAGAAAATAAAAACAAATAACCAGACAAGTAATGAGAGAAAATGAATTCTAAAAAGTGATAAATTAATACAGAGTAAGAATGGATTTTATAATTAATGTGGTAATCTTATTCATACAATATACATTCAATTAGCTTGACCACAACTGATTTGTGAAAGAGAAGTTCTTATAATAACAAATAATTAAAATAAGGTACAGAATAATATTATTAGAAATAATATTCATGGAAAATTTGAATTGAATATTGTTGCAGTTAGCCAATATAATACACTAAGATTCCATGTATGCTATCTTCCTTTGTGATACTTTTGCTTTCTGAAATTACTAAACATACATCTCTAGAAAAAACCTGATTAGTGAGATTGCACATTACCTATTTAAATCACCTCAATATCTCTAACTCAGAATAAATAATAGCTTTGGGGAACAATAAATTGTGACTCATGGTCTTGTTCATTTGAACACTGTAAGCAAGAGGTAGAATCACTCATGGAAAATCGTGATTGGTGGAATGAATAAGTGGTAATTGTTTCACATTAAATAAACAAAAGGCACTATCATATATTAACACATTCACAGTTTATTACAGTTTAGACAGATATTCTAATCAACTATGACAACAATTGAATAGATTGGTTGCAGCCAAACGTGCTGTTTATTAATTTATCTTAACAAATAATGGTGTTGTGTCAAGGTAAATTATGTTTCTTCATATGTTGCAGGTTTTTGTATTGAAACTTGAGTGAAACAGACTGCTTATTCATTTGTCCTTTTTTAAATGTAAAATTATTTTAAATTGACATTTTACTGAGTTTTAGGAAAATGTGTTTTGGTTCTGAATATCTTTTAGCAAATATTAATAAAGAATAATATCTGAGCTGTCAAATTGTCAGAGATTTATAGTAAATTTTCTATTTACATTTTTCTTCCTTATATGTAAAGTAGGAGTAATAATCTGTACCATTTAGCTTTTAATGTGGTTAGACACATAAAATGTGATAGAATAGGGGAATATTTTACTGTTTTTAAAAGTTACTATAATAATTAATAATGATACAAGTAGTTTAATTTAAAATGAAGTATTTTTAAAGTGTAACCCAAAAGTATGTTTATTTGTGTTCATTCTATTAATCACAAACTGTTGCATACAACTCTGACTCTGTCAAACAATCTTGTGTCCTCCAAACATGTGACTTACCTTGCCTTCGTTCTCTTTTACAGAATAATTCCTATGTATTTTTCAAGGCGAACCTACTATCTGGTTAAACAAGTCTTTTTTGATACTCTTTTCTTTTTTATTCTTTCTACCTCACTATAGTTCAGTATTTATAATATTAGAATATAAATGTCTTTTTATTTGTGTTTTCTTCACACAGCACAGAGCAAAAAAAGAAGTGTTTCCAAATGGAATGTGTGTGTGTGTGTATATATATGCAACAGTTTGTGATTAACAGAATGAACACAAATAAACATACTTCTGGGTTATACTTTAAAAATATATAATATATACACACACAGACATATAAGTCTGTGTGTGTGTATATATATATATATATGTAACTCTACACCCATGTCATTTTACCATATAAGTTTTAATTAAAATTTTACATTGGTAAACTTACGCTATACATCTAATAAAATTGCACTTTAGGTTATAACTTCAAGCACTATCTGCAAATGTAGACACAATATCTACTCATCTGTAAACCAAGTTTGAATATATTTTTCTCTCTCCTTTCATGTCTCACTGTCTTCATATGTATCATTATATATGCCTATACATAAATACTAATATAAATTTTAAATATATATGTGCTGCTATTGATAAAAAGGCACAACCTGATTTCCGAGGAACACAATTCCCTCTCTTGGAGATTTGTAAAACCATTGAAAATACTGATTTAGTCTGTTATTTAAAACGTGTGTGAAGTCATTAGATGTACTTATGTAGACTGAAATGACTAAAGTAAGACTAATACTAATACATACATGTATATCTAAATTTATACAAATTAGAGGATTCAATTATGGAGCATTATTCAGTAATGTATTTATCCCAATAATGCAACAAATATTGATATAATGTCTGTTATGTACCAGATATTTGAGCTGGTGCTTCTTATAAACTTGTGAGCATGGTGAGTATAGTACCTGATCACATGAAACTTCAAATCTAGAGAGAGATCTTAGGAAAATGAACACTTAAAGAAAATTAATTTAATGTTATTAATTTAAATAAACGTATCAATAATTTAAAAATAGACTGACGGAAGAAGTGGCAATATTTATATCTACTTGATGTTTGAAAAGGAGCTAGGTATACAAAAATAGAAATAATTGTTACATTGTTTTTTTTTCTAGGTAAAGGGAATGATATGTGCAAAGATATTCAGTGCGTTAATAACATTTAATGAATGTAAAAACTGAAAAAAGAATAATTTGAAAGGAGTGTATTAAATAATGGTAGGAGTTACACCAGTTAGACTTGAGAAACTAGCAAGGGGGAAGTCTATGAGGGTCTTGTGAATCAGAGCAAGATACTGGAATTTGACTCTAATTTCAACGGAAAAATGATCAAATAGAAACAAATGTGATCTGATTTATATTTTGAAAGCTTAATTTGGTTCTGTATGGAGGATGGATTGTATTGAGTCAAGAATGGAAATAAGGATATCAGTTAGGTAACAGTTCTCTATTCCATGTAGGGGATTTATATTTATATCACAGGTGATTTTGCAATTGCTGTATGGTGATATGAAACGAAACATCAAAGAAAGAACAGGAGAGGCTCTTTTTCAGAAATTACAAAATTACAATTTACCAATCAACTGAATTATGAAATAGTTATTTTCTGTATGAAACTATTTTTAATTAAAATATACAATTCTCTACAGACCATCTACATTATGACTATATAACTTCAAATTTGAATATAAAACCAAACAACACATCTGCTGCACAAGAATGCACATCTGAAAATACATCTGAACAGTTAATTTAAATTTTTAAGTTTGACTTAAAAAATCTATACTATTAAAATTTAAAGTTAATCATTTTGAAACTAGAAAATAACAAAATCTTACAGTTCATAAGGTAAGTTCAATATAAATAATTTGCAACACTTTTATTAATATGAATTTATTGTGTTCTTACTTGGCACACACAGCTCTGCATTTGGCTTGTCTCTGTTTTGCCTACAAACAGTTATAGATAGCTACTGGTTTCTATAGTAGATAGTGACTGTTGAGTTGAGAAATATACCAAAGAAAGAAACAGAAAGTCATTTCATTATAAGGACATTTACTTTGACATTTCTCCATACCTCAGAATTTTTTCAGTTTGAGGTGGAGTCACATTAGTCTATTTCACAATGTTTTTTAATTGCCATGTGGGTTGGAATACTTATTTTAAGTTGACTAACAAATTATTTTTTATACAATGATGAACCAAAGGAGAGAAAACACAATCAGAAGTTTACCCTACTAGTACAGTTGGCTGCACTTTTAAAGGAGAGATGTGCTATTTTCTTGTCTTACAATCATCTAAACTTTATTTAAAATGTGTAACTTAAAACTTGATAGGAAGGAGAACTCATTACAGAAACTGAAAAGACGGGAAATTTACTTAATAGGCTACTCTGGGTTTTAGAACAGGAACATGGGGACAAGGTATGACTAATCAGATACAAATAAACAAACTCAGAAATTTTAAATATAGTATTAATGATAAAATCTCAAAAGTAGGAATAATAATGTCAAGCACTGTATATCATTAGCAGTGAGAGTGGCACTCATTGAGTTCAGGCTTTAAGAAGCTAAGTAAGGGTTACAGATTGCAGAAGGTGCAATTGTGACATTAATAGCAACCCTGTTAAATATTTATCAGTCTCATACTCATTTTTCAAGTGAGGGGATAGAGGTATTGAGTGTTTGTGCATTTGCAAAGCTAGTAGGTGGTGAGTATGAAACAGGTCATTAGGGCTTAGAGTTACTACTCCTTTAATTGCTACACTGCACTGCCCTTCTCACCCACATAAAATAAGTCCTTTCCAAAGCTATTAAAATTATTTTCAAATATGCCAACACGTTATTTACCAATGCATTTTTCAATGTGTTGGTGAAGTACATGTCTTCAGGGTCATAAAAGGGGTTATAAATGTAAAATAGGTTATTTACAAATTATAAATCCACTCCAACTTCTCCATTTCTTTATTATTTGTACTTGCATAATTTTTCCTTCTTTTGTTTCCTAGTAAATCATCAGAATAAACTATTAATTGTTTGCTTGGTATATTGGGAACCAATCTCAATAGTGGCCAATAATAAATATATATGCCATAAATTATTTAATATATTGATGCTCTTGAAATACACTTCAGTTGAAAATGGCTCATTTACTTTAATGGGCATTGCAGAATTCTGTGAGGTTCTCAGGGCAGGTGGTGACACTCCATGACCAGGGCAAATGAGTACAATAAACAGCAGGGCCAATGTGGTAATCAGAAATCTCTCATATTCAGGAGTCTTCAATAGCAGCTAGACCATGATTGGCAACCTGCTAATAATCCACTTATTAGATATTTTTAAAATAGAATAAAATTAGGCTTCGGAAGTGGAGGCTTGATGTGAAGTAATAGAATCATTACTGTCAAATTAATTCTGAACTCTTTATTTTACAGGCTCAGAAAGACCTACAATAAGATAAATACATTCTCAGAATCTTCTTTCTTGCCTTCTCCAAAGAGAGAAATAACTATGCAATTTGGAGAACGAAACACTTAGATCTTTTGAGTATATGTTGACAGAGGTCCTAAGTTTCATTAATCTGAAAACTACAACATGCTCTCCTTTCCTTAGTCACAGTAGTAGCTTAAGCACTAAGTGATAAATGAGGATTGAATGAAGTTTTACTCAATGAAAGCCTAGTTTTATCCTAAAATTAATCTACTATTCTTACACAATTTTCTAGATTTGTAGTTAAGGAAGAAATACTTTTACAATTAGAACAATACTCGAAGAATTAGAAGTCAGAATTCACAAATACACAAATGGGTGAAAATAAAATAAAGAAGGTAAGTAGATTGCATCAGTACAAATTTTGGTTGGGATATTATACCCAACTTTCAGAAATGTTACTATTGGAGGAAACTGGAAAAAAAAATGTAAAAGTAGCATCTATATTATTTTTTTACATACACATGTGAATCTAAAATTATCTCAATAAAATTTTCGATTGAGTAGTAAAAAGAAGTCCTTTGTATCCTTTATCCAGCTTCCCCTAATAGTAACATCTTATGTAAGCATACTACAATTAAAGCTACTATAGATACAATACTCTTTATAGATGTTATTTAAATTTTACCAATTTTTCTATCAATGTCTGTTTCTTGTTGTTGTTCTAGGATACAATTCAGATTCCACATTCAATCATTTCTCCTTAGATTCGTCCAATCTGTGGCAGTTCTTTAGTCTTTCCTTGCTTTTCATGACATTGACATTTTCTGAAGGGCATTGATCAATAACTTTGTAGAATGTCCCACAATTCATGCTTGACACTTTCTCATTATTATATTGACCTTATTCATTTTAGGGAAGAATACTACAGAGGTGATATGCCCTTCTCAACGCTTCATTACTAGGGGTATATGATGGTGATATTACACAAGAGGTAGGAAACAAAAGGAGCTGACCTAAGTAGTTTTGTAAAATGGTGTTCGATTGAATACTCATATCCTCTTTTAGTTATCAGTTATTCCTGGGGGACAAAACAAATGGATGATAAAAATGAGTTGATTATCACTTTTCAAAATCACTGCTTTAATTGACTTTGTCACTCCTGTTTTATACATATTCTCTTAAAAATTAATAAAGATGTAAAAGTTTCGTGGCAATTATCTTAAGGTGAATAACGAAGCAAAACCCTTGGTGCAGTTTCTCATTTCACAATAAACAAAATTATTTTCCAGAAATCATTAAAATTGGAAACAGTTCTATTTTATCTGGCAAAATCAGCAGTACTCTACCTACAACGTGTTACTTTAGCATTAAATTTTGGGTTCTGAACAAACATTAAGTTTTTAAGGAACTTGACCATCTTATAGTCAAGGAAAGACCTTGACAATCTCACTATTTCAAAGGTCATCCCCAAGTTACACAAATATTCTTATCACAATGGCACCTGAAAAGGAGAGGATAGCAGGTGTCTTAGATGCTGTGGTAATTCATTTACATTCCAGAAGACAGGAGATCATTCTCATGAAAACTGGTATTTGCCAAGCCAATGAAGTAACTCGGAATCTAGTCATCTTAGAAAGTTTGAGACATCAGCTCCACAGTAAATAGCAGAGTTCTGCATGTTTTTAATTTAAATTGTATTTACTTATTTTTGAGACAAGATCTCACTCTTTCTCCCAGAATGAAGTAAAGCAGTGCTAACATGGCTGGCTGCAGCCTCGACTTTCTGGACTCAAGTGATCCGCCTGCCTCAACCTCCCAAGCAGCTGGGACCACAGGTATGCACCGTTAAGCCCAGCTAATTTTGTTTATTTTATTTTTGGTAGAGACAGCATCCTGCCATGCTGCCCAGGCTGGTCTGAACCTCCTGGGCTCGAGCAATTCTCTCACCTCAGCCTCCCAAAATGCTGGGATTACAGGCATGAGCCACTCCACCTGGCCACGTTACTTTTCAGAACAATAAAACAAGCAGTCGTTGCTTCCCAGATTTTAAAGAAATTTGGGGCAACATTTTTTTTTTTTTTTTTTTTTTTTTTGAGACGGAGTCTTGCTCTGTCACCCAGGCTAGAGTGCAGTGGCGCGATCTTGGCTCACTGCAAGCTCCGCCTCCCGGGTTCACGCCATTCTCCTGGCTCAGCCTCCCGAGTAGCTGGGACTACAGGCGCCCGCCAACATGCCCGGCTAATTTTTTGTATTTTTAGTAGAGACGGGGTTTCACCGTGTTAGCCAGGATGGCCTCGATCTCCTGACCTCGTGAGCCGCCCGCCTCGGCCTCCCAAAGTGCTGGGATTACAGGCTTGAGCCACGGCGCCCGGCCTTGGGGCGACATTTCTATGTGGCACTCCCCTTGACCCACTTTGAGTTACAGAAGGATAACTTTGAAGTAGCCCAGAAAGCTTACTGGTGGATAGGCTTCAGTGTATACAGATGTACTATCTCACAAACCCACAAGTCTAGAGTTACATAAGTATTTATGGCAGAGACAGATTTGGTTTAACTCTATAGCAAGGCCCAATGCAAGAGGCACAGAGGTACCCCCCAAAGAAATGGAAGAAAAGCTGTGCTCTCTTAATAATTAACTATATTCCTTTTCAAGGAATATTTCTTTTCCTATTTCTGGATGATGATGTAAACTAAAATGCTTAATCATTCGATATGAGATGTCTGTCCAACCTGAGTTACACACAGTGTCTTAGGTTTTATTGCATTCTCTTTGGCAATAAATTTAGACATTCCCAGTAGTACTTTTTGATGAAGAAAATGTAGTATATATGAGATCGTTTCAAGAAGGTCCCAACCAGCACAAGCAATTTACATGAGAAATTGATTAACACAGTTTGTTTTCAACTGCCCCACTATGTCTTACCTCAAAACTCATATATGGCACCATTAATAAGCTCTGTGATCAGTGTTCTGATGAGAAAAATATCGAAGCCTGATTTACAGATAACACTCTACAATATCTTTGCACTGGCCAGAAGTGTACAACAGTATTGAAATCCCACTTTTGCATAATCTTAAATGAAAGTGGAGAAAGTAACACCTAATATTAGGACTTAGAACACCAACTGGTACAATTAAATATTTAGCATTATCTCAAAGGAGAGAGCACCTGGGGTGAGATATCTATGAATAATGCTTTGATAGGATAATCAGACATTGAAAAAAAATAAAAACAAAGAAGGATTAACAAGAAGTTGAAGAAGACATATGTTAATGGACCTCCTAATGTGTGACCAGATAAGAATATTTGTGTCTCACAATAGCAAAGTCTTGGAACCCACCCAAATGTCCATCAATGATAGACTGGGTAAAGAAAATGTGGCACATATACACCATGGAATACTATGCAGCCATAAAAAAGGATGAGTTCATGTCCTTTGAAGGGACATGGATGAAGCTGGAAACCATCATTCTCAGCAAACTATCACAAGGACAAAAAACCAAACACCGCATGTTCTCACTCATAGGTGGGAGTTGACCAATGACAGCACATAGACACGGGGAGGGGAACATCACACACCACGGCCTATTGGGGGATGGGGATCTAGGGGAGGAATAGCATTAGGAGAAATACCTAATGTAGATGACGGGTTGATGGGTGCAGCAAACCACCATGGCACGTGTATACCTATGTAACAAACCTGCACGTTCTGCACATGTATCCCAGAACTTAAAGTATAATAAAAATTTAAAAAGGATATTTGTGTCTCATGTATATAGTTATCAAATCTAAGTGTTAAGGCAGAGAAATCTTGTAATAAGATAATATGAAAAGATTATTTTGTAAAATACATCAGCATTTTTCTTCAGGTAAGCATAAAAAAGAAATACTAGTTCCAGGGGTGCAGACTATGCAGAGTCTCAACCACCAGGCCCTCCTCTCACTGACTTGCCATGTTACTACCAGTGCTCATTCTCCAGTACTATAATCCTGAAGACCAGTCATCCACCTAGGGGAAGATGATTTTATCAGAATCCTTCCATTATGTAGAGGGCAGAAGCATATTTGCATAATGTTGACCATTGTTCTAGATTTTACTGCCTTTCATAAACCTGCAGAATTTCCATCCTCAAATTGGTGAGTGTCATACACGCTGCTCTGGCCATCCATCAACACTGCTCTGGACAAATAACTCGATTGTTAACAATGAAAGAAATAAAGACAATTAATGGGTCACATGTATTTCATAAGTATGACACAGCTAGGCTTCATTAAAACATTTTAATTTTTCTTAGAATAAAATACAAAATGCTTAATGTGGCCTAGAAGGACCTGTGCTATCTGGCTTCTCCTTTTCTTAAAGCCTAATCTTCAACTATTCTTTCCTCAATTCTCAATAATCCAGCCACAAAGACCATCTTTTCAGTTTTTCAAATATCTCTTCTAGTTCCGGGGTCCTTGTAGGAAATAGTCCTCAACCTGTATCTCTCTCTACTTCTCTTCCATTTCTCACATAACTCCCCTTTAATCATCGCTTAAATGTCAGACTGAATAATACTACCACAAAGAAACCTCCCCTTCTTTCACAGACTGCATCAGGGCTTTTTTTCTAATGCTGTCACAGCTTTCTGTACTTTTTCATTTTTCTTATCACCGTGTAATTAGTTGTATAATAAGTGTTCCCTCTGTCTCTCTTTTTGGAATGAAGCCCATGAGGCATGAATCATTTTTAGCTCATCCATTTCTGGCAATGGCATTTACATTATCTAGCACGTGTTTATTCATTATTTGTACTCCAAAATACTTGTTGAATAAATGAATAAATGAATGAGTGAATTAGTTCCTTGTAAGTTAATTCTTCAAAGGAAAATTGGAGTTTTATAATTAATGAGCCAAAGGGACAGTCTTGTAGTCATGTCTCATCCCCACATTTCCTTCATAACAGCAGAATGGTGTCTTGCAAGGGGAGAACCTCCTTTCCAACATTCTCTTCCCAATCTATCAGCCCCATTACTATGCCCCATATCACTTTATCTGCCACTAATCAATATATTAGCAATAGCCTCACCCATGAGGAGTACCCCAGTCATTAAAAAAATTGTATATTTAGTATTAGAACCACATTTTCAAGTTGTTTGGGATTTTTTTGAATTTATGAGAGCATTTTTTATTGTAGGCATATAGAACATTTGTAATAAGCAAATTATCTGATAAAGGAACAAATATGTTCCTAGCTATTGAAAAAAACAGTTGCACCTTCAAACCGGATGTTCAAATTACGATGATACACTTGTCAAAACATAGTACAATTATGTTATGAATAAGAGGTTGATGTCATTTTTTAATTTTAATGGAGATTGGGTATTTGAATTCTGTAGACATGTGTCTGAGTTTAATAACCATCAAATGCATGTTCATATTGAATGACTGAATCAATTATTTTTTCAAAGCAGTTATTAGGACAGTTTTAAATACATAAGAATAGTAACAGAATAATTCATGAATATTCTAAGTTTCAAAAGTTAATCACAAGTCAACTTCTAGTTTATATCCTGTGGAATTATTATTATATGATTTGGAGATGCTGATGAGTTACAAAGTAATGAAATGCTAATAACTTTTGAATGAAAGGACATTGATAAGCCATGTAGTTCTTATCACAGTGATCTCATCTGTTACATATTTTGCATCTAGACTTCCATTTTTCTGAAAGAGATCATTTTCCAACCTATATTTTTAATGCCATGTGAGACAAAACATAAAACACTAAAACAGTGTAAACAAAACTTTATATTTTATATTTTTAGAGTAGTAAAGTAATAGTTAAATGTTGCTTATTTTTTCTGTAGTATAAAATAGTTATTTGATTCAATGGTAGTTCCAAATTGTTTTGTGTATTTCATACACATTTAAGAGGGTATAAAAAGGTTAAACTAAAACATGTTTTTCTTGCCAGCCTCCCCACTTGCACCACATCCCCTCAAAATCCAGATACTAATTAATTTTGGTATAGTCATTGGTTGTGTACAGAGAATGGAAGAAATGGAAAAGAGCAGGGAAAACAAATCATTATAATGCAGCATAGTCCAAGGTTAAGGAATATAAAACAAATGTTTGGAATTTGACAGCGGATTATACTTCAGGAGACAGGCAAACTAAAGTTTGCTATTTTCTTTACAGAATTAGATAAACGGACAAAAAGAGTCCTCAAGAGAAACAGAATAAATATATCCTATATATGATTAATTCTAAGGAATCGGCTCACACAATTATGGAGGCTAACAAGGCCTACACTCTGCTGCCTGTAAGCTAGAGACCCAGGTAATTCAGTGGTAAAAATTCTAGTCCAAGTTCAACAGCCTGATTACCAGGATTCTTTTTTTTTTTTTTAATTATACTTTGAGTTTTAGGGTACATGTGCACAATGTGCAGGTTAGTTACATATGTATACATATGCCATGTTGGTGTGCTGCACCCATTAACTCTTCATTTAACATTAGGTATATATCCTAATGCTATCCTTCCACCCTCCCCCCACCCCACAAGTCCCAGTTCAAAGGCAAGAGAAGGCTAATGATTCAGCACAGTTAAGAAGAAAGGGAGAACTGAGCTTCCTTCTGTGTTTTTATTCTATTCTGTCCCTCAACAAGCTAGATGATGTCTACCCACATTGGAGAAGGCAATGTACTTTACTCAGTTCATCAAGTGTTAATTTATTCTGATAACAACATCATGGGCACGCCCAAAAATAACTAGGTATATATCTGGGCATCCTGCGACCCAATCAAGTTAACACATAAAATTAACCCTCACAAGTCTACCCCTTATCAACTTGGAATCCATATACATCTCTACAAACCATACTTAATCTCCAAATAAATATAATAAGACAAAATTATTACTAATATAACTATGCTGTATACAAGCAATAACACATAAATCCTTTCCTCAGAGGAGAAGGTAAAGTTTTTCAGTGATGTTTACTTTTCTCCTTGATATGTGTTTTAGTCTGTTTAGGTGATATAACAAAAATACCATAAACTGGATAGTTTATAAGCTAAGTATTCAATGTCTGGTGAGTACCCTTTCTTCATTGACAGTGACTTCTTGCTCAGTCTTCACATGATAAAAGGGTCAAACAAGCTCTCCCACGCCCCTTTTATAAAGGCATTAATTCCATTCATGAGGGATCTGTCCTTATGACCTAGTCATATCTCAAAGGCCTCACCTCTTGGTATGATAGCAATACAGATTAGCTTTCAACCTTTAAATTTTGAAAAGACACAAACATTTAGGCCATAGCCATATCCCATAACTTAAATTTTATGATATAAAATTAACAATGCTTAAGTATTATGACATAAAGTCAATACATCTTACATTGCATGATAATAAAATAAGAAAGAAAAGAACGAAGATAATTTACACACAGAGACACACAAATGTATACATACGCATGGTCATAGCTAGTATTTATGACTTCTCCTAACCATTCTGTATTCCCCCTGCCTTCAGCAAGCACCTCAGCAAGTTGTAATTCTGTACCTGGTAGAGTGATTGAAAACTTTATTCCTGAAGGATCTGAGCCATTAGTAGTCCTGTTTAAATTGTATTGTAGCTATTTTTCATTGGCCTTAATCACAGGGCATGGTAATAGTAGAAAACACCCTAATATTTCAGATATACTGTTTCTTACCTCCATTGTGAAACAGTAGTCTAATTTCCCCTTGGTAGTGAGGACCAATCACCCCAGCCAGCACAGTAATGCCCTTCCTGTTGATTCAAAGACAGGAGGAGCCCAAAGTCATGTGGCAGTCTTAACGTCCAGTTCAATCGAATTATTACTGTTCCCACTGGTGAAAACATTCCTCTCTCCAGAACTAAAATCTCTAGACCAGCAGACCATTAAGTCATGGAAGCAGAAAGAAAACATGTTGTTAATGAGTTACCAGAGGTAATAGTGAGCAGTATCACTCCTTCTTTGACCACCGATTTCTGGGCCCTTGAATCAGCTATGGAAGAAACATTTTGGATTCTGGTTCAGAGTATATACAGCTTTTTGAAGAACCTCACTCCAGCCCTACAGATTATTGCTATCTAGCTAGTACTGTAACTGAGTATTCAAAAGGCTATTCTACCATTTTATCAAGTCGACTGCTTCAGGATGTTGAAGAACATGGTAAGACCAGTGAATTTCTTGAGCATGGGCCCATTGCTGCAATTCATGTGCTATAAAGTTAGTTCCTCCATCAGAAGTCATGCTGTGTGGAACACCATGACAATAGGTAAGGCATTCTGTAATTCCACAGATGATAGTTTTGGCAGAAGTGTTGCACTCAGTAAAGGCAAATCCATAGCCAAAGTGTCTATGCTAGTAAGGACAATGTGCTGCTCTTCTCATTATAAACATGGTCCAATATAAT
The DNA here is from genome assembly GCF_009828535.3 of Hylobates moloch. NCBI lineage: Eukaryota > Metazoa > Chordata > Mammalia > Primates > Hylobatidae > Hylobates > Hylobates moloch. The sequence goes on from NW_026652280.1 coordinate 122,557,909, forward strand.
CTACCAGCCACCAGATAGCTGGCTGCTCACACCCTGGTATGGTGCTGTAACAGGAAGGCAATATTTGTTGGTCTCTACTGCGGCTGGATTATGTAATCAGCAGTGGCCATATTCAAGTCAGCTTTGGTAAGTGGAAATTTATGTTGCTAAGCACATGAATAACCTGCATCCCTGCCACCATGGCACTTTATTCATGAGTCCACTGGACAATCACACGAGACGCTGGGGAAAGAGGCTTACTGATATCCACAGCATGTGTTATCCTATCCACTTGCTTATTAAAATCCTTTTCCATGGAGGTCACATTTTGGTGAGCATTTATAAGTAATACAGATATCTTCACATATTTTGCCTATTGAGAAAAGCAGATTTCTCTTCCAAGTTTCATTGTCACCAATTTTCCAATCATCTTTCTTCCAAGTCTCTGACCATGTAACTAAATCATTGCCCACAGCCTGTGAATTGGTGTACAATCATATGACTAGCTGTTTCTTCTAAGCAAAGTGCAAAAACAGGCACAATTCTTGAAATTCTTCTCACTAGGTGGAGGATTTGGCTTCACCACTGTCCTTCAGGGATGTCCTGAAAAGGGGGTATAATGCTGCAATTTTCTACTTTTGGGTGGGGCAGGCATATTTTTCAGAACTGTTTTTAAGCCAGTTCTGGGTCTTCTCTTCCTGTCTACTGATTATAAAAATCTTCACATAAAACTATATATGTAGCCTCAGAGAGACAAGATATTATAACAGGAGTGAGGACAATAGGCATTTGGACTACTTTTTCATTTAACTTACTCATGCCTTCAGGGACTATTTGGGCCCAGTCATGTATATATCATTTCCATTTGATGATGGAGTGCTGCTCTGCATTCCCAACTTTATGATTTGGCAGGTCAGATAACAGCCAGTTTACGAAGGGCAGCTCAGGTTGCCTGGTAGCTTGGTGGCCTATGCATTCAGTCTCAACCAAAGCTCAAAAGCAGACCAAATGCTGTTTCTCAAAAGGAGAATAGTTATCTCTGGAGGATGTCAGGCCTTTACTCCAAAATTGTAAGGTCCTGTGCTGTGATTTACATATGCTGACCAGATAAAAGTTTTAAATTTTATTCCTGTCTGCCACTAAGACTTTAAGAACCACTAGATCTGTGTGATTGTGTGGTCCAGGTAGCAGAGCAGCTTTCATAGCAGATTTACCTATTGGAGAGTCTTCTCTTATTTTTAGCCCCATTCAAATTTAGCACCTTTTTGTGTAACTCACTAAATGCACAGGAGTAACATTAAAAATAAGGAATATGTTGCCTCCAAAATCCAAAGAGGTCCACTAGGCATTGTGCCTCTTTTTTGGTTATAGGAGGAGCCAGATGTAATAACTTATCCTTCACCTTAGAAGGGGTATCTTGACAGGTCCCACACCAAGGGACCCCTAGAAATTTTACTGAAATAGAAAGACCTTGAATATTAGTCAGCTTTACTTTTTACCCCCTGACAAGCAAATGTCCTACCAATAAATTAAGAGTAGTTGCTACTTCTAACTCGCTAGGTCCAATCAGCAAAGTGTCATCAATATAATGGGTTAGTGTGACATCTTGTGGAAGAGAAAGGTATTCAAGATACCTACACACTAAACTGTGGCATAGGAATGGAGAGCTGATATACCCCAGAGGCAGCATAGTAAAGGTGGCTTTGCCATAAGAAAGTAAACTACTTCTGGTAGTCTTTACTAATAGTTATTGATGGGGAAAAGCAAACAAAAACCAAACAATAAGGAAAAAAACTATTTATTAAATCAATAGCTGTCTATCAGACACAAGTAGATGTATTAATTTGCTCAAGTTATAAAGCCCTGTCTGGTACAGCAGCTGCAATTGGAATCACTAAAAGTTGAATTGTGATGTGGTGAGAATCATGGCCTTGCATGCTTTAAGCAAAGAGATAATTCAACCTTCCTCTGCCTTTCGTTCTACTTGAGCCTCATAAGGTTGGATAACAACTATGCATGGGGGGGAGGGCAAACTCCTTTACTCACCCACCAATTCAAAAGCTAATCTCTTCCAAAAACAACATCACAGACACAGATATAATGTTTAACCAGGTATCTGGGTCAAATTAAGATGATACATAAAATTAACCATCCCATCCATGGAACTATAGAAAATGTTTGTGTTAAGGAGAAACAGATGTATTTTTCTACTTGAAATTCAAAACATTTCATAAATGAGTTATGATTTTATAGAAGTTCTTCTTTAGAGAAGTTAATAGTGACAACTGCTAAAAATAAATTTTAGCTAAGCAAAAATAGGATAGAAAATATATGACCTAGTATGATATAGTAGCATAACCTCATTACAACCTTGGATATTGGTTACTGTTATTAATTCATAAACATACTTATCCATGTTTATTATTTCATTCAATTAGCAAAAACTCAATATTTTTAGGTACTAGCAATGTGTCAAACAAGGCTACACGGAGAAATAAAAAAATGACAAAAATCATTGTCTTCAAGAAACTGTTAATTTGCTTTGTTAGTTAGGAAACCAAGCAGTTATACAGTCGAGAACATTCAAATAACAATGAACTTGATGTCAAGGGAATGCATAGAGACTGCAAAACAAATTTGGAGAATAGTAAATTGTTCTTCACTGCTGCAGTATAGTGTATATAGGTGAGAAATGTCAAGAACTGAATGGTTAGACTAAATCTGTCAAGAATGTCCAGAAATAAAATGCTAAGACATATATATTGTATTTAATAGTCCATGAGAAGATATTGGAGGATTTTAGGAAGGTGATATTACAGATAGTGTAAATAACGATTTGGTCAAAGACAAGATTGCAGTTGAGTCCAGTTAGAGACATGGTATAGTAATCCAGGTGAGAAATACTCAAGGGTATTTCAGTAATTTGTTATTGGGGAAAAAAATAGAAAAAAATATGCTAAGTGTTTAGAAAATTAGTTGGACAATTTTGAAGACAAGGATATTGACATACAGGAGTAAGAACAGGAAATATTTTAGAATAAATCCAAGATATAGGTGATTAGTTAAATAGAGCTGTTTTGACCAAAATATGGATTAAAATAAAATATGGTGTTTTGAACTATTTCCTTGGTTATTTTTGTTATTTTGGAGGCAGGAGTAGGATAATGGGGAGGTATAGATGATAACTTTGGAGACAGATATAAATTTAAATGAAGTTTTTGAAGATAAACTAATGTGCAAAAAGTATGGTGATTTGATAGGATTTTAGCTTTCTATCAATTTCATTACTTTGAAGTAATCTTTTTCCTAATTATTGTTTTTCTGTGTTTGTTTTTATAGTTTTAGGCACAGGGGAGGACAAAAGACTTCATGTTTCATGTAGAATTTATTTCCTAAAATGTTGAGGGAGAACCAGCATAAAAATACAGTATATCTGAAACTCACAAGGCCACCATAGATCTATGCAGTTTAAACAATATTCCAAAAATTCAACTTTTATTCTTTGTTGCCATCATTTGAAAAATCTTGCCAGGAATGCACAATTAATTTTGTTTTGTTTTGTTTTGTTTTTTATCAGTTTCCCTTTAAATAGAATTAAAATATAGGAATATAAGAAATGAAGAGACTATATAATTCCAACCAGCTTTTTTTGAAAAAGATTGATGCAGCAAAATTTCTGTTAATATTGTTTTAGGTATAATTTAGAAAGCATTCTTGTGTTGCACTATCCATCATAGGCATGGATGGAATATTGAAAAATAAGTAATTAAAATCCCATTTATTATTTTGTGTTAAGTTATTGTTCCATTATCCTGGAGAGTTGCTAAAACAAAAGGGTTTTGTTTTTCATTTAAATGCAGTTTAATATGAGTAAAAGACTTTTATAACCAAAGTCTCAGAAAGTATGTTCATTAGCAATAAGATCAATTCATTGAAAATAATAAAGCAAGAATTGTGTTCGCTTGTGTGTCAACTAGGAAACACATTAGCTCAGCACCTTCCATTTTGCCAGATACTCTACTACATATTTTTGAAAACTGTATCTCATTTATTTATTACAGAAACACTTTAAGATAGAAATTATTGTCTACATTTTAAAAGGAGAGTTAGGAAGGAGACCACCTCTCCCATTGTCTTCTGTTTCAAAAAGGAAGCAAAAAAGTTAAAAAGAAGCAGAAGTGAGATCAATAGCCAGACGGCTTGGTGCCCAGAACCAGGCCTGGTAAAGATCAACTCCTGACCTAACCGCTTGTGTTATCTATAGATTCCAGACATTATATGATGAAGCATTGTGAAACCTTCTGTCTGTTCTGCTAGTCCTCATCACTGATGCATGTAGCCCTCACTCACATAGCCCCCACCTGCACAATGTATCATGACCCTTTCTTGTGGGCCCCTTAGAGTTGTAAGCCCTTAAAAAGGACAGGAATATTTACTTTGGGGAGCCCGGATCTAGAGATGCGAGTCTACCAATGCTCCCAGCTGACTAAATCCTCTTCTTTCCTAAAACCAGTGTCTGAGAGGTTTTTTCTGCCACCGGTCCTGCTACATTTCTTGGCTCCCTGGCCGGGAAGCAAGGTGATTAACGGAGAGTGGAGGCGGCCCCTTAGGCAGCTTAAGCCTGCCCTGTAGAGCATCTCTGCAGGGGACTCCAGCCAGCTTAAGCGACATGGATCCTGAGAGTGCTCCGGCATAGGCAATTGCCTCGGTGGAATGCCTTGCCAGAGGAGTACGCGGCAGATCCCCACGGAGGATTAATGCAGTGGCTGAACACTGGGAAGAATGGGTGCTTAGAGTCTGGACATCTGGAACACAGTAAGACTGGTCTTGGAATTTGTGCACTCCATCTAAGTGGAAGCGTGGCCTGATCACCCACAGCATGCCTTTATCGGCACTTTGGTTTTGGTTTTGATTTTGACTGGATTGAACTGTTTTGGTTTTGATTTCAGTTCTGACTTTTGGATTTTGTGGGGAAAAGAAAGAGAGATCAGCCTGTTACTGTGTCTATATAGAAGGAAACAGACATAAGAGACTCCATTTAGTTCTGTATTTGAGATGCTGTTAATCTGTGACCTTACCTTTAACCTTGTCCTTGCAAGAGACATGTGCTATGGTGACTTAAGGTTAAAAGGACTTTGGGCGGTGCAGAATGTGCTTTGTTAAACAAGTGCCTAAACGCTGCTTATGGTTAAAGGTCATCACCATTCTCTTAAATCTAGAGAAAAAGAAAAACATTTGTCTCCTGCCCGTCCCTGGGTGATGGAACATCTCCAGGTAAAACCCTTTGTGTGCTTTGTTTACTAAGTAAGGAGAAAACCGCCTTTAGGAATAAGGTGGGGTTTACTGGAGCAATACTGCTAAAAGGTTTATGGAGATGTTCGCATATGCATCTCAAGGCACAGCATTTTCTTTTAAACTTATTGATGTTACAAGGATTTTTTGTTCATATGTCTTACTGCTGATTTCCTCCCTACAATGATCCTATTGTCCAGTCACTCCCTTATGTTTTTGATGGTAAAGATAATTATCAATAAATACTAAAGGAACTCAGAGGCCGGGGCCGGTGTGGGTCCTCTGTGGGTCCTCTGTAAGCACAGCACCGGTCCCCTGGGCCCCGCTTTTCTTTCTCTACACTTTGTCTCTGTGTCTTATTCCTTTTCTCAAGTCTTTCGTCCCACCTAACGAGAAGCACCCACAGGTGTGGAGGGGCAGGTCACCCCTTCAGGATTTGAACTGTTTTGGCTTTGATTTCCGTTCTGATTTGGCTCAAATTGCTTGATGAACGAGTAACTCCTTATCCGTCCTTTGGTTTTAGTTTTAATTTTGATCTGGTGTGAATTGCTTGGTGAGTGAGTGACTTTTTGCCCCTTTTCCGTTCCCTCTTTGTGGTAAGAGTGTTGTTATGTCGCCTGAGAGAGGAAAATGGGTAAAACACAGAGTAAGCCTACCCCATTAGGAATTATGTTAAAGAGTTTCAAGAAAGGATTCAATGGGGACTATGGGATTGCTATGACACCTGGAAAGCTTAAAGTTTTGTGTGAGATAAATTGGCCAGCATTAGAGGTGGGATGGCCATCAGAAGGAAGCCTAGACAGGTCCCTAGTTTCAAAGGTATGGCACAAAGTAACTGGTAAATCAGGACACTCAGATCAGTTTCCATACATAGATACTTGGTTGCAGCTGGTTTTAGACCCCCCACAGTGGCTAAGAGGACAGGCAGCAGCAGTGCTAGTAGCAAAGGGACAGACAGCCAAGGAAAAATCTTGCTCCACCCGCCAAGGGAAGTCAGCTCCTAAGGTTCTGTCTGACTCCACATCAGAGGATGCATGGCAGGAAATGGCACCAGTGATGCCCTGCCCTTACCAAGAAGAGAGGTTCCCCACATTGGAGCCCACAGCACCTGAGCCTCTACAAGGTACGCATACCTCAAGCCTACCTAGAATAGACAGGAGAGGATGTGAAGTCTCGGGAGAAACCCCTTCCTTGGCATCTCGCTTGCGACCTAAAACTGGGATACAAATGCCCCTAAGAGAACAATGGTATACTGGTGTAAACGAGGAGGGACATATGGTAGAAAGGCGTGTCTTTGTGTACCAACTTTTTACCTCTGCCAATCTCTTCAACTGGAAAAATGACACCTCATCCTATACCGAAAAGCCACAGGCTCTTAATGACTTGCTCCAAACTGTTATCCAAACTCATAACCCCACTTGGGCTGATTGCCACCAGTTGCTCGTGTACCTCTTTAACACGGATGAGAGAAGGAGAGTGCTCCAGGCAGCAACTAAGCGGCTGGAAGAGCATGTTCCAGCTGATTACCACAACTCCCAAGAGTATGTGAGAATCCAGCTACCAGGAACTGACCCTCAGTGGGATCCAAACGAGACAGAGGCCATGCAAAGGCTAAATCGGTATATGGAAGCAGTCTTAGAAGGGTTGAGGAGAGGAGCCCAAAAGGCCGCAAACTTAAAGTCTCTGAGGTTATCCAAGGAAAGGAAGAAAGTCCAACGAAATTTTGTGAGTGACTGTGTGAGGCCTATTGCATGTACACTCCCTTTGACAGCCCTGAGAATCAGCTCATGATTAACATGGCCTTAGTTAGCCAAAGTGCAGAGGATATTAGGAGAAAGCTGCAGAAACAGGCTGGGTTTGTGGGTATGAATACATTGCAATTACTGGAAATAGCTAACGAAGTGTTTGTAAATAGAGATGCAGCGAGCCACAGAGAGAGCCGCAAAGAAGGTGAACGCCAAGCCCGACAAAATGCTGACCTACTAGCTGCAGCTATTAGAGCAGTCTCCCCAAAAGGACAAGGGAAGGGGGGCTCCGGGAAAAATATCCAGTCTGACTGTCCGCGCTTGCAATGTAACCAGTGTGCCTATTGTAAAGAAATAGGACCTTGGAAAGATAAGTGCCCTCAGCTGAAAGAAAAGCAAGGTGGCTTGGACCAAAAGTCCCCAGACAAGGATGAAGGAGGCTTGTTCAATCTGGCTGAGGGATTGCTGGACTGAAGGGGACCCGGCTCAAGTGTCCCCAAGGAGCCTATGGTCAGAATGACAGTTGGGGGCAAGGACATTAAGTTTCTGGTTGATACTGGTGCTGAACATTCAGTAATGACCACCCCGGTCACCCCCTTATCTAAAAAGACTATTGATATAATCAGAGCAACAGCAGTTTCAACAGAGCAGGCTTTCTGTTTGCCCCGGACCTGCTGAGTGCGGGGACATGAAGTGATTCGCCAGTTCCTGTACATGCCTGACTGCCCCTTGCCTTTGTTAGGAAGGGACCTGCTTAGCAAGCTGTGAGCTACTATCTCCTTTACAAACCAAGGCTCTTTACAACTGAAGTTGCCTGGAACAGGAGTTATCATGGTCCTGATGGTTCCCTGAGAGGAAGAGTGACGACTCTTCCTAACTGAACCAGGCAAAGAGATAGGGCCAGCTCTGGCCCAGTGGTGGCTAAAATTCTGGGCAGAAGACAACCCCCGCTGGATTGGCAGTCAATCAAGCTCCCGTACTCATGGAAGTTAAGCCAGTGACCCAGCCAGTCAGGAAAAAACAGTATCCAGTCCCCAGAGAAGACCTGGAAGTTATCCAGGTTCATCTTAAGTGCCTGAGGACTTTTGGAATTACAGTGCCTTGTCAGTCTACATGGAACATCCCCCTACTGCCTGTTCCCAAGCCAGGGACCAAGGACTACAGACCAGTGCAGGACTCGCACTTGGTCAATCAAGCCACAGTGATTTTACCTCCAACAGTACCTAACCTGTACACATTGTTGGGATTACTGCCAGCTGAGGACAGCTGGTTCACCTGCCTAGACCTGAAAGATGCCTTCTTTAGCATCAGCTTAGCTTCAGACAGCCAGAAACTGTTTGCCTTTCAGTGGGATGATCCGGGGTCAAGTGTCACTATTCAGTACACTTGGACCCGGCTTCCCCAAGGGTTCAAGAACTCCCCCACCATCTTCGGGGAGTCACTGGCTCGAGACCTCCAAAAGTTCCCCACCAGGGACCTAGACTGCATCTTGCTCCAGTACGTTTATGACCTTCTGCTGAGACACCCCATGGCAGTCGGGTGCGCTAAAGGAATGGACACCCTGTTTCGGCACCTAGAGGACTGTGGATATAAGGTGTCCAAGAAGAAAGCTCAGATCTGCAGACAGCGGGTACGCTACCTGGGATTCACTATCCGACAGGAGGAGCGCAGCCTAGGAAAAGAAAGAAAGCAGGTCATTTCCAGCCTACCAGAACCTAAGACCAGGAGGCAGGTAACAGAATGCTTAGGAGATGTGGGGTTCTGCAAGTTATGGATCCCAAACTTTGAAGTACTGGCCAAACCTCTGTACCAAGTTACAACGGGGGCAACATGGAACCTTTTAAATGGGGATCCAAACAACAGCGAGCTTTTCATAAGTTAAAGGAAAAACTTGTGTCAGCCCCAGCCCTTGGGCTACTGGATCTGACAAAGCTTTTTACACTGTATGTGTCAGAGAAAGAAAAGATGGCAGTTGGAGTTTTAACCCAGACTGAAGGGCCCTGGCCGAGACCGGTGGCATATCTCTCCAAACAGCTAGACGGGGTTTCTGAAGGGTGGCTCCCATGTTTGAGAGCCTTAGCAGCAACTGCCCTGGTAGCACAAGAAGCAGATAAACTAACCCTTGGGCAAAACTTGAACATAAAGGCTCCCCATGCTGTTGTGACTTTAATGAATACCAAAGGACATCATTGGCTAACAAATGCTAGGCTAAGCACCAAAGCTTGCTCTGTGAAAATCCCTGCATAACTATTGAAGTTTGCAACACTTTGAACCTCTCCACCTTGCTCCCGGTATCAGACAGCCCAGTTGAACATAACTGTATAGAGGTGTTGGACTCAGTTTATTCTAGCAGACCCAACCTCCGGGACCAACCTTGGAAGTTTGTAGACTGGGAGCTATATGTGGACGGAAGCAGCTTCATTAACCCACAAGGAGAGAGGTGCGCTGGATAGGCAATGGTAACCTTGGACACTGTTATTGAAGCCAAACCGCTGCCTCACAGAACTTCAGCCTAAAAGGCCGAACTCATTGTTTTAACTTGGGCCTTAGAGCTAAGTGAAGGTAAGACTGTAAACATTTGTACTGACTCTCGGTATGCCTTTTTAACCACCCAAGTGCATGGGGCATTATACAAGGAAAAGGCCTGTTGAACTCAGGGGGAAAGGACATTAAGTACCAGCAAGAAATTTTACAGTTATTAAAAGCAGTATGGAAGCCTCAGAGGGTGGCAGTCATGCATTGTAAAGGACATCAGCAAGCCACCACTTCTGTTGCCTTAGGAAATTCTCAAGCAGACTCAGAAGCTTACAAAGCAGCATCCACCCGATACCGAGCATCAGTCACAGCTGCCTTGCTCCCTCAGGAACCCGATTTAGTGCCTACTTATTCTAAAGAGGAAAGAGACTTTTTCCAGGCAGAAGGAGGGCAAGAGATAAAGGAAGGAAGGATCCAGTTACCAGATGGAAGAGTAGCCATGCCACAGCTACTGGGAGCTGCAGCTGTGCTGGCTGTGCATGAGACCACCCATCTAGGCCAAGAGTCACTTGAAAAGTTGTTAGGCCAGTACTTCTACATTTCACATCTGTCGGCCCTTGACAAAACGGTAACAGATCAAAGTGTCACCTGCCGGCAGCACAATGTTTGGCAGAGTCCAACCGTCCCACCTGGCATACAAGCTTATGAATCAGCCCCCTTTGAAGATCTCCAAGTAGATTTCACTGAGATGCCTAAGTGTGGAGGTAACAAGTATCTGCTAGGTCTAGTGTGTACCTACTCTGGATGGGTAGAGGCCTATCCAACACGAACTGAGAAAGCTCGTGAAGTAACCCGTGTGCTTCTCTGATATCTCATCCCTAGGTTTGGACTGCCCTTACAGATCGGCTCAGAAAAACAGGCTGGTGTTTGTGGCTGACTTGGTACAGAAGACAGCAAAGGTACTGGGGATCACATGAAAACTGCATGCCCCCTACTGACCTGAGAGTTCCAGAAAGGTGGAGTAAAGGAATCAGACTATCAAAAGTAGTTTAAGGAAAGTGTCAAGAAAGATGTTTAAAGTGGTTACAGGCTCTCCCCATGGTACTGTTTAAGATCAGGTGCACCCCTTCTAAAAGAACAGGATATTCCCCTTATGAGATATTGTATCATAGACCCCCTCCCATATTATGGGGGCTTCCAGGCACTCCTTGAGAGCTAGGAGAAATTGAGTTACAGCGACAGCTGCAGGCTTCAGGAAAAGTTACACAAACAATTTCGGCCTGGGTAAATGAAAGATGCCCCATTAGCTTATTCTGCGCAGTTCACCCTTTCTTCCCAAGTGATCAAGTGTGGATCAAAGACTGGAATGTAGCCCCTTTGTGGCCGTGGTGGAAAGGACCAGACTGTCATCCTGACCACCCCCACTGCCATGAAGGTAGAAGGAATTCCGGTTGATGAACGAGTAACTCCTTATCTGTCCTTTGGTTTTGGTTTTAATTTTGATCTGGTGTGAATTGCTTGATGAGTGAGTGACTTTTTGCCCCTTTTCTGTTCCCTCTTTGTGGTAAGAGTGTTTTAAGTTTCCTTAAAAAAACTACTAGATGAGAATAGATTTAAAAATTTTTTTTTTGAAACAGGATCTCACTCTGTCACCAGGCTGGAGTATAGTGGTGTTAGCTCACTGCAACCTCCACCTCCTGGGTTCAAGAGATTCACCTGCCTCAGCCTACTGAGTAGCTAAGATTACAGGTGTGCACCACCACAACTGGCTACTTTTTATATTTTTAGTAGAGATGGGTTTCACCATGTTGGCCAGGCTGGTCTTGAATTCCTGGCCTCAAGTGATCTGCCCGCTTCAGCTTCCCAAACTGCTAGGATTATAGGCGTGAGCCACTGCATCCAGCCAGATTCTTAAAATAACATTTTTCTTTTTTTTTTAAACACAGTCTCACTCTGTCACTGAGGCTAGAGTTCAGTGGCACCATGTTGGCTCACTGCTACCCCTGTCTCCTGGGTTTGAGCAATTGTCCTGTCTCAGTTTCCCGAGTAGCTGGGATTACAGGTGCCCACCACCAAGCCTGGCTAGTTTTTATATTTTTAATAGAGACAGGGTTTCACCATGTTGGCCAGGCTGGTCTCAAACTCCTGACCTCAGGTTATCCACCCGCCTTGGCCTCCCAAAGCGCTGGGATTACAGGCATGAGCTACCGTGCCTGGCTAAAATAAAATTTATCTAAGGATTAGTTACATTGACCAAATATTAGTTGTTCCAATGTATGCTAGAAGTTTTCTATGGTAGCAGCTATAATGGTACATTATTATATTTGTGTACTAGTCCATTTTCATGCTGCTGATAAAAACATACCTGAGACTGGCAAGAAAAAGAGGTTTAATGGACTTACAGTTCCACATGGCTGAGGATGCTTCACAATCATGGAGGAAGACAAGGAGGAGCAAGTCACATCTTACAAGGATGTTGGCAGGCAAAGAGAGAGAGAGCTTCTGCAAGGAAAATCCCATTTTTAAAACCATCAGATCCCATGAGACTTACTCACAATCACGAGAACAGCATAGGAAAGTCTTGCCCTCATAATTCAATCACCTCCCTCTGGGTTCTTCCCACAACACGTGGGAATTGTGAGAGTTACAATTCAAGATGAGATTTGGGAGGGGACAGAGCCAAATCATATCAATTTAGAAAGGATACCTTACACTATTCAGTAGGGTCCAAATTTCTTTACAGTATAATCCATTTTGTTTTTAGTTTCTTATTCCTACGGCCCTATTTAATACTTATTGTTCAGTAGTTATTTAACAAATAATCATTCAAAAATGAACAATGAAACAAATAATAATAAGACAAATAAATAGATATAAAAATTAATGATGGAATAAGCAAATAAATGCCAAAATATAATTAAAAATACTTTTCAATGCAATCTCAGCCAATGTGGCCAAAAGGTGGTTTATGTGGTATGTATTTACTGACTTTGATATGTCATATTCTGTCTACTATTCATTGCTATAATCTCCTTTAGCAATGATACTTTATTGACCTGTGAAAATAAAATATTTTATTCCAAGTAGATTTTTGAGACTATATAAATGTGTTAGCTATAATATAAGATGATTGATTATTTTCTTATGTTAAGAAGCATAGGACACTTCAAGTAAGCTTTTTTAAAAAATTAGAGTTAAATCATTTAAAAAATTGGGGCTTACAGTAGTGCACATAGTCCATATAATTCCCTCTGACATTCTTCTTACAGAGTGCCTTACTGTAGACCTATTGCTGGGTGGCAGTCTGATTGATTGCTCTGTGATAGACCTCCCAGTACTCAGCTTAGTCATTCATGCAACCAGAGATAAAGATAAATTCAGGGATCTAGTTAGTTCTGTGACCTTCACTGGTAATGAAACCTGTAGGCTCATTAGCTGCAATTTGAAGCATTTTAAAATTATTTGCCTTTAGTTTAATAAAGTTTTTGCTTGCTTGGAAATCAGAACAATGGTAAACACTTTAACAAACCTGTTAACAATTGTTTAGTACAGAGTAATTGTGACCTTGACGAGTTGTTTGCTTTTTTTCCCATTATAATGGCATGCACAATACACTATGCATAACAATGGTTTAATTTTAGCTTTTTAGAGCCTTACTTTATGTGTTATAAATACTATTATATTTGGAATCATGTATAACTCAGTAAAATGTATTAAAATCTCTTCTAAAATTGTTCTTGCTCAGATTCATGATTTTAATTTCTTGTTTGTTTAGCTTATTTGGCCATATGCTTGTCATATTGCTCTGGGCACAAAAGCAACCACCCTGACACAATTTTTTTTTAAAAAAGAACATTACATTATAATTTATACAGTTTAACAGGAGTATGAATCTATGCCAACATGACAGAGAAAAAAATCCATGAAATATAATGTTAGCTAGAGAAATAATTTACTTAGGAGGAAAAGCAGACTTTTTAATTTCCATATTTTAAATTTCTATTTTTACATCTACACAAAAAATAGCTTAAAATATGTCTTAATTCAGCCAGTTCCACAGTGTGTATTTTAAAAGTCACATACTTTTTCAGTCAAAGTCATGTCTTCTGGCACTGGCTATTATATTACCGCTAGATTATGCTGTTTCAAACTTATGTTCAAACATATTTTCTGTGCTCTCTAATTACAGAGTCCATCACTTTTTTCATGAGGTTTACATGCGCTTTGAGTTGTTTTCATAGAGTATGATGAGCTATCACTGCAACACACACCTGAGTGATCAACAATAAGTTTAAAGAGCCCTATAGCAAAGTAGCTAATTATATTGGCTTATAACTATGTTAAACAGAAAAAGTTACTAAAGTTGTATTTTTTCTGGTACACCTATTAATAAAAATATAGATATGGATTATATTATTAAAAATAGTTACATGTATAGTCAATCATATACTATAAATTAAACCAAAAAGATAAATTCAGTGAGATATTTGTACCAGAAATCTTACAGCAGGGATAGAGGCTGTAATACACATGTACCTTATCAAGTAGTCTTCTTTGCTTAAAGAAATGGAAAAAATCCCAAATCATCTCCTACATTCAAAATTATAAAGGATCAGAGTCTTTATTGCTGACTAGAAGCAGCTAGTATGCATGGTTCTCATGGCGAGAAAAAAAAGGGGCAAGTAAATACCACACCTTCAATTGGAACATCCAGGTACAAGCATTGAGACTAATCAAGGAAACAACGTGACCCACAGAGAATGGAAAAAAGCAAGGTAGGATGGTGGCCTATCTGGGAGCAATATGGATCCAGGGGAACCTCCCCTGTCCAGTGAATGTGTGACCCCGGGAAGCCACACTTCTCCCACAGATCTTGCAACCCTCAGGTCAGGAGATCTCCTTGTGAATCCACTCCACCAGGGGCTTCAGTCTAACAGAGCTATATGGAATCTTGACAGAGCAATCACTCAGGCATACACGGAGACACAGGAAACCGAGATACCCAGGCTTTCTGGGCTTCCCAGCAAAAGTAGCTGCAACTCTACCAAAGAGGAATGTTAAACCCGGTATATACCACTAGGAAAGATGCCGAATCCAAGAGGCTGAGTAGTAACAGTCTGAAGGCCCCACTTCTATGGTGCCTCACAGGATAAGACCCACTAGTTTAAAATTCCAGTCAGCCACCACTAGCACCATTGCACCTTTCTGAGATGAAGCTTTCAGGGGAGAATCTACCATCTTTGCTGTTTAGTGGACTTACTTGTTCCAGCTTTTGGGCTTTGGATAGTCCAGGTCTACCAGGGACAGAAGCAATCCTCAGGCATAGCACAGATGCTCTATGAAAACATGGCCATACTGTTTTTTTAAGCCAGTCCCCGATCCTATTCTTGCTCACTGGGCAGGGCCTCCTAACCAAGGTTGCTGCCAGCCAACACATCAGTGTTCTCTAGCTGACAGAGATTTAAAACTTCCCTGGGATGGAGCTCCCAGAGGGAGGGGTGGGCCACCATCTTTGCTGTTTGGGTAACTTAGCTATTCCAGCTATTGGGCTTTGTAGAGTCCAAGCCAACCAGTGGCAGAAGTGGTTCTTCAGCACAGCACAGCTACTTTACGAAAATAGGGCCAGACTTCTTTTTTAAGTGAGTCTCTGGTCCCATCTCTCCTCACTGGAGGTGACCCCCCAACCAAAGTCTTCAGCCACCTTCTACAGGTGGATTTGGGCTGGCAACAGTTTGGTAAATCCCTGGGACAGAGCTCCCAGAGAGGGGCAGGCAGTTACCTTTGCTGTTATGCAGGCTTCATTGTTGTTACCTCCAGGTACTGGAAAATCTGAGATGACTAGAGAGTAGAGCAGGCCCCAGCATACCACAGCAGCCCTACAGAAAATGGCCAAACTGCTATATCAGTGCCCATTCCTGTATCTCTTTGCTGGTAGGGTTCTCCATACCTGGTCCTCTAGCCACACACCACCAGAGATATCAAGCAAGTAGCAGCTCTGGCCCCTGGGGAAACTGAAAGCCTCTCTCTACTGCCTCTGCAGTAGAAATGCCCATGCTACCCTTAGTGTTACAAGTTGTCTGGGGTGTCGATTTTTCTAGTCAGAAACCTCTATGGCCTCAGTGCATTTGCTTGGGTTCTTGTCCTGTGTCTAGGAAGAATGAGTTACACAGACAAGTGAAGAGTGAAGAAAAAGAGTTTTATTTAGTGTTAGAACAGCTTAGAAGAGTGGGTAGCTCCTCTCTGTAGGCAGGTTGTCCAGTCAAGTGTTCAGCTCTTAGCAGACAGGAGGCCCTGGAGGAGGTGGCTTCTCTCCTCAGGTAAGTCATTCTGATGTCTTTGCAGGTCTCTGAAGCTCTTAGAAGATAG
The DNA here is from genome assembly GCF_009828535.3 of Hylobates moloch. Classification (NCBI taxonomy): domain Eukaryota; kingdom Metazoa; phylum Chordata; class Mammalia; order Primates; family Hylobatidae; genus Hylobates; species Hylobates moloch. Next base: position 122,573,766 of record NW_026652280.1, read on the forward strand.
GGTAAGCTCTTCTCTGCCAGCAGGTCATCTCTGCAGCTCTCAGAATACAGGGTACTTCTCTCTGCAGCTGGTCATTCCGTCATCTCCAGCTAGCATTCCTATACACCCACAAGAGCCAAGCCGGGAGCCAAATCAGGAAGGCAATCCCATTCACAATTGGCATATAAAGAGTAAAATACCTAGGAATATAGATAACCAGGGAGGTGAAAGATCTCTACAATCAGAATTACAAAACACTGCTCAAAGAAATCCAAGAAGACACAATCAAATGGAAAAACATCCCATGCTCATGGAAAGAAAGATTCAATATTTTAAAATGGCCATACAGCCAAAAGCAATTACAGATTCAATACTATTTCTATCAAACTACCAATGATATTTTTTACAGAACTAGAAAATCTAACTTAAAATTTATACGAAACCAAAAAATAGCCTGTGTTAGTCTTTTCTCACACTGCCAAAAAGAAATACCCAAGAATAGGTAATCTATGAAGGACAAAGTTTAATTGATTCACAGCTCCACATGGCTAGGAGGTCTCAGGAAACGTAGTCATGGAGGAAGGAGAAACAGGCACGTCTTACATGGTGGCAGGTGAGAGAAAGACCAAAGGGGGAAGAGCCCCTTATAAAGCCATCAGATCTCATGATAACTCATTCACTATCATGAGAACAGCATGGGGGAAACTGACCCCATGACCCAATCACCTCCCATCAGGTCTCTCTCTCAACACCTGGGGATTACAATTTAAGATGAGATTTGGGTGGGAACACAAAGCCTAATCATACCTTTCTGCCCCAGCCCCTCTGTACTCTCATGTCCATTTCATATTTCAAAACAAATCATGCCTTCCCAACAGTCTCACCAAATCTTAATTCATTTCAGCATTAACCCAGAAATCCAGGTACAAAGTCTCATGTGAGACAGGGCAAGTCCCTTCTACCTACTAGACTGTGTAAAGTCAAAAGCAAGTTAGTTACTTTCAAGATACAATGGGGGTACAAGCATCGGGTAAATGTTTCCATTCAAAATGGGAGTACTTGGCCAAAACAAAAGGGCTACAGGCCCCATGTACATCTAAAACCCAGCAGAGCAGTCATTAAATCTTAAAGCTCCAAAAAAAAATCTCCTTTCACTCCATGTCTCACATCTGGGGCACAATGATGCAAGGGGTTGGCTCCCATGACCTTGGGCAGCTCCTTCACAGGCTGGCATTGAGTGCCTGTGGTTTATCCAGGTGTGCCATGTAAGCTGTCAGTGGATCTATGATTCTGCGGTCTGGAGGATGGTGGCCCTCTATTCACAGGTCCACTAGGCAGTGCCTCAGTGGGGACTCTGTATGGGGGCTCCAACCCCACATTTGCCTTCCACATTGCCCTAGCAGATGTTCTCCTTGAGAGCTCTGCTTCAGCAGCAGATTTCTGCCTAGATATCCAGGAGTTTTCATACATCCTCTGAAATCTGGGCAGAAATTTCCAAACCTCAATTCTTAAATTCTGTGTACCCACAGGACCAACACCACATGGAAGCTGCCAAAGCTTGGGACTTGCACTCCCTGAAGCAATGGCCAGAGCTGTACCTTGGAACCTTTCAGCCACGGCTGGAGCTGGAGCATCTGGTACTCAGGGCACCAAGTCCTGAGGTTGCACACAGAAAGGGAGCCTTGGGTCCAGCCCATGAAACCATTTTTTTCCTCCTAGGCCTCTGAGCCTGTGATGCGAGGTGCTGCCATGAAGACCTCTGACATGCTCTGGAGACATTTTCCCTATTGTCTTGGCAAATAACATTAGCTTCTTCATTACTTACTCAAATTTTAGCAGCTGGCTTGAATTCCTTCCCAGAAAATGGGTTTTTTCTTCTCTACCACGTGATCAGGCTGCAAAATTTCCAAACTGTTATGTGCTGCTTCTCCTTTAGACATAAATTCAAATTTCAAGTCATCTCTCTCAAGTTCAAAGTTCCATAGATCTCTAGGGCAGAGGCAAAATGACACTAGTCTCTTTGCTAAACATAGCAAGAGTGACCTTGGCTCCAGTTCCTAATAAGTTCCCATCTCCACCTGAGACCACTTAGGTCTGGACTTCACTGTCCATATTCCCATTAGCATTTTGGTCAAGGCCATTCAACAAGTCTCTAGGAAGTTCCAAACTTTCTCACATCTTCCTGTCTTCCTTTGAGGCCTCCAGACTGTTCCAACTTCTGCTCATTACCTAGTTCTAAAGTCACTTTCACATTTTGAGGTATTTTTATAGCAGTACCCAAAACTCCTGGTACCAATTTATTGTATTAATCTGTTCTCATACTGCTATAAAGAAATACCCAAGTATTTCTGTGTAATTTATAAAGGAAAGAGGTTTAATTGACACAGTTATGCATGGCTGGGAAGGCCTCAGGAAACTTACAATTATGACAGAAGGGGAAGCAGGCACATCTTACATGGCAGCAGGAGAGAGACAGACCAAACTGGGGACAGCCCCTTATAAAACCATCAGATCTCATGAGAACTCACTCATTATCATGAGAACGGCATGGAAACTCACCCCCTGATTCAATCACCTCCCACCAGGTCACTCCTTCAATACCTGAAGATTACAATTCAAGATTAGATTTGTGGGGGGACACAAAGCCTAACCATATCATAGCCTGAATAGCCAAGGTAATCCTAAGCAAAAGAACAAAGCTAGAGGCATCACATTATCTTAATTCAAACTATACTATAGGGCTACAGTAACCCAAACAGTATGGTACTGGCACAAAAACAAGCACATAGTTCAGTGGAACAGAATAGAGAGCCCAGAAATAAGGCCACACACCTACAATCATCTGATTTTTGACAAAGCTTGCAAAAACAAACAATGGGGAAAAGACTCCCTATTCAATAAATACTTCTGGAAAAACCAGCTAGCCATACGCAGAAGATTGAAGCCAGATTCCTTCCTTACACCATATACAAAAATCAACTCAAGATGGACTAAAGAGTTAAATATAAAACCCCGAACTATAAAAACCCTGGAAGACAATCTAGGTAATACTATAGGACATAGGACCAGGCAAAAATTTCAGGACAAAGATTTCACGACAGAAAGATCAAAAGCAATCACAACAAAAGCAAAACTTGACAAGTGAGAACTGATTAAACTTAACAGCTTCTGCCCAGCAAAAGAAACTATCAATGGAGTAAACAGACAACCTACATAATGGAAAAATTGTTTTGCAAACTATGCATTTGACAAAGGTCTAATATCCAGAATCTATAAAGAAGTTAACAAATTTACTAGAAATAAATGAACAACCCCATTAAAAAGTGGGCAAAGTAAATGAATAGACACTTTTCAAAAGAAAAAAATACCTGCCAACAAGCATATGCAAAAAAGCTGAAATCACTGATCATTAGAGAAATGCAAATGAAAACCACAATGAGATACCATCTCACGTCAGAGTGACTATTATTAAAAAAATCAAAAATCACAGATGCTCGTGAGGTTACAGAGAAAACGGAACACTTATACCCTGTTGGTGGGAGTGTAAAATTAGTTCAAACATTGTGGAGAGCAGTGTTGCAATTCCTGAAAGAGCTATAAGCAGAACTGTCGTTCAACCCAGAAATCTCATTACTGAGTATATACCCAAAGGAATATAAACCATTCTATTATAAAGATTCATGCATGCAAATCTTCATTGCAGCACTGTTTACAATAGCAAGACATGGAATCAACCTAAATGCCCCTCAGTGACATATTAGATAAGGAAAATGTGTACATTTATACCATGGAATATTATACAACAATAAAAATCCAAGATTATGTCTTTTTTGGGAACAGGGATGGAGCTGGAGGCTATTATCTTTAGCCAACTATGCAGGAAGAGAAAATCAAATACTGAATATTCTCAATTATAAGTGGGAGCTAAATGATGAGAACTTATGAAAACAAAGAAGGAATAACAAACACTAGGGTCTACTTGAGAGAAAAGAGCAGAATAGATAACTATTGGATACTGGGCATTGTACAGAAATAATCTGTACAACAAACCCCTATGACAGAAGTTCACTCATGTAACAAACTTTCACATGTACCCCTGAACCTTAATTAAAAGTTAAAAAATATTATAAAGGTGAGAAAAGTATGCAATTTTTGTTTTAAAAGTTAGCCACCAATTGAAATACAAATTTGGTTAGTTACCATTACATGCTAAAGTAGATTTAATATATCTTCATCATGCACCTGAAATGAGTTAGATTACAGCTATTTGATGATTGAGATCTCTTGCCTTTCGTCTTTAGCTACATGAATACATTAGGGTGTGTTTCATATTTAGACCTTTATGTCTGCTTTTCTTCTGTCAGAAATATTCTTCCACCTATCTTCATATGGTCCCTACTTTGAATTTTTCTGAAACAATTTAAATATAATTTCTGACTATTTTGGCTAGCGTATCGCCCTCCCCTCAGTCATTTTCTATGATTACATATTTTATCTTCATGTTATTGTTTATTGAATCTGAAATTAATTTATTTAGTAGTTAATATGATTTTTTTTCTCCCCAGACTGAAGTGTTAGCTCCTGAAAGTGAAGTTTGCCTATTTTGTATTTTGTTCACAGCTAATTCATCAATATCTAAAACAGTATTTGTCATACAGTAACAAAAGAAAGAGGAAAGGAAGGAAGAAAGAAAGAAGAAAGAGAAGTGTGTTAACTCCTGAAATTTGTTAGAATTCCATGTATTCTGTATTGTAAGTTTCTTTTTATGTAATGAAATGGCACCCCCCGCCCCCACAAACACACAAACACATTTGGCAACGTGGTGTTAGTGAGAGGACATTCATATCATCTGTAATAGAAAGAAGCTGCAAATGTATTGGCAGAAAATACCAGTATTGCCATAGCTGAAGCAAGCACTTAAACAGGTATTCAGATATTTTCAGCCAAAATTTTCAGTCAGAACCACCTTTTTCATAATACTGTTATACCATTTGTACTCCATTATGTATTTTTGTGCTCCAATTGCCAGCTGTTGTCATCCCTTGGTAAATATTAGAGTTAACTGTGAACCTTTTCAGAAAATATGAACATTGGACTCTACCCCCAGAGCTTTGACTCAGTATGTCTTGGTGGGATTGACTACTTGTATTTTAAAACGTCACAAGTGATTTTTATATTCTTTCATATGCTTCAATGCTACTATACTAGTTATCTTAAGCACCTTGACAAAAAGATATCTTGCTTTATTCATCTTTGAGGAATGAGTAGATTTGGTAGAACTGACAAAGAAAAAAGAAAACAGTTTGTGAATGAATGATGAAGGATCATTAATTAACTGGTTCACAAACTAATTATTTATTTCTTGAATACAAGGTAGTGAAATATAATTCCTATATAATTTTGAATGGCTACTATGGTCCTAGTCCTTTGCACTAAATATAAAATATGAGGAATCAGGAACATTAAGGAGAAAGAAAGCAGAGATGAGGGGACAGGAGAGGAGGGAGGAGAAAAGGAAGAAAAGGGGAGGAGAGGAAGAAAATTAAAGAACATGTTATGGTGGCGGGCGCCTGTAGTCCCAGCTACTCCGAGAGGCTAAGGCAGGAGAATGGCGTGAACCCGGGAGGCGGAGCTTGCAGTGAGCCGAGATCGCGCCACTGCACTCCAGCCTGGGTGACAGAGCGAGACTCCGTCTCAAAAAAAAAAAAAAAAAAAAAAAAATTAGAGAACTTGACAGGAGTTAATTAATGCGTCTCATTGACAGTCAAATATATTTCTTACTTTGCTTTCTAGTGAACTCACAGTTTCCCAAATTGTGTTTAAAAAGGCATTGAGCTAATTTCTTCCTCAATAATAAAACCCTGCTGTGTTCTCAATTAATTTACTCAGTTCTAGGCCAGGAGGCCCTGTCTTTTAAATTTATTTCTATCTACAAATCCTGTATTTTTGGAAAGGCACTTAAAACTTAGGGAAAACTTGCTTATTCATACATTTTTAAACTTAGCCTAAAGGAATAATCTCAATATTCTTATTCATTGAAAATACAATTAATATTACATACTTCAATACATACTAGGAGAATTTAGTTGAATTTCCCCTATATTTTCATCCCAAAACTTCTCACTTGAGTATGTTCACTTGTGCAAATTTACTAAATAGTTTTCTGCTGCCAACCTTGTCTTTTATGCTCTTGCTACTAGCCAATATTTTTTTCTTCTGTAATGCAAACATAAAAAACACTACAATTGTATCATGTTAAACTTCTATACATTCAAAATCATATCTTTGCCCAACCTTTTTTTTTTTAACATACTTGATTCACTAGCGTGACTGAGAGAAATTGAAAGTTAAAGAGAACAAATGTGACCAAGGTGAAACGCATTTTAGTACATTTCATTATCTAGAATCAAACTAATTCTACCAGTTTAGGTTGGTTTATTACTATTCCATGTTTGCACAGAACTAGATTACTCAAATTCTGTTACTCTTTTATCTCCCAAAATATTTTTTGGGGTTACAATTTGCTATAGTAATAATTACATCATTTTCCTATAGATAGTTTTTAAATCTTGACTTTTTCCCTGCAGATTATCCCTACTAAAAGTTCAGTTCAAGATACTTCAACAAAAGAAGTGTGTTGTCTCTTTTTGCATACCTAACAATATACTAAGCAACTAGGATAGAACAATGAATTAAAAATAGTCTCCATTCCTAAGCAAATTTGTCTTTATGTGAGAAAGGCAGGCATGAGACAAATTAATTAAGTTCAATATTAGTGTAAAGAATATATAGGTTCAGATTTCTATGGGAGCATGAAGGAAGAGAAGTTAGTTACTGAAATGATAATTGAAAGAATAGAGAACAATGAGCCAAAAGTAGATACCTAGAAAACATATCTTTTAATGCACGAACAGAGTGCACTTACAGAATAATCATTGAAAGTTTAGCAAACAGCCATAGAATGATGAATAATAGGAAAAAGGATATAAAAGAAAGATGCTATAGATTTGAATGAGGAAAGAATGTAAAGGAAGGGGGCATAGTTCAATATCCCTTCAATACATTGTACGCATAATATGAATCTATATTTACATAATATTGTATTAGGTTTTACCAGAGTAAAAGAACCAATAGGAGATATATCTATCTCTATAATATCTGTGTGTGTGCATGTGCATGTGTGTGTATGCATGTATTAATAATAACAAACACATACAGAGAAAGAGAGAGAGAGGGACTAGTTATAAGGAATTGGCTTGAGAGAGAAAGAGAGAGAAAGACAGAGAGACTAATTGTAAGGAATTGGCTCATGAGATTTTAGAAGCTGATAATATCCAAGATTTGCAGGGCGAATTAGAAAGCTGGAGACCCAGGAGCATTGATAGGTATTTTCATTATAATTCCAAGTCCTGAGAATGAGTAGCGCCAAGTGTAAGTTTCAGTCAAATAAAAACAAAAACAAAACAAAAAAAATAGCAAGCTTGGGACTTTCAAAAACCCAATGTTTTAGTCTGAACCTGAAGGCTATAAAAGACCTCAGACAGTCAGAGAGGAGGAATTCCCTTTAGCTCAGCCTTTTTGTTATATTGAGGTCTTTAATTGATTGGACGAAGCCCACCAGCATTAGGGAGAGCAATCCTTTACTCAGCCTACCTATTCAAATAGCAAGCTTATCCAAAACACCTTCACGACCACCGAATGTTTGGCCATATGTCTGGGCACCCTATGGCCAAGTCAAGTTAACACATACAATTAAACTATCACAAATAGTACATATTCATCTATTTAGTTTCAGATAAAAATAATTATAAGATACTATAATGCTTTCTTCTTATACTCTAATAAAACATCTTGCTTTCACCACACTCTAAAAACCACTACACTAAATTAGACTGCTGTTCAAAAATAGACAAATTGAAGAACAAAACAAAGTTATTGATGAAGTGGGAGACAGAGCAACTGAGAAGAATAATAATTGGAAATTAGTAAAAATTGGCAATCAGCTTTGAAAAGCACATACTAGAAGAAATGTTTTAAATTCCCTCACTGCATGAGAAAAGAAATAATGGTGTGTTTTAATTTATATCAAAAATTAATCATTACATTAGAGACTATGCATAGAACATTTAACAGAAGAAAAAATATGTAGTTTTTTAGTCTAAATTTGAAAGTTTGGGCAATAATGTAATCTAAAGAAAATGGTGGGAGGACTATAATTACTTGATATAACTGGTACTAGGAATGCTAGGTACCTTAAATGAATCTCATCATTCATGTTTGGGTGAATTCCTTTAAACAAGTAGAGCTCGTTAATTAAGATGTCGTTGAACACAAAAGAGAAAATTAAATTAGAGGCAGTGGGGGAAGTGAATAAAAGGTATGCTAGATTAAGAAACAAAGCACCCCCTAAAATATAATAAAAGATACATCAAATATAAATGATAATTTATATAAGTACAGTTTGTCATAAATGTTAAATAACAGCACTTTTTACAAGGCATTGAAGCAGTGATTTGTAATGTCCACTTGTGATGATCTGTTATTTGATTGACCCACCACATATCAATTTGAGCAGAGAACTATATTTAATATTGTGTAGAAATAAAAGGAGTTGGACATGTTATTTTGGCTTTCGTCATTTTTTATTCCAGATAATAAAAAAATAAATGTATGTATAAAGCATCACATGCATAATTAGAAGGTAAAACACAGGTACTTCATAGTAGTGGTGAGTACTGAAAGTATCTCTTTGGGGCATTACTTAGGAAAAGAAAATTATTTAACTGAGATTGACAGAATTATAGGATAGAGTTAACAGGCAGTATGGGCAGAAATTATAGCACAGGACTGTAAATGTGATTATGAAACAGAGTCAGCTGAATATAGTACACAAATAATTTGTTAGTAAAAAAGATTCTATTGGGGCTGCCAACATAAATCAAATTTAGGATGAAATAAAAAAGTAAATGCTTTCATCTTTCTCACCAGCAGAAACTTGGAATTCCTTTGATTATTAGGGTCACCAGACATAGTTAGAAATAATTAAATAAAATTATGAATTTAAAGTTAGGCTTAATAGTTGTTAAATCAGTCTGAAACAATAACAACAGCAAAAGCCAGACATGTTACAAAAACAGTGCTTTGGGAGATGTTAGACATCTAGACATCAAGCAATAAAGAACTGAAATCATTGAGAGATGGAAAACACATGAGGTGAGCCCCAGATTTTGCCAAATTTACTGCAGACCATGTCATAGCAGGAGGAGAAATGAAGTAAAGCCCAGCTGACTTTCTGATTTAGGGATATGGAGGGTCATCCATCCATACGCTTTGAGAATTTGGCAGAGAATTAATCAACTCATGCATATGAGGAAACTACATCAGGCCAGAAGAAGTATCACTAAAAATTATTAGAAGGTACAGTGCCTAACACACAGAACAAGAAAAATGCCTGTTCCCATAAGCCAGCCTAGAAAATACTATAATTCACATAATTTTATAAAGAATTCAAGGCAGTCTTTTATTAATAGTGTCGAATAAGTATCCCTAGATAAGCCCTGCTATGATCCCAACTAAACAAAGTTAAGCCATATGTATTAAAAGTATAAAAACATTTCCAAGAAGTTTAACTGCATCATCGGACAAACCTCATGAAGACATATAAGAATAAAAAATATCTAGAAATCAACAAGCTAAAGACCCACTGTCTATCTTCCAATCAAATATTACCAGGTGTAAAAAGAGGTAGAATAAAAAATCCTATATGGGGAGAAGAATCAATCAATCAAAATCAACTCAAAACTGACACAGATGTTACAATTAGCAGAGAAAAACATTACAATGGTTATTATAATTCTATGCCATATGTGTCTTGTGACATATTGAAACTTGTGACATATTAAAAAAACAATGTAAGCTTATAGAGATAAAAATACAATGCATGAAATAAAAATTACACTGGATGAGATTAACACCAGATTACACAATACGGAAGAGAAGATGAGGGACCTAAAAGGTGTAGCAATAAAAACTATCCAACATAAAATAGAGAGAGGAAAAAAGAACAATAACAGAAAGGACAGCTCACTAACGAGTTGCAGGACATTTCAAGAGACCCAATACACATGTAACAGCATCTGTATGAAAGGTGAGAGGGGAGAAACAGAAAACAAATGTTTATATTAATAATAACTGATTACTTTGCAAATTTGATGAAAACTAATAATTCAAAGATTCAAGAAACCTATCAACCTCAAATACAAGAAACATGAAGAAAACTACACAAAGAAAGACACATCATGACTAAAAGTCTCAAAACCAGTGATAAAGAAAAACATCTTTACTATAGTCAGAAGAATGGAAAATTATAGGCCTAGAGGAAGAAAACTAAAAATGGGAATGTTCCATAGAAACAAAGCAATCTGGAAGACAGTGGAAGAATGTCTTTAAAGTACAGAAAGAAAAAAAATTCAAATCGAACTCTACATTGAGGAAAACTATCTTTCAAATTAAAAGATAAAATAATGACATTTTCAGACATTTAAAAACATCTTAAAATGTATCATTAGAAAACTCACAATGCAATGAAATTTGAAGTTTGTTCAGGCAGCAAGAATATGTGACTGGATAGACATATGGATCCACACAAAAAAATGAAAAACAAATAATAAATATATTAGCAAATATATGACATTTTCGTTATTTATTTATTTCTTTTCTTTTCTTTTTTTTTTTTTTTTTTGAGACCGAGTCTCACTCTGTCTCCCAGGCTGGAGTGCAGCGGTGCAATCTCGGCTCACTGCAAGCTCCGCTTCCTGTGTTCACACCATTCTCCTGCCTCAGCCTCCTGAGTAGCTGGGACCACAGGTGCCCACCACCACACCCGGGTTATTTTTTGTACTTTATTTATTTATTTATTTTTTAGTAGAGACGAGGTTTCACCATGTTAGCCAAGATGGTCTCGATATCCTGACCTGGTGATCTGCCCACCTTGGCCTCCCAAAGTGCTGGGATTTCCCTTAATATTTTAATGCCTTTAAAGGTAACTGTCTTAACCAAAAATAATAACGATGTATTAGACTTTGCAATATATATATGTATGAGTAAAATATGTGACAGTAATAGTGTAAATGTTAGGAGCAGAAATGGAAGGTATTGTATGGTATAAGAACCATATACTATGCCTGAGGAAGTATAATGTCTTTTGAAATAACCAGTAAAACAACAGAGCACAAACCGTGGTTAGCCACTTTGAATTTTGGAAACAGTATAAAAAACACTCAAAATAGCTTCCAACTTCTTTCTGTGATGTGGAAGACTGCAAAATTGAGAGAATCCTAGAATAAAATAGAGTTTTACAGCTGTTTTGATCGCAATATAAGTTTCATGGCTGTTTCTTATCAGACTATATGACCTAGAAGATCCAATATTGCTAGAGAAATTCATAATTGCTGAAGATTTTGTGTGTGTGTGTGAAACACCAGGCAAACTCTTATGGAAAAGTTACAGATCTGATTCCCAGAGTTCTGAAAACAGAACACACATTCTGCCCCCAATAAGTATTTATTTAACCATAAATTTTATTGAAATTTAACATATTCACACAAAAGTGAACAAATCATAAATGTATAGATCAACATATTTTCACAAAATGAACACATCTATGTAAACAGTACCCAGCTCAAGAAACAGAATGCCTGGCACGATGGCTCACACCTATAATCCCAGCACTTTGGGAGGCCAAGGCGGGTGGATCACCTGAGGTCGGGAGTTTGACACAAGCCTAACCAACATGGAGAAACCCCGCCTCTACTAAAAATACAAAAATTAGCTGGGCATGGTGGCACAAGCCTGTAATCCCAACTACTGGGGAGGCTGAGGCAGGAGAATCACTTGAGCCTTGGAGGCGGAGGTTGCGGTGAGCCGAGATTGAGCCATTGCACTCCAGCCTGGGCAATAAGAGCTAAACTCAGTCTCAAAAAAAAAAAAAAAAAAATAGAAAGAAAGAAAAAAAGAAACAGAACATTCCCAGAACCCCAGAACTTTCCTAATGCCTCTTTATGATTACTATCTCTTTCCAACCTCAGGGTAGTCATTGCCTTGTCCAACACCGTACATTAGTGTTGCCTCTGTTTGATTTATATAAATATAAGCATGTAAAATATTCTCTTTCGGGACTGGCTTCTTTTACCCATTATGTTGTCTGTGAGATCCATCCACGTTATCTAAAGTCATAGTTTATTGATCTTCATTGTAAGTATCTTGTGAAATCTCAGGCAAATACTTATGGAAAAGTTACAAGTCAGACTCCCAGGGTTTTGAAAATACAACACATGTTCTGCCCCACAAAACTGCTAACTTTAACAGCATTCTTGGAGACCTATGGGATGCTTTAGAAACTGTGTACCTGGCTGTTGGACGTCATCTGACAATGAAATTGTGTGTCCTTCTTAATTACATATTATCAGAACCAATGAGTCATAAAGGTTAATAAATTCCAAAACACTCTACAATGGTAAAAATGCATTTGGTATTGGTCCCAACCAGTTCCAGATAGCACAAATAAATTACACAAAGAGGTGGACACAGATACCAATTTCACTTACCCCTGTTGTACTAATGCCTCTAACTGTCCTCAGTGCTTTTTGGTTGGCAGAAGGTTTCATATGACCAGGTTGCAGGAGAGGAAAAATACTGGCCTGGTTTAGAGATGTGTTTACTTGGAATTTAGATGCGGGATAAAAATGAAACGTAGCTACACTAGAGTCCTACTCTTTGATGTCTATAAAGAACAGTCATGAATAGAAACCATTCAAGCAAACAGGGATGTAAGCAGTATACATGGTACTTCTATTTTGTATGGAGAAGAACTAGCCTGAAATAAGGAAATATACACATCAAGGGTGACAGTAAATGGCTTGGCTGGTTGATCAGGCACCTGGAAGGTACATGACTAGAAGATCACAAACATTGCTGGGTAAAAAGCAAGTGGATGGACCTATGGAAGTGAGTAAAAAAGCCTGTGGGTTTTTTCATCTCACCATCGAAGCTCTCCAGAGAGCATCCACTGCAGGGAAATTACTCAACAACTAGGTGGAATTAGAAGTCCTTGGTTAACTTCTCTTCTTGGGTATGAAAATGCTTTTGCAAGAGGCCACAAGTGGGGTAGCATGGTAGTGAAGGTAGAGGCTATGAAAGCATTCAGTTGAGTGGCTTCTCTGACATGGAGATTGATTTAACTACTGTTGCTGAATGCCCATCCTGTCAGTAGCAATGAAGGATTCCAATTACCTCATATGATACAATCTTGTGATAAAAACAGAAAGTGACTTATTAGAAAGTTAATTACATCTGTACTGTTCAACTCTAGAAGACTCAGTGATTCATCTTTATTGGAATTTACACGTTCTGGATATGGGTGTCTGACCACCCATTCTCTGCCAAAATTCCCACTTAAGGCTTACAGAATGTCTGACTTGCATTCATAGGTTCCTCATAGGATCTCAGGTGGAATTTACATTAATGAGATTTCCACCATCAACCAAGAGATATATTTTCTGATAATTAGAAGTGCAAAACTGTGCACGACCACAAGATCTATGACTCTGTACATCCTCATTCAGAAGCAGTCATTCTAGTAGAAAATTGAAATAGTCTATTAAAGGTTCAGATAAAACCCCACCTTAGATATAATACCCTGAGTGATTAGGGTGCTTTCCTAATGGAGTTGATGCATAGGACATACAACAAATATATGATGTTGAGTTCCTAATATCTAGAATGCACAAATCTGGGGAAAAATGAGCCAAATTAGGATTGTCCCCTCTTACCATTACTCCCAGTGACCCCTCTTAACATTACTTCTACTTATTAATTTGTGATTTAGTCTCCCAAACTATAAATCTTACTGTATTAAAGATCCTGAGGGAGACTGCATTCTTCAAGACACTATGTGAGGACACAGTAAGCTCCAGTGAACCTGAAGCTATAAATCATAACCGGCATTGATGGACCAGGAGACAAAGAATGAAATTACTGTATTGAAAGGGTTAATTGAATATGTGGAGCTAAGGCTTCTGCTACACAGTGAGGACTGGGATGAGTAGTCTGGAACTCACTGAATTCATAGAGCTCTCTTTGTGGTTCTCTGCCTGGTGATAATAATGATCTGGTATGAACAAGAAGCTAAGGACTTGGAATCTACAGCTTAGACTGGCAGAAGTACTAAAAAACTAAACAAAATTCAAAATAAAGATTATGAATGGCAAGGCATGGTGGCTCATGCTTGTAAACCTAGCACTTTGGGAGGCCAAGGAGGGCGGATCATTTGAGGTTAGGAGTTCAGGACAGGCCTGGGCAAAATGGCAAAACCCCATTCCTACTAAAAAATACAAAAGATTAGCTGAGTATGTTGGCATTAATCTGTAGTCCCAGCTACGCCGGAGGCTGAGGTGGGAGGATCGCTTGAACCCAGGAGTTCAAGACTTCAGTGTTCCGTGATCATGCCACTGTACTCCAGCCTGGGCAACAGAGTGAGGTTCTGCCACGATAAATTAAAAAACTAAATATATAAAAGAGATTACAAATAATATTTATTTCTCTGAAACAAATAAAAAGGATTAGTTTGTTCCATTACCATACTACTAAAGGTTGCCTTTCAGAGATTCCTGCATCTTGAAGGGTCTATGAGAGAGAAGATTTATTGAGGGAGTGTGGCAGACATTTTTCCTAGCCCCAGCACATCCTTTCAGCTCACCATGATTTTAGCTCCAGTTATAGCTGATTCTATAAACTCAGGTTCCTAGAAACTAAAGTTATCACTGTGCATTTTTTCCAGTTATTTCTTCAGAGCCTTCTCCATAACCGTGGAATACCATTCATTTTATAACCAAGAGAAATCCATAATTGATGGGGGAAGATACAACCCCTGGGATAAACTCTCAGTTGATGGGCAGTTGAGGGTTAATTGTCTTTGGAAAGACAATACTGGAAAAGATTGTATATCTTTCTCTAAGATTCCAGAATACTTTAGTTCTGACTATTCAGAACAAACCTTTTATTAGAACGCCTTCATTTTTTCCTTTTTTCATTATATTTCTGACTCTCCTCACTTCCTAATCTACCTCTAGATTCACCTTGCAACTAAACTGCCCACACTCCGTCCTTTCTCTTGGGCTCTACTATGGAGAAAATTCAAACTGAGAAAGGCAGAGAATGTCTTATTTTGCCATTATATTTCTAGTTTTCATAACAATTCTTGGTATATGGTAGTACCAAGTGGTTGTTTATTTCCAAATAGTGAAGGTCATTGACCACAAAGGGAAATAATATTTAAGAAAACATTTAACTGAGAAGAGTAGAAACAACAACAAAAATATAGTCTATGTGTCATTATTTTTTTTGGAATAGTGCAAACATTAGAAGAAAGTAAAAATCAAGCAGATAGCTAATTAGATAGATAGATAGATAGATAGATAGATAGATAGATAGATAGATAGACAGACAGATACATACGTACATACATACATACACAAATACATAGATAGATACATAGACAGATACATAGATACACAGACACATAGATTAGATAGAGATACTGAGCAAAAGCCAGAAGAAGAAATAAGGAAGGCAGTAAAAGTTCTGAAGAATGGCAAAAAAGAATTATTAAAATGCTACTTTCACTGTCTCTTTATCTCTCTCCTCATCACCACTCTAAAATTTCTTTTTTTGAAATTAATGTATTTTAACCCAATATATCCAAAATTTTTATTATTTTAACATGTAGTCAATGTAGAAATTATTAGAAATTTTTTCATTTTTTTGCTACCAAGTCATCAAAATTAGGTATGCATTTTTCACTTACAGAACACCTGAATTTGGATTTAACCCACTGCAGTTACTCAGTAGCCACATGTGGCTAGTGGTTTGATTCATATACCTTTATGATTCTTTTATTCCTCTGCAGATCACTTTGCTGCTGTTGTTGTTTTTGATTTTCTTTCCAAGATCCCAATGTGACTTTCATAGCTTAAATCTTCTATCAATTTCTAGTTCAAGCCGACAACTAGAGTGTCTCAGCTAGGCACCCTAATTGGCAGAGTGCAAATCTTCTCAGCCCAACTGTGGCTATAGCACTGTATCCCAGTATACGGTTGCCTGCTCAATGGGGCTCAGAAGAACAGAATCCCAGATTGATTGCCAAAGATATCCCACAGCAAAATATGGTTTAGTCATTTTAATAGTGAATCTTTTTTTTTTAATTTTTTGAATCCTTCAAGACATCTGAAAGCACAGTTTCTATAATGACGAAATGACGTCTACTTTTTTTTAGTATTTTTGTTTGTTTGTTTGTTTGTTTGTTTGTTTGAGATGGAGTCTTGCTCTGTCGCCCAGGCTGGAGTACAGTGGCGTGATCTCGGCTCACTGCAAGCTCTGCCTCCCGGGTTCACGCCATTCTCCTGCCTCAGCCTCTCAAGTAGCTGAGACTACAGGCGCCCGCCACCACGCCTGGCTAATTTTTTGTATTTTTAGTAGAGACGGGGTTTCACCATGTTAGCCAGGATGGTCTCGATCTCCTGACCTCGTGATCCGCCTGGCTTGGCCTCCCAAAGTGCTGGGATTACAGGCGTAAGCCACCGCACCTGGCCAATAGTGAATCTTTTTTTGTGTAACTACAAACACTAAATAAATGATATGTAATTTTCTTTTCATAAACAAGTGATTCTATAAAGCAGTTATTTTAAAAAAAACTAAATTTCACTGTTTAAGATTTACTCTGTGTTCTTATGGGATAGCTACCGATTTTTCTAAAATTCTTTGTATATTTTGTGAATATTATAACTAATATGAATGTGACTTACCATCTTTGATACTGGAGTTTTAAAAGAAATCTCGAAAATTTGCTATTTGTGCACATGTTCATGTAAGCCTAATGCTTAATTATATATCAGTAATTATATAATACATTTATAATATATATGTAGTATATATAGAAAGAGTGAGTGAGAGAGTGAGAGAGAAAGGCATCATATAGCTAACAAAACATCAATCTTATGCTAGAATTTTAACAAAATCACTGTTGAATTCCTTGAGCTATGCCTGTTGTAAAATGGATTTTTTGTTTGTTTGTTTGTTTGTTTGTTTGTTTTGTGAGATGGAGTCGCCCAGGCTGGAGTGCAGTGGCGCCATCTCAGCTCACTGCAAGCTCCGCCTCCTGGGTTCAAGCCATTCTCCTGCCTCAGCCTCCCGAGTAGCTGGGACTACAGGCGCCCACCACCATGCCCAGCTAATTTTTTGTATTTTTGGTAGAGACAGGGTTTCCCTGTGTTAGCTAGGATGGTCTCAATCTCCTGACCTCGTGATCCACCCGCCTCGGCCTCCCAAAGTGCTGGGATTACAGGTGTGAGCCACCGCACCCGGCAAAATGGATTATTTTTTAAGGAAAACTGTATATGCCTAATGAAGGTTGGCTTAAAAAATTCCAAATTCACATGTTAAAAAATTGGTTCATCATAGTTTCAAGGCTACAAACTGTTTATATTTTTGTCAGGCCATAATACTTCATATTGTTTGCTTTTTTAATTTTTTTTTTAAACTAAGAAAGGATGACTGATTAAGGGTGCTAGGAAGAAAATGATTGCCTTTTGGAATTTAATTAGTTTGACTTTAACTCAAGACAAGAGATTCTGCTAGCTGTCAGCTACTATTTGGGTCTCTAGCTAATTAAAGCTATGAGGGAGCCTATTAAAATTGTTCAAAAGTCAAGGCCCGCTTAAAACATCTCCAGCATTGCCACACAAAAAGTGATGGTGATATTATTGCTCACATATCTTGTTTATTGCCTTTGTCTTGAAAATGAGCCAGAATATGCTATCAGCTTAGCTCTGCCTTTTATTTTTATTTTTGACAAATGCTTTGAAATGCATCAACATTTAACGTACAATACTTTTATCATGCTTATACATACATACATACTGATAAAACGGATGTAAGAACAATTTAGAGTCCCCTTCTCTGGAACACCTTCCAAAGTATTTTATTTCTTTGTGTTTTCAGAGCACTGGTTTCTATACTTACAAATATTTCTGCTAAAATAAAAATTATTTGCCTGATTTTGTTTATTCAAAGAACTATCAATTTAATGATCTGGATCTGCTGGTCATGTTTAGAGTGGGGGTTTTTAAACTTGAAACTTACTAAAGAAATAAAAGAGTATGTTGCCCATAATTAAACTTCTACTCTAAAATAGAATCTATATTAGGCACTCAATCTACATTTATACATTTTAGAGTATGTGGCTTCTTCTCTAATAGAATACTCTGGTTTCTCCACTGAGATATAATGTGACAATCTTCATAGCAAAGATTAAAATGTAGCTCTAGGCAAACTGACACACACACCCTCTTGTGTCTCTTCCTTTTTTCCACTTATTTTTACTAGTTCTGCTCTATGCCGTGGTACCCGCTGCCTACCTAAGGGACATTGATAATGGATCTTAGTCTTTGTACATTCACGTGCTCAAAGTTTAATGTGTGTGCATCAAGGCTATAAATTAATTTATATGAGAAGCTTTTCTTTCTCCAGTATTCCCGGCAGGATCATAGCTATGACTTTGAGATATTGAAGCTCTCTTTCTCTCTAAACTTACCACATGGGTTGCATTGTCTCTGGAAAGTGAGCTTCAAATTCATGAACTAAAGCACTGAAGAAAGAGACCATAAAACCCTTCATGGCAGGAAGAATTCACTTCTTTTCAGAGGGATACCTGCAAACCAATGCTTAATGTTTCAGCAACTGTGATGTCATAATCATTTCTGAAAAAGACAATCAAACTGTCCCAGGGAAGGCTAGCTAAAATTTTTACTTAGTTATAATTTCATCTGCATCATTATATTATTGCTAGCATAATAACAAGTACCAGGTTCCTACTTTATAAACAATGTTTAATAAAGTGGCCTAGTCTCTATGACATCACAAAATAAATATATCATGCTTCATTTTAGGATTCTTATGAAGGATAGACTCTGTGAGTTAACCTGTGTGAGAAGCTTTAGGCCCAAAGTTTTCTAGACTTTCATTACACACACACACACACACACACACACACACACACACACACACACACACACACACACACACACACACACACACACACACACACACACACACACACCAAAACAAAACAAAATCTTTTTCTTCCATATACAGTTTTTAAAATCTTCAAATAAAGATTTTTATATATTTTTAAATGATATTTATTCAGATTCTTATTTGAATTCTGAACTATAAGTTGTTTTAGAACTGAGTTTCATTCATCATTAAATGCCTTGCAGTAAACAGTACCTGACCCATGGTAAACATCAACAAGTGCTTATGAAACGAATGAATACAAAGCAAAGCTAAGTAGGAATCAAGCACAGATTTCATGCTGATCTTTTTATAATACAATTAGTTGTGGCTCATAAACTATTAAGTCACAGAATCAACTCTCATAATTTTATAAAAGATAAGTAAAAATTTTATGGGTAAATAATTTTTCTGATACTGTATAGTCCTATTGGTGTTGGTTTATTTAAAATAGTAAGTTTTAAGATTTGGTTTTCAAGATACATCTGGGTGCTTATCCTGGTACACTTAAATGAGTCATGTGATCTTGAAGGGATTTAAGTTTTCAGTCTGGAAATTAGAGGCCTAAACAAGGGGAATAGCTAAATTCTTTTTCGTCTTTACAGTTAGATTAAATCCTTTGAATTTCTTCTAGGTGTTACTTACTGCCATGTGACCCTAATTCTCTATTTGAAGTATTTATTTTCATTGACATTCTACTTATTTAGTTTTGGTCATAAAATAAGAATTCTATTACCCTAAACTCTGTTTATCTCTTTATTACTGTCAATCAAAATTTAATTCAGTGTTATAGAAATAAGGTGGTAATATATATATAAGTAAAAATTGATAAATGAATAAAGATTATAAACTAGTAATTTAGGATTCTGTTCCATTCTGAAAATGAGAAAGATGAAAAATTGAGAATGTATACAGAGACTTCAACTGTATTGAAAGTGCTTTTTGCTTAAGCTGTTTTGTGGGTTTATGATGATTCATTATATTGCTTAAAATGAGTTTAAATGATATGCCTGTAACATTTCATAGCAAAAAAGGTGACCAATGATGTTTCTTTTAAATTTTAACAATTAGAAAGTTATCATAATACTAGTTCCTCAAATTATTATGTATTTTACCCACACACCAGACTCTAGAAATAAAAAAGTTCATAAAATAAAGCAAGAATAAATCACTTTCAGGAAGATTGTTGTTAACTTCCACTCTTACAGAATCACTCATTGAACCTAAACCCAAATATCTGTAAAACAAATAGCCAATTAATATTGTTTTCTGAGATCTTAATATTTTTTCTCATAACTGGCCTATTTTATACATATCATTTCTAAATAATTTCGATAATGAGAGTAAACCATATTCCCGCAAATTCTCTTGATACTATTCGATACTGTTTTATATTAAGTACAAAGTTAAAATTAAAATAATAAACGTGTCATTATAAGGAAGAATCACATTACTTAGAAATAAAACTATTTATTCTATGCTGTACTTTTAGTAAGATATAGTTTTACTGTTATATAGAACAATAATTAGTTAATTGTAACCTAAATGTGTTTTAGTTACCAAAAACATTAAAGTAAGCCTACAAATCTTTAAACATTTAAATTGCCAATAGAAGGTATATATCTGTATGGCCAAAATAGTGGTATATTGATGCAAACGTAAAAAAAAAATACCCTTATCTTTAAATTGAACTCTCAAGTGAGAGATAAATATATCTAATCATAGACACACCCTGGTTGCATTGGCTTAGTTATAGCGCTTGATGGTACCAACTATGTTTATTGAATCCTCAATGACCAATGAGCTCCTGAGTCTTTTTCATTATTTTAGCTTCCTATAGTTGTGAGGTTTTCTAGCACATATGCATGAGTACATTTATGTTTAAATAAATGTAGGTTTCAAAATTATAGCATATAAAATTCCTATTTAAAATAATACTCAGACTTCATATCTGCAATATTCACATGCATCTTTGTTGAATAAAAAATATAAAAATAGAACAAAATGAATTTCTTTCTTAAACATATCAATTTGTTAAACTCCAAAAGTAATTTATATTAAAGAGTTTATTGTGAAAATTATCAATATATAGCTGAAATGCCATAGCCTGGTGTGATACTATTTTCATCAAAGAAAAAAAAAAAAAAAACTACAGGAAATGGAATTTTAAAGAAACATACAAACGATGGGCTATTTTAATTTAGCAACAATCTTCTCCTTTAAGGCTTCCACTCAATTTATGTAGGAATCAGCTTTTATTTCATATATGGAAGTCCACAGAAGAAAAATGTTATTCAAAAACAGTTCCATGTAATGATTATTTTAAGCTATAACAATTTTTATCTACTTTGTTTTTTAATTATTTTTACTGTATATATTTAAATAAAATCAAAATGATAACAATCTAGAATTCAGTTTTAGAACCTTCCAATATTTTAATATTATATTATACAATATTTTACAATATGATCACAACTTTTTAAATATTATTATCACTATATAGAAAAATGCAAGGGAGAAAAATCTCAAGTTTTGAAGCTTTGTGCAGTTACTGTAGTAGCAAATTTAATTATCTGTGAACAAGTAGCAGAAATAATAGAAAGTCAAGTGCCTTAGTTAAGTGGAGATGTTTACTTCCACATTTGTAAATATTTACATAGTATTGTCATTTTATATACATTTACCTAGAATAAAGTTAATAATACAAAAATTCAAGAAAAAATGTTTGTTGAGTATACTAAAGTTATAAAAAGTGGCAGAAACTGTATCTAATAATTTTCTTAAGTATAAAATGGCTTTTGTGTATATGTGCCATATTCTTTTTAAACTTTACAATTTTCTAAATTTCTATTTGGACAAATTCATAGGGTACACTAGAAATTTTCTCATGTGTGTATTACGCATAGTGACCCAATCAGAGCATTTAGAGTTCCCATCACTTGAGTACAAACCTTTTTTTTCAAGTATGATCACCATATTCTACTGTTAAGCATTAAATTTATTACTTTAATCTTATTGTTTATTTGTACCTTTCAACCTACTTCTCTTTATCCTCCCCTTTACCCATGACTCATCCTTTCCTGTCTCTGTAATCTATTTTTTCCACTCTCTACCTTTATGTGTTCAATTTTTCTAGCTCCTACATGTAAGTGAAAACATTTGATATTTATCTTTTTGTGATTGACTTGTTTCATTTAAGATAATGACTATCCAATTTGCTGCAAATGGCATGGTTTAATCTTTTTATGACTAAATAGTATTCCATCGTGTATATATACCACATTTTCTTTATTCATTGACCTATTGATGGATACTTAGGTTGTTTTATATTTTTGCTATTGTCAATAGCGCAGCAATAAGCATGTGAGTACAGGTATCCCTCTGATATACTGATTTATTTTCCTTTAGGTAAATAAATACACAGCAGCAAAATTGGTAGATTGAATGGTAATCCTATTTTTGACTTTTTGAGAAATTGCCATGTTGTTTTGCATAGTGGCTTTTTTAGTTTACACTCCCACCAATGGTATGTAAGTGTTCCCATTTCTCTGCATCCATGCCAACATTTTTTTGTCTCCTTAATAATAGCTCTTCTCACTGGGATAAGATGATATTTCACTGTGATTTTAATTTTTATTTCTGTGATGATTAGTGATGTTGAGCATTTTTTACATACGTGTTAACCAATTGTATGTCTTCTTTTGGAGAATGTGTATTCACGTCTTTTGGCTATTTTTTAATGGGATTTTTTTCCTGTTCAGTTTGTTGTATATTCTGAATATTAGTCGCCTGATGGATGAATAGTTTGCAAATATTTTCTCCTATTCTGCAGGTTGTTTATTCACTCTACTGATTATTGCTTTTACTATGAAGAAGCTTTTTAGTTTAAGTAGAATTTTTCTATTTTTGTTTTTGTTGCCTGTGCTTTTGAAATCTGTCACAAATACTTTGCCTAGATCAATATTCATGAGACTTTTTCCTAGCTTTTCTTCTAGTATTTTTATAGTTTCAATTCTTACATGGTAAGTCTTTAATCTATCTTGAGTTAATGTAAATATCACTGTACAATATATGGTGCTTTGTGTCTGGCTTCTTTTACTTAGCATAATGTTTTTAAGGTTCACACATGTTATAGCATGTGAAAGTACTTTACTTTTTAAATAAACTATATTTTTAAGAACAATTTTAGATTCTAAAAAAAAGCAACACCAAGTGGAAGGTACAGAGATTTCTCACATACCTGTTTCCCCTACATGTTTAAAGCATCCTTCTTATCAGCATTCCTCATCAGAGTAATACATTTGTTACAATTTATGAATCTACACTGACTCAACATTACATTAGGGTTCACTTTTGATGTTGTACATTCTATGAGTTTGAACAAATTTATGTCATCCACCATTATATTATCATACAAAGTAATTTCACTGACCTAAAAATTATCTGCGCTTTGCCTTTTCATCCCTGTCTTCCCTCTAGCTCCTGAAAACCATGGATATTTTTACTCTTTTTCATTTTACAGAATAGTTGAAGTCATACCATACGTAGCCTTTTCGAATGACTTTTTTTTATTTCGTTTTTTCCTTTATTCTTTTTTTAAAAATAAAACATGACACATGTGCAGAACGTGCAGGTTTGTTACGTAGGTATATGTGTGTCATGGTGGTTTGCTGCACCTATTGACCCATCCTCTAGGTTTCCTCCCCTCCTCCCCCACCCTCATAGGCCGTGGTGTGTGTTGTTCCCCTCCCTATTTCCATGTGTTCTCAATGTTCAACTTCCACTTATGAATGAGAACATGCAGTGTTTGTTTTCTGTTCCTGTGTTAGTTTGTTGAGGATGATTGCTTCCAGCTTCATCCATGTCCCTGCAAAGACATGATCTCATTCCTTTTTATGGTTGCATAGTATTGCATGGTGTATACGTGCCACATTTTCTTTATCCAGTCTACCACTGATGGATATTTGGGTTGGCTCCATGTCTTTGCTATTGTAGACAGCACTGCAATAAATATAGGTGTGCATGTGTCTTTATAGTAGAATAATTTATATTCCTTTGGGTATATACTCAGTAATGGGATTGATGGTATTTCTGGTTCTAGATCCTTGAAAAATCTCCATACTGTCTTCCACAATGGTTGAACTAATTTATATTCCCGCCAGCAGTGTAAAAGTGTTCCTATTTATCCACAGCCTCACCAGCATCTATCGTTTCCTGACTTTTTAATAATCGCCATTCTGACTGGCATAAGATGGTATCTCATTGTGATTTTGATTTACATTTCTCTGATGGTCAGTGATGTTGAGCTTTTTTTCATGTTTGTTGGCTGTGCAAAGCTGGATGCATCATGCTACCTGACTTGAAACTATACTACAAGACTACAGTAACCAAAACACTATGGTACTGGTATCAAAACAGATGTATAGACCAATGGAGCAGAACAGCGACCTCAGAAATAACACCACACATCTACAACCATCTAATCTTCAACAAACCTGATTAAAAATAACCAATGGGGAAAATATTTCCTATTCAGTAAATGGTGCTGGGAAAACTGGCTAGCCATATGCAGAAAAGTGAAACTGGACCACTTCCTTACTCCTTATATAAAAATTAACTCAAGATGGATTAAAGACTTAAATGTAAAATCTAAAACCATAAAAACCCTAGAAGAAAACTTAGGAAATACCATTCAGGACATATGCATGGGCAAAGACTTCATGACAAAAACACCAAAAGTAATTGCAACAAAAGTCAAAATTGACAAATGGGATCTAATTAAACTAAAGAGCTTCTGCACAGCAAAAGAAACTACCATCAGAGTGAACAGACAACCTACAGTATGGGAGAAAGTTCTTTGCAATCTACACATCTGACAAAGGTCTAACATCTAGAATTTACAAGGAAATTAAACATATTTACAAGAAATGAACAAACAACCTATTAAAAAGTGGGCAAAGGATATGAACAGACACTTCTCAAAAGATTGACTTCTTTCACTAAATATACACTTAAACTCTTTGCGTTTTTTATGACATAATAGTGCAGTTCCTTTTAGTACTAAGTAATATTCTATTTGCTGAATGTACCATAATTTATTTATTCATTAATCTACTGAGGGATATCTTAGTTGCTTTCAAGTTGTGGCAATTAAGAATAAAGCTGCTGGCCAGGCACGGTGGCTCACGCCTGTAATCACAGCACTTTGGGAGGCCAAGGCAGGTGGATCATGAGGTCAGGAGTTAGAGACCAGCATTATCAACATGGTGAAACCCTGTCTCTACTAAAAATAACAAAAATTAGCTGGGCCTGGTGGTGCATGCTTGTAATCCCAGCTACTCAGGAGGCTGAGGCAGGAGAATCACTTGAACCTGGGAGGCGGAGGTTGCAGTGAGCCAAGATCGCGCTATTACACTCTGTGTCAAAAAAAAAAAAAAAAGCTGCTACAAATATCCAAGTGCAGGTTTCTGTGTGAGCATGTTTTCAATTCCTTTGTAAATATACTAAGGAATGTGATTTCTGGGTCATTTGATAAATAATTTTTAGTTTTGTAAGAACTACCAAATCATCTTCCAAAGTCACTGTACCAAGTTGTATTTTTACAAACCAAGAACAAGGGGTCCTGTTGCTCCACATCCTCGTTCAGCATTTGGTATTGTCAGTGTTCTGGATTTTGGCCATTCTCATAAATGTGTAATTTTATCTTTTTCTTGTTTTAATTTGCATTGCCCTAATATATGATTTGTAGCATCTTTTTATATGCTTTTTCATTTTCATATGCTTTTCATTTGTCATCTGTATATATACTTTAGTGAGATGTCTGTTAAAATCTTTTGCCCATTATTTAAATAGATTGTTTGTTTTCTTATTGTTATTTGTGTGTTTTGGATAACAGTCTTATTATTAGATAAGTCTTTTGTAAATAAGTTCTCCTAGTCGGTCACTTGTCTTTTTATTCTCTGACAGTGTCCTTCCCAGAGCAGAAGAAAATTTAATTTTAATGAAGTCCAGCATATCAAGCCTTTTTGAATACGTAGTGCTCTTGGTGTTGCATCTGAGAAATCATTGCCAAACCCAGAACCATCTGGATTTTCTCCTATGCTGTGTTCTATGAGTTTTGCAGTTTTGCATCTATATTTAAGTCTGTGATTCATTTTGACTTAATAGTTTGTAAAGGTTACAAGGCCTATGCCTATATTTCTTTTTATTTATTTATTTATTTCCTTTTTCTCATGTGGATATCTATTTGTTATAACACCATTTGTCAAAAATGTTACCGTTGCTCCATTGTATTTCCTTTACTCCTTTGTCAAAGATAAGTTAACTATATTTATGTTGGTCTATTTTGGGTTCTTGGTTCTGTTCCATTGATTGATTTGCCCATTCTTTGCCAATACCATTAGTATAGTTTCCCAGTAAGTCTTGAAGTAATATTGTGTCAGTCCTAAAACTTTGTTCTTCTCATTTAATATCTTTTCAGTTATTCTTGGTGTCTGGGTTTTCTATATAAACTTTAGAATCAGTTTTTCGATATTCACAGAAAATGTTATTGGATTTTTATTGAGATTGCATTGAATCTATAGATCAAGTTGAAAAGAACTGACATCTTGATAATATTTAGCTTTCCTAGCCATAAACATAAACTAGTTAGTGATTTATTATTTAGTTCTTATTTGATTTCTTTCATCAGAATTTTATAGTTTTTCTCATATTGCTGTTGTACGTATTTTTTAGACATTATATGTAGCTAAGTGTTTCATTTACTGTATGTTAATCTAAATAGTATTGTGTTTTTAATTCAAAATTTCACTAGCTCATTGCTGATATGTAGAAAAACATTAGACTTTTTATATTAACTTTGTATTTCGCAATCACTATAATCACTTATTAGTTCCAAGAGGGGTTTTTCTTGTTAATTTCATTAGAATTTCTACATAGGCAACCATGTCATCTGCAAACAGACACAACTCTTCTTTTTTTCTTCCTTACTAATCTGTAAACATTTTATAACCTTTCCTTGTCTTCTGACATTATGCTGATGTGGAAAAACAGTGGCCAGAAGGGACATATACAGAATACATATATATTAGTAATTTGTGTCCTTTCTCTTTTTGTTTTAACCTGAATAGAGTTTTATCAAATGTATTGATTTTTTCAAAGAACAATCTTTTAGTTTTATTTTTTATATTGATTTGCTGTTTCCAATTTTATTGATTTCACCTCTTTTATTATTTATTTTTGTTTTATCACTTTCAATTTAATTTATTCCTCTTTTTTACTTTGTTGATGAATGTATTCAATGCTATAAATTTTCTTCTAAGCACTTCACTACATCCCCACAAAATGTGATAAGTTGTATTTTATTTTTATATAGTTAAATATCTTTTAATTTATCTTGATATTTCCTATTTGACCCATGTATTATTTAAAAAGATGTTGGGTATTCTCCATATATTTTGAACGTTTTTGGCTCTCTTTCTATTATTTATTTCTAGTTTAATTCTGTTGTCTTTGGAGAGCAGACATTATGTAATTTCTATTCTTTTAAATTTGTTAAGATGTGTTTTATGGCCCAGACAGTGATCTATCTTATCAAATTTCCCATTTAAGTTTGAAAAAAAATGTGTATTCTACTGTTGTTGGGTAAAAATAGTTTATAGATGTTCATTATATTCAGAGCTGATTGGCAAATTTTTTTTAGTATAAATATTTCCTAACTGATTTTCTACCTGCTGTATCTGTATATTTCTAAAAAGAAGTGCTGAAATCTTCAATTATAACAGTGGATTCCTCTATTTCTCCTTGTAAGTCTGTCAGTTCTTTTGCCTAATGTATTTTGACATTTTGTTGTGAGGTACATACACGCTAAGAAATATTATGTGTTCCTAAACAATTTTACCCCTTTCTTATTATGTAATGCTTCCTGTTTATCCCTGATAACTTTCTTGACCCAAAGTCTTCTCTATCTGAAATAAATAGCAATTCTTACTGTAGTAGTCAGGGTTCTCTAGAGGGATGTAACTAATAGGATAAATGTATATATGAAGGGGAGTTTTTTAAGAAGAATTGACTCACATGATCACAAAGTGAAGTCCCACAATAGGCTGACTGCAAGCTGAGGAGCAAGGAAGCCAGTCTGAGTCCCAAAACCTCAAAAGTAGGGAAGGCAATCAGCCTGAGAGCCCCTGGAAAATCACTGGTGTAAGTCCAAGAGTCCAAAAGCTGAACAACTTGGAGTCTAATGTTCGAGGTCAGGAAGCATCTAGCCCGGGAGAAAGATGATGACTGGCAAGTCAAATCTCATTCCACTTTCTTCTGCCTGTTTTATTCTAGCCACATGGGCAGCTGATTAGATGGTGTTCACCCAGATTGAGGGTGGATCTGCCTCTCCCAGTGCACTGACCCAAATGTTAATCTCCTTGGGCAACACCCTCACAGACACACCCAGGGTCAATACTTCGCATCCTTCAATCCAATCAAGTTGACACTTAATATTAACCATCACACTTACTTTTTCTGATGTGTTAGCATGGTATATCTTACTTACCCATATACATTTAATTTACATGTGTCTTTATATTTAAAGTCAATTTCTTGGAAGCAACATATAATTGAGTCTTATTTTTTAATCTTCTCTACCTGTCAGTACTTATACCAGTGCCATACTGTTTCATTAGTGTAGGTTTATAGTGAACTTTGAAATTGGGAGTGTGAATCCTCAAACTATGATATATTTTTTTCAAGATGTTTTGGTTATTGTGCGTTCCTTGAATATGTTTATAAATTTTAGGTTCATACTGCAAATTTCAGGAAATATCAACTGGGATTATCATGGGGTTGTGTTGAATCTGCAGATAAATTTTGGAATTATTGCATCATGGACATTATAAAGTCTTCCAATTCATGTACACAAAATATCTTTCCATTTTGTTAAGTATTCTTTATTTTTTTCATTTATGTTCTATAGTTTTTAGTGCACTTGTTTTGATAAATTATATATCTTGCTCTTGCATTATAAGCAGCAGTTAAAAAGGTTGTAGAGAGCAAGAAAATAGGGTTCAATTCTTATTTTTTAAAAAGCTGTGAACTTATAAGTTATTTTTATTCCTTTGGAGATCTGAGGCAATACTAAAAAAGTTCTCCAATTCCAATATTTCCACTACTCTCCATCTTTCCGACTTCCACTTTTTCTTCAGTTTTTATCTAGTTACTTCTTACTCTGTTAACTCTATAAGTTCTTCAATGCACTTATGACTTAAGTTTCATTCTAAATTTTCATTTGCTTTAAGCAAAACTATTGATCCAAATAATCTAAACCATCAGGATCAAAATCA
Source organism: Hylobates moloch (assembly GCF_009828535.3). NCBI lineage: Eukaryota > Metazoa > Chordata > Mammalia > Primates > Hylobatidae > Hylobates > Hylobates moloch. The sequence continues at coordinate 122,603,204 of NW_026652280.1, forward strand.
GACATCCTGATACTAGGATAACCACCTCAACAAATTAAGCTAGCTGACTCTATTTATTAAATGAAGTTTAATTAGAAATCTATTAGAAACTTAAAACTTGTAAAATGATATTCACATTAGGATGTAGATGACATCAAGTATTTGGCTGGAAAATGTATATTTTCCTTTATATATCTAAACTATAAAAAATAATTTCTATCCTTTCAGAACTCACCAGTAATGACTAAGGACCAAATTATTTCCATTGAGAGGTATACAAAATGTAGAAATAATTTTTATAAAGGAATAAAAGAATAAGTAAATTAAATACAAAATATAATAGAATGGCTAGCTAGCTAACTATATAAATGAAGCATCTGTTAAAAAGTGAAAACATCACCAAAAGATTTGCAATTCAACATTTCTTTAGGCTTAAGCTATTGTGATACCTTTTTACAAGTTGGCAAACAATGACAAATATTTTTTTCTCAGAACTAAAAAGCACAGTTTTGAAAATATAAATATATAGCTGAAATAACATTATTTATGAGCATTTTTCTCCTTTATACAATGATATGTTACCAAGGATGCATTTTTTTTTTTTTGGAACTCAAAAGGCAGACAAAAGAGTGAATGCTGACAACATTTTGTCTGGATCCCCGTTAGCCAGCCATTGCCCTCATGTCTAACTTCTTTGGGTTAGTCTCTAACAGCTCACAGCTGCTCTCTCTTCTGAAGAATTTTCCTTGACTGTATGGTAGGCTCCTTACCCAGGAGGTGAAATTCACCATTCAGGGGAAACCTACAACCAATGACTGACTGATGGAGGTATAAATAGAACAGCCCTCTTGTCCAAAGGGGTATTTTTTCCCCCAGAGTTTGCCATGAAATTTTAATGGAGCTGAACTCACTCCCACTGAAATGATAATTTTGTTTAGTTTTTATTCTACTTCCCTTACTCTTTTATTCCTTGGATTATTCTCTATAAATTATGCACACCTGAATTTCTGTCTCAGCCCTCACTGCTGTAGAACCTGACCTAACATAATTAACCTATGTCTCTTTCACTACGAGAAAGAAGCTGACTTAACCGAATTTGATAAATCATCTTGGTTGGTCCAAACAGCTATGACCGGAAATGTTAAGTGGTAGTGCAATAAAGCAGGCTTGAAAGGAATAAAGGACATTTTGAAAAAATATTTCAAGGTATATTTTGAAAAATTTCAGATCAAATTACATTACGTTTTTGTCCTTTAAGGAGATAAGATAATCTGATTTGAGCATAAGTCATGCTTTCTCTTCATTGATCAATTATTAATTGTATTGCTAACCTACTTTATTCCTATGGGTCTGATACAATATTGTCTCTGGATATGGAATCTTAATTTTAAATAGTTTTTAAAATAAAGAATTTTTATATTAAATTTTCAAACACAAGATGAATGAAGAGCAAAGCAAACACATTTTTCTTCCCCAGTATAGAAGAAAAAGATGAATACTAGGCTAATACCCATAAATTCTGTTACTTTTCCTAGTTAAGTCACAAATCCTTAGCATGCCTTTGGAATTTAGCATTTTTCTTTAAAATCAAACGGTTTGTTTTTATTTAATAATATCAAATATTTCTTCAGTGTCTGTTGTACACTGAAGCAGTATTCTGACTTCAAAATTAGTATGGTAAGAACAGGCTACAGAATCAAGATAAAAATAAATTCTGCGACAGATATATTTTAAAAAACTCAGGAGGAATTGAATCAAGTGGAAAAACTTAAAATCTATTGGAGGTAAATGGAAACTTCAGAATGGGCTGATATCTACAGTGAATATTGAAAATGTGTTGCATATCAACAGAAAAAGAGGGAAAAATTAATATAAGATTAAGGTAACAATAGAGAAAATGCATGCAGACTTCCAAGGACAGAGAATATGCAGTACATTTTTAAAGGAAAGTATAATGAATAACAATATATCGATTTGTTTGTAATTAAATCTACAGTTATTAACTTACATGAAAAATAATATTGCTACATTTTAATATTTTATTTAATTTCAAATGCATATGTAACATGATTATCATTATAATTAAGAAAATATAAATAAAATGGAGCACCATCTAGTTTTTAAACTCGTTTCATTGCTATTTCAGACACCTTATGAGCTGGTCTATTTCTAGACAAACTGGTCTTCTTAAAATCTGTTCTGAGAAGACAGCAAAATGAATTAACAACGGATCATTTATTGCAAAGCTTTCTAGGTCAGTTCTGATTTCAGGTATGAGCACGGACTATAGAAGCTTTCTTTGAAAGAGTGGTTTAGTCACACAAAATTAAACTGTGTATTATAAAATAGTGTAATGGAAAATTATTTAACTGACATAGTTGAAATATGTCTTTATAAGAAAAAAAAGAAAGCGTTTTTGTTTTAAAGACTTTAATGCAAAAGCAAGCCTATACTCAAAATAATTTAGTTTGAATGCTCTATACATTTTTAATGCTTTTTCAGTAAAAGCTTTATTTAGTTTAAAACAATGCATCATCTTTCAACAGGGTCCCCTTTTTTTGAAACGCTTAAGCTAATAATAAATCAAGCACTGTAATATAATATCGTCAATGAAGATGTCACAATCCAAATAATTGTAAAGAGATGAATAGCCAAATAGGCTTAAAAGGTTATACAGAGAAAGACACTATCTTATTAATTCAAAATTTGCTGCAATGTATTGTTAGCTCAGTGTTAACCACTTTGGCCAGAAGTATGCATTTTAACAATTACAACAAAATAATAACACATTGGACTATTTGATCTGGTATTAGCTTTTTTGGTTTATTAAACACATCTTTGAACACCTAGTCAAATTTCTTTAACCTCTACTTTGTTTACCGTTACAAAATAAAATATTAAATTGCATATGTTACCCAAATGACAATGTTGGTATTGTATGATTATTTACTTAAGGTTCATGATAATACATGTGCTGCTATAAATGTAAGTTAGGGGATACAACTTGTTATAAGAAATCTATCTTAGCTTTTTTCTGAGCTGTTAAAATATTAAAAACTCTTAAAATATTATCACTTCTGTAATAAAACTAACCAAAAAGATACAGATGAACAAAGTTTTTTATTTGTTTGTTTTTTTGTTGTTGCTGTTTCTTTTTTTTTTTTTTTGAGACGGAGTCTCGCTCTGTCGCCCAGGCTGGAGTGCAGTGGCGCGATCTTGGCTCACTGCAAGCTCCGCCTCCGGGGTTCACGCCATTCTCCTGCCTCACCCTCCCCAGCAGCTGGGGCTAGGGGCGCATGCCGCCATCCCTGGCTAATTTTTGTATTTTTAGTAGAGACAAGGTTTCACCGTGTTAGCCAGGATGGTCTCGATCTCCTCACCTTGTGATCCGCCCGCCTCGGCCTCCCAAAGTGCTGGGTGTTTGTTTTTTTAACAGAAAATGCAGTAAACTTAACTTGCTGATTATAAACTTAATAACTGTATAGACCATTTGTCTTTTTAAATCTTAAAGCATTAAATTAAGAAAATGCAGTAAACTTAACTTGCTGATTATAAACTTAATAACTGTATAGACCATTTATCTTTTTAAATCTTAAAGCATTAAATTAAGATTAAATCTTAAATCTTAAAGCATCTTCAGCCATGTACGACTGTAACCCAAACATCCAGCAAAAATCTGTTTTATAGAAAGTACATAAAATGTATATAAAATTACATTTAAAATCTTCAACTCAATCACCATATTGATTTGCAATAATATGTGAGATTTAAACCCTAGACTTGACCAAAGGTAAAGTACATCTTCACCTTGAAATGAGGCAATATTTTTTTAAATTTTAGCAAATCACACCTATTGTCCTTTTCAATATTCATTGTATCTATCACTATCTATATCATGAATTGAAAAACTGTTTTTATATAAAACAGCATTAATACATAGAGGGATTATATCTACACACGTATTGTTTTGTTTAAGTGTGTCCTCCGAAAAACGTGCTTTGGAAACTTAATTCCAAGTGCAACAGTGTTGGGACGTGAAGCCTAAAGAGAGATGATTAGATCATGAGGGTTCTGCTTTCATGAATGGATTAAAGCCAGTTCCTAAAGAGCTTGGAACTGGATCTCTTGCTTTCTCTTACTCTCTCTTGGCTCTTATGTCATGGGATAATGCAGCAGAAAGGCCCTCTCCAGATCTCAGTGCCTCAATCTTGGAATTTTCCAGCTTTCAGATCAGTAAGCCAATAAACTTCAATTCATTATAAATTACCAGCCTGATATATTTTGTTTTAGCAATATAAAATGAATTAAGGTATATACACACACACATCTACACATATATACAAATATATAGATCTGTGTTTTATATAAAACAGACTGATTCACCTCCTACTAGACAAATACCATAAAATATACAGATTGAGTACACAAGATGTCTTTTTAGCAAAATAACGACAGAACTACGATGAGAAAAGCTTTGAGAATAACCAAAACATTAAAAGTTTGGAAACTTATTCCCACATGCAATGCATGAAAAACAAGTAGATCAGCCAGCTCCACTCTCATTACAATAAGTGAGCAGCAGAGTAATTGGGTGGGACAAAGTTTGGACTAGAAATAAAAAGATTGAGAATATACTCTCAGCTTGCTTCAGAAAAGTGTAACCCTGTCTTAGTTCGCATTTTCAGAAATATGACAACCTACTTTCATTAACATGATCTTCGTATTTATTTCTCCACTTACATGCTTTGTTTTTAAAATGTATATATAATAATATATTCATTTTGTATTAGGTGGAGACATAATGTTATTGTATTGTTATATTATGTAGATACATAATGTTATATATGTGGAGACATATATAACATACTATTATATGTTATATATAATATTATCATGTGTATTAATAAATAATATGTAAATATATAAATATATAATTATATATGATACACATAACATACCTCATGTAATTACATAAACAGAATAACTGACATAAATAGCTTAAAAACAAACACAACTAGTTAAGCATAAAACTGAAATGCTGAATCAAATATACAAGCGTTTGGTAGAAAAGAGTTTGGTCAAGTATTCACAAGCATTTGTCTTTCAAAGAATGTTGTGTTTTGTAGTGTGCCCTATGAAGCAAATGTGGTGTTGATTAATCAGGAAAGTCAATTTTAGATATTATTTAAGTAGACTTGTACAATATGAATACGCTAATAAACAGAAAGGCCTTGTTTAAACACAGTCAATTATTCTTGTATCTCTATATTGTTAGACCAACAAATTATGAACTCTGATACATTCTGTATAATCAAATCATCAACTGTCAATTGAAAAATGATAAACTTAAAATGACTAAAGGCACACATTGTTTAATGGCACTTTACAGATACTGTGTTCTTTTGACAAATTGAAGATTTGTGACAAGCCTGGTCCAGTAAGCCCGTTAGCACCATTTTTCCAACAGCATATCCTACTTGGTTTCTCTGTATCATATCGCATTTTGATAATTCTCACAATATTTCTAACATTTATATTTTTTATTTTTATTATTATGCCTGTTATGTTAATTTGCGATAAGTGATCTTTGATGTTACATTGTAATTGTTATGGGGCACCACAAAGCACATCCATATGAGGCAGCCAACTTAATCTTAAATGAATGTGCTCTGACTACTTCCTCAACCAGCCATTCCCTTGTCTCTCACCCTCTCCTTAGGCCTCCTTATTCCCTGAAACACAACAATATTAAAATTAGGTCAATTATTCATCCTACAATGGCCTCTAAGTGTTCAGATGAAAGAAACAAATTATACATCTCTTTCTTTAAATCAAAAGCTAGAAATGATTAAACTTAGTGAAAACGGCACATAGAAAGCTAAAATAGACTGAAAGCTAGGTCCCTTAGCCAGGTTTTGAATGGAAAAGAAAAGTTATTGAAGCAAATTAAAAATGCTACTCTAATGAACATACAAATGATAAAAAAGCAAAACAGCTTTATTGCTGATATGAAGAAAGTCTGAGTGATCTGAATAGAACATCAAACCAGCTACATTTTCTTAAGCTAAAGCCTAATCCAGAACAAGGCCTTAAGTCTCCTTTAGTTCTATGGAGGCTGAAAGAGGTGAGGAAGCTGGAGAAGAAAAGTTTTAGGCAAGCAGAGGTTGGTTCATAAGGTTTAAGGAAAGAAGCCACCTCCATAACATAAAATTGCAAAGTAAAGCACCAGGTGTTGATAGAGACACTCTGGAGGCTCTCGCTAAGAAACTGGTAAAGATAGTTACACTAAGCAACAGACTTTGGGTGTAGAATAAACAGCCTTCTATTGGATGAAGATGCCACCTAGGATTTTCATAGCTAGAGATGAGAAGTTAGTCCCTGGCTTCAAACAGTCAAAGAACAGGCTCACGCTCTTGTTTGGGGATAAAGCAGCTGCTGACTTTAAGTTGAAGCCAGTACTCGCTTTCTTTTCTGAAAATATTAAGACCCTAAATAATTATACTAAATTTACTCTGCCTGTGCTTTATAAATGAAATAACAAAGCCTGAATGTCAACATATCTTTTTCCCCCTTAATTGTGCTTATAAATACTTCAAAATTTAGAATTAAAAAAATACTTGAGAAGTGACCAAATGAAAATTATAATAAAGTGGCAGTTTAAATTTACAATACTTATTGATTCTTCAAGTCATTTAAAGCACCTTAATATATTTATAAATATTAAATATACATTTTTACTTTATAACACAGTACATAAATCTTGAACAAATTTAGTATCAGCTACCTTGTGCTGATTAATATTCCTTTGAAATAATCAGTAATTAATTCAAAAGTTATTTTTATGTCATAATTAGTTTAGCACAATTGTACTGAACTAAGTAAAAATGCTGAGAATTTCTGATCTCATGTTCTTTTATGTTGCTCAGTGAGGACAGTCACCAGATAAAATCATAAGTACTATTCTCAAAAAATTTTGGAAGGCTATAATAAACTAGAACACCAGATTTTAAAGTTAGATATTAGCATGTTTCAAGGTTTTTGCCTAAAATAGCATCTATGGAAATGGCAAGATTTATTGCATACTAAATTTGCAAAAAAAAAACTACTGTCATATAAATTGATTTTTAAAAGTTTAATATGAATATTTATAAACAGGAAGCAAGTATTTTAAAGATATTTCATGATTAGATCCTTGAGACGTTTTTAAAGAAAGCCAAATTTAGGCTAGGCACTGTGGCTCATGCCTGTAATCCAAGCACTTTGGGATGCTGAGGCGGGTGGATCACCTGATGTCAGGAGTTCAAGACCAGCCTGGCCAACATGGTGAAACCCCATCTCTACTAAACAAAACAAAACAAAACAAATAGAAAATTTAGCTGGAGGAGAGAGAGAGAGAGAGAGAGAGAGAGAAAAGAAAGAAAAAGGAGAGAAAATAGAAGATATCCATAGGAAACAAACAAAAGAAAGAAAGACTTTTAGTTACAGCAAAATACAATAGAAAGTTTCAGGAAATAAAGTCAGCATAAATTGAAAAACTAATATAAAACTTTGCGCATTTTTTTAAAAGAGTAACAAAAGATTATTAGAATAAGGAATTACAGAATTGTTGGGTATGCTACTGTAAAACAGTAAATAATTAAAAGATTAATCTCAAAAACCTGAGAATGCTATAGCTATACTTTTAGTTTCACATGGCACTGCAAATCTGAAGAGTTTTAAAATGTGCTTTTTAAAATTTATGTTTTTGTTTCTCAAATAAATAAAATAAGTGACTCAGGTGCCAGAGCCTCATTTCTTATGTTGGGATGTTAATGATGTCTGAAATAGAAGATGCAATGTGAAGAAATATATTAAAGTGTTCTAAATAAAATAGTAATGTGTGGTTACAGGCTATATTCATCATTACTCAAAATTTATCATGTAAAATATTCCATGTAAATTGATGAAATTTAAATAAATATATAGAATATTAGAGCAGATGCTTGTTCCTTATGATCTAATATACTCATCAAATGGGAAACTGTTGACTTTTGAAAGCCATCTATTATTTCATTTGTGTTTTCTTCATTATCTTTCTGTCAGACCGTGATTTGTTTTAATCATCTTGAAAAGATCTAAACAGCCAGCAACACCCTGCTTGGTAAAATCTGTGAGAAGTCATTAATTCTTTCAGTGATTTTCATAGCAAGCTCCAGAGCAATTGGAAATTAATGCCAAAGGTCACTTCACATTAAAAATATTCCAATAAGTTAAAAATGCAGGAATTTATCAATTATACAGTTATTGCTGGTAAAACAGAACATGCAGTGTTTCTATAAATATCTATGAGAAAATTGCACTAGGCATCTATTCTACTGTCAGTATGCTAGAATAGTACCAATATCTTTATAATTATCAACACAATACAACAAATGAGAGTTGGCAGATATTGTTGATATATTTATAAATGCAGAAACATTAGCATTATGATAATTTTGCCCCTATTGTGAACATATCTTTATGTACTGATGAACAAGAATAAGCATAATCATTGATGTAAATGACAAAGAATATTAAAATCTGTATTCTGTAAAATGGTAATTGTCTATAATATTTTATTTATTTAGTTTTTGAAGTTCTTAATTTTAATCAAAGGAGATTATTTTGGAACTTTAAGGTTTAATGACTGCCCTGCTGGATTTTGGACTTGCATGGGGCCTGTAGCCCCTTTATTTTGGCCAATTTCTCCCATTTGGAATGGGTATATTTACCCAATGCCTATACCCCCATCGTATCTAGAAAGTAACTAACTTGCTATCGACTTTATAGTCTCGTAGGTGGAAGGACTTGCCTTGTCTCAGATAAGATGTTGGACTTGGACTTTTGAGTTAATGATGAAATGTGTTACAACATCGGAGGGCTGTTGGGAAGGCATGATTGGTTTTGAAATGTGAGGACATGAGATTTGGGACAGACCAGGGGCAGAATGATATGGTTTGGCTGTATCCCCACACACATCTTATCTTGAATTGTAGCTCTCATAATCCTCACATGTCATGGGAGGGATCCAGTGGGAGGTAATTGAATCATAGGGGTGGTTTTATCCCATGTTATTTTCATAAGAGTGAATAAATCTCATGAGATCTGATGGTTTAATAAAGGGCAATTCCCCTGCACAGGCTTTCTTGCCTGCTGCCATGTTAAGACTTGACTTTGCTCCTCCTTGGCCTTCCACCATGATTGTGATGCCTCCTAGCCATGTGGAACTGTGAGTCCATTAAACCCCTTACCTTTATAAATTACCCAGTCTTGCGCTTGTCTTTATTAGCATTGTGAGAACAGATTAATAGTCATCTTACTTTGAATTCTTAGGCAAAAATTTTCATAATTTTACTAAGGTCTATGGACAGAATATAGAGAAAAGAGAAAAGGCTTAGTACAGGTTTATTTCACTACTTAATAGTAAAAATGGTTAACTGAGGAGGGCAGAAGCTAAAATAACATTCTCCTATAGATGCTTCCCCTGTGGATCACCTGGATGCTGCTGTGTTGACATAAACATTGTAACAGTGATTACCTTTATTAATTTAATAATCTGGTTAAAATCAACCTCAAATAGAAAACAGATTTGATTGTTATTGATAAATGAGGAAAACAGATCAAATGTATCAGAGATCAAGTGGGTTTGGCTTGGAACTGACAACAAATGCCAGAAAAATCCACCCACCGTCATTTGCCACAATTATAGACCCTTAAGCAAGAATCTAAAGTTAAAGCTTTGAAAAACTAATACTTTCTAACCAAACCTAGATAAGTATTACTTCTCAGCCCAGAAGACAGTATTGCTAGAGAAAAACAACAAAAACAAAAAGACTGAGAAACAGCAAAGGAAACCCAGAACCTTGGCAGTCCAACATTGAAGTTAGAGATGTTTGGGGAACCTCTCGCTGGTGCAAGATAAATGGTTGCAGTAATTTGAAGAGTGGACTCAAATGTAATGTTATTTCCTCAACTTTGTCTCCCAATTTCAGTTTCTGACCTCAGCTTGAAAAGGGCTTCTATAATCTGTCCAGTTTAATTTTCTGCTCATGACCTCAACTTGCCCTTTTTGTTTATTTGTTTTAATGAGAAGCCTCTGCCAATGCCTAACTAAATTTTAACCCTCCTTTGATTAGCATGTTCAGGTTTCTCTCCTACTTCAAATTAACCTCAGCTCCTCTCATGTAACTAAATTTTACTATCTCCAGCATTGTTAATCAACCTAGAATGGCCCCTAAATTCTACTCTTAGATAGATCTCAGTCTTCAAAATTGTAGCCAGAGCCTCTAAGGGTAAATTGGGCAAAACTTATCAGCATTTATCAGATTTCTGCACTCAGGCATTTCTCCTCTGGCTGCTGAAACTGTTCCTGTTTCTTTCTCTGTGGCTGCTTGGGGAATTTCTCCTGAACTCTAAACTCAAATCCAAAAGCCTTCTATTGAAGGAAGCAGAACAGAAATTGCTGAAAAATTAGAGCCTACAGTCCCTCATTAAGAATTTACAGAATTATTATTCACAGAAATATAGAAGTTCCCTTTTTTAAAAATCAGTTTGGTTTTCTGCCAGTTGTACTTCAGGGGGGAAATTCATGAAAGGTAGGCCCGCCTGATATACCAAAAGCCTGAAAGAACCCAAGATATAATGTACAAAATTTAATGAAAGATTTGGAAGATTTTGGCTATAGTAAAGCATATTATACCCCCAGAGTACCTTTTTAAGAAAAAAAAAGTTGTTTTTGTCTGCATGTATTACTGCAATTCACCTTTTGTGTAAGGGTTCTACTTTTTATCAATAAAATGACAGCTGATGCAATATTCATAAGTTGCACATTTAAAAATGGTATCTTCCCATATATTTCCCATATATTTCTTTCATGTAAAGAAACAATAACTGTCCATCAAGACTCTTTTGGTATTTCGGTTTTGAATTATCCAACATGAGTTTCGCTATCAAACTAACAGAAATAGCTATAAATCAGTACTTTGACATGAGTTGACTATCATCTCTCATTATTAATACCATAAAGCTACACTCCTAGATAGTATATATCAGCTTCTAATTCCCATTATTACTCATAAAGGATTATGATAAAATTTTGTATTTAAGTTTTATTGAAGATTTTCTTAAGAATTGTGATCAATGTACATAAAACTTAAAGACAATGGAAATAAATCACTTTTATATATGCTTTAAAGTCTTGAATACAAAAAGCAGCTCATCATATTCTTTTCAGAATTTAGAGCTATAAGTAAAACAAGCCCATAGTTTAAAAAAAGTATGCTTTATTAGATAATAAAAACTTCATGGCATTTTTATTTTCTTCTTCTTTTCAAAGAAACTCAGTGTTAAGTTCTCAGACTTTCTTTATCATCATAGATGTTCAAGTAAATTCACATTTTTATTCACCTTCTCCCTTTTCAATTTATTAGCTCATGGATTTTATTTCTTACAGTGATTTTTTTATTTATTATATCCATGTTTTTTTATAAATTAGGTAAAATATACTTTAGAATTATATTGGCTATATATTTTAAAGTATTCTGATGATTCATATTTCTATTTTCACAGTGAACTGTAGTTAGGAGGAAGACTGACAATAAAGGGGGCAGAAAAAAACGTATATTTTTTGTTTAATATGTTAATTTAAATGGGTACAAGATGATAAAAGTTATGTACATAGGTATGAATAAAAAATTGTTAATTTTTATAACAAGTAGAAATTACTAAAGATTAGAAAAAAGGTACATGTGACATCACGAAAATTCTTCTGAGGTGTTATTTTGATATCAATTCTTTAAAATGAAGACTTTCATCAGTTGGATGGTCCAAAGAGAAAAGACAAGAATAATTCTAATTTATGCTATGCTAAAAAACAAAATACAAATTACTCTCATGGAAAATGACGGACAAAGAGCTGTTGGAGCGGGGGTAGGTTTAACAAAAAAATAAATAAATAGAGGAAATGACAGAAATAAATGCTATGGCCAACATTTTCTATGTATAACAAAACTATTCACATAATACTACAGGACAGCTTTAACAAGGCATATACACTTATTTTACAGCTTAATATATAAACATTATCCAAGAAAGCATCTACCAGGCTGTCAAAAAACAAATGCACATCATCATTAGACAGTGGGGTGAAAAAAAGCATTTAAATGTTATTAAGACCATTCTCATTTTTATGAGTGTTTGTTGTATCATTCACATTATAATTATCATCATTTACATTGATTGAAAATTAGAGATTAGATTATATTCTTCAGGATATATTGCTGCAGGCCTAGTGGCTTAAATTATATTATTTTCATTGAATATAAAAAACATACCATGCAAACATTTACATTAAGATCTAATTTCCCTCATTGTTGAACACTTTAGATAGATATTCCCAATATTTCTTGGAATTATTACTTTCAGGAGAAATTAATAAGAAGGAATATAGTACCTCTGAAACAAATGATAATGTCCTAGAAAAATGAGAGCATACAAGAAAAAAAAAAGTGAGGCACTTTCAAAAGCCATATCCAAAGCCTTCAGGAAACATTTTGTGCTGCTCTAAAAATAATGATATTCTAGTTGTTATATAGATTCACATCAATAAGACAGGTCTTGTTAACAAAGTTTTCAAACATTTTAATATATATTTTAAACAAAGTTTACTCTTTATTGATATTTATGTTTTATAAATTCCCTCTTTAATATTCATTATTCGACTACATTTTTACAAATTTTCACTCATTAATTTTTAATATTATTTTGTGTATATTTTTAATGAGTAAAACAATTAACATGCAGTTCGTATAAATAATTACTACAGGATTTCTGCTCCCAGCAATAGAGGAACAGCTTAACTGAAAACAACTGTCTCAGTGAAGACAAGTAAAAAACCTATATTTGGAAGGCAAAAAAAAGGATGTGAGGGACAAAGATCACGCAAAAAGTAGAAACCTGGATAAGTTTTGGCTTTTGAAGCATTTTTCAATTTTAAAATAGGTGCTGAGAGGCAAAACATTTGGCAGAGTTTTTTACAGTCACATAAACAGCGGCTGAAGCATTGAAGTTTAACGTCTGACAAAGAAGTCAAGCATGACTGTTACGGAACAGAAAGGAATAGGCCTTAGTGATAAAAGAAATTGTCAAAATCTAGAGATCACCAAGACTGAAGTATATCTTCCAGTCATTTGATTAAAGGTTATCTGTGCCTAATTAATCTATCCCTGGAAAGTAAGAATATATTATTTCCGAAGAAAGGTAACAGGATTAAGAATTTCAAATCCTGCTAAATTTTAAATTCAATTTTAGCATTCAATTAAATTATGTAAAAATGACAAGAATTTACAAGAAACAAAATAGCAATAGTAATGACAGCAAACATTATTCAGATTTTAGGGCTAATATGTATATATATATATTTAATAAATGTGTTGTGTTAAAAAATTTTAAGTGACAAGATGAAATATTTTAGCAAAAAAAATAAAAACCTAACAAGGAATCAAAAAATATTACAACTGGGGGCCGGGTGCAGTGGCTCACGCTTGTAATCCCAGCACTTTGGGAGGCCGAGGCGGGCGGATCACGAGGTCAGGAGATCGAGACCACGGTGAAACCCCATCTCTACTAAAAAAAAAAATACAAAAAAATTAACCCAGCGTGGTGGCGCGCGCCTGTAGTCCCACCTACTCGGAGAGGCTGAGGCAGGAGAATGGCGTGAACCCGGGAGGCGGAGCTTGCAGTGAGCCGAGATTGCGCCACTGCACTCCAGCCTGGGCTACAGAGCGAGACTCCGTCTCAAAAAAAAAAAAAAAAAAGGTATACTTTAATGGCAAATTAGACAAATTAGAGTAAAGAATTATAGACCAAAGACTGAAATATATGTGTAATTCCAGAATAAAACACATAAAAAATAATATATCAAAAAAACCCACCTTTTTCAAATGTGACATATGAAACCTTGAAAATTTTCTCTCCTGTTCTTAGAAAAAATAAACCAATGAGTAAACTAAAAATCAGTGAATTTTTTTGGACTATCAGTAAACTGAATTTGTAGTGCAAACTACCACCCTGAAAATATGGAGATAAGAAGTCCAGAGGGTCTCAGCCATAATTTGATACCCTGGAGCAGAAGTTACTGGAGCCACAGATTGGTAGGAATACTAAAATGTTCATTACAATAAATTGCTAGAGCTTAAATGTAGACTGGAAAAAGAGTAAGAAACTCCAAAGGCTCTAGTATATGGGTGCCAACACATGTTTTTGTGGTTACCTCTTGGAATCCCACCAGTTCTCATATTGTAAAGCTAAGAAATATCCACTGACAGACTGGCAGAGAGACTGCAAATTAAGCATTGTGAAATATGTTCAGAACATTATCTATTAAAAAGACCTACTCTCCAGAGGGAAATACTTTATCAGAATATGTCTTTAGTTGCAGGAAGACATTTCTTCACACTCTAGCACCTCTTAATATTTCTTTCTCACACAGGAAGGAAAAAAATTTACAGCACTGGGGAGACAGTTGTGAATGTCACAGTTCAGAAACATAGGATCACTAAAAGACTGAGATTTAATCATAAGATTTAGACTGCTTCCTCATCTTCACATATTAACATCAAACCAACAGGTACTTTAGTGTAATTACAGTAGATTGCATCTGAAAACAGGAAAAGAGGCAAATTTTTTCTGAGGACAGTACATAGGGAATTAAAAAGTCAAAAGTGAAGACAAAAACAAGGACATTAGAAAAAAGTTAAACCTCTGGTAACTACAGTTATAGAAAATATTAAACACAGCACAACTCCTATTCAGATTTACATAAACCCTCACACTAAAGGTGTACTTACCACAGATGTTATTACTCAATACAGTATTTCTGATTTTCAACAAAAATCATAAGCCATGCTAAAAGCCAAGAAAAATACAATCTGAAGTAACTAAGCAATCATCAATACCAGACTCAGATATGACACAGATACTGAAATTATTAGACAGAGAATTTAAAATTATTATTATTAATATTTTCATGGCTCTAATGATAAAATAGATAACATGTGAGGAAAATAGATTACATTAGCAGAGCAACAGAAACTCAAAGAAAGATTCTAAAGGAAAAGCAAGAAATAAAAAAGTTGTAACAGAACTAAAGAATATCTCAAAAATACTATAACATATATGAAGCCTAGCATTGACAGTGTCATCAGAAGACTGAACACAGCAGAAGAAAAAGCAACATTGAGTTTAAAGATAGATCAATAGAATATTCCAAAACTGAAATGCGGAGGAAACATCTTGAAATAAAATATGCACAAATTTGGGACAATTTCCAAAGGTATCACACATTAATATTAGTGATATCTAAATAAAATAGAAGACAGAACAGAGCTGCAGAACTATTAGGGTTAATAATAGCTGTGAATTTTTCCCAATTAAAAACACATGACAGATATAAAAAAATAAGGAAACAAATATGAAAACAAAATAAGACCAAAACACCTGGGCATATTGTATTCAAACTGCAGACAAACTAACACAAAGAAAATATCCCGAAAGAGACTGTGGAAGGAGTTGAGTAGGAAACACCTTAGCTATATAACAATCCTAGCAGACTTCTCATGAGAAATCACACAAGCAAAAAGACAGTGGAATGACATTTTAAATATTGGAAAAAAAAACATGAACAAAAAATTCTTTATGCACTGAAATTAGCGTTCAAAAGTAAAAGAGAAATGAGTTCTTATTTAGGTAAACACAAACTGTGGGCATCCATTGCAAATACACATTAATGGCAAGGAACTTTAAAAAAAAGTTCTTCAGAGATAAGACAAATTATATAGATTCAAAACTAGGATCACTATGAAAAAAGAAAAAGTGTCAGAGGAGATATAAATGAGGGTGAGATTAAGCTTTAAAAATATCTTAATTCATTTAAAAAATAACTGTCAAAGACAATAAAAGTGAAAATATATTGATTATTGCACATGGACATGGAAAATGACTGAAAATCTTTTCATAAGAGAAGCAATAGTAGAATTGGAAATAATATGTAACAAGGTACTAGTGGTTATCCATAAAGTAATATAGTGTTATTTGAAGGTGTACTTATATCATTTGTATGTTACAAACTCTAAATATTTAAAATAAGTCTAATGGAGATCCTAGGATATAAATAAATTTAATCATATAAAATGCTCAATGAAAATCAGAAAAGGTAGAAAAGTAGGGGAAATAAACAAGTAAATGACAAATGTAACAAATAGAAAACATTTATAAAAAATAAGCATTAATTCAACTATCTTAAACATTACTTTAAATGTGGAGGGACTCAACACATCAATTATAATACAGAGATTGTCAACAATATTAAACTATACATGAACCAAATTTATAAAGAAACTAGATATTGATTTGTGTAGATTACAAGTAATAAGAAAACTTGAGAGGGAGATCAACATATACCAATCTTGAAACTCTCACTTCTGCCATGACCAAAAAAAAATGCTGACACTGAAAAACAATTATTTTTGTTGAATCCTTCAGAAAATTGACGTCACAGAGTAAACTGTAACCCCCAAATGGAGACACAGTGAAGTACAAAGAATCACACCCCAAATCATTTTGCCTAAATCAGATGCCATGGGATGCATACAAAGTAGCACATAGATGTTAACTTATATTACAAGAGTTATATTAAAAAGTTAATTGGTTTCCTATGTAACAGTAATGAAAAATTATAATTTAAAATTAAAGCACACAATCATTTTCAATAGCACCAAAAAATACAATGCTTAATTATAAGTTTAATAAAATGTGTACAGAATGTATAAGTAAACTATAAAACTGAAGAAATATATCAAAGACCTAAGAAATAATTAGCTATTTATGGTCATTGAATGGAAAGCTTAATTGCTAAGATATGAATTCATTACAACTTGACTTATAGATTCAATAAAATCTAATCAAAACACTAGCAACCTATTTTGTGGCTATCAATGATCTGATTCTAAAGTTTATGTAGAAAGATAAATGACCCAGTATTGCCAGCAAAATGCTGATTAACAAAACTGAAGGATAGGCATTACCTGATGCCCAGACTTAATGATAAAACTACAGTAGTTGAAATAGTGATGTACTGGCCTAAGAACAGACAAGTATATCACTGGAACAAAAAAGCCCAGAAATAGACCCACACACATATGGTCAACTGCTTTTAGACAAAAACGCAGAAAGGATCAATGGAGAAATAATTGTCTTTTCAAGAAGTGGTTATGGAAAAAGAAATTAAAAACTGACCTTACAGCTATTGCTAAAATTAATACAAAATGGATAATAAATTTAAATGTAAAATTCAAATCTATAAAAATTATAGAAGAAAAGATAGGAGAAAAGCTATAAGATCTCGAGTTTGGCAGTGGATCTTAAGATTACATTCAAAGCATGACACACAAAAAATTGATAAGTTGTACTTTATTAAGATTGAAAACTTCTCCTCCATGAAATACACTGTTGAGAATAAATAGATATACCACAGATTGGGAGAATATATTTGCAAAACACATATGTGATGAAAAATGTGGATTCAACATATAAAAATAACTTTTAAAATTCAACAATAAGAAGAAAAACAATAAATTTTTTAAATTGACAAATACACAAATTGATTCCTTACTAAAAAATATAAAGATGGAAAATAGGCATAAGAAAAGTTGCTTTAGTTTGCTCGTAATTAGAGCATTGAAAATCAAAATAACAAGATGAAACCCTACATACCTGTTAGAATAGTAAACATGAAAAAAACTGTCAATACTAAATGTTACTGAGAATGTGGGGCTACAGCAACACTTGTTCATTGCTGGTGGGTTGCAAAATTGTACAGCCACTTTGGAAACAGCTTTACAGTTTCTTGCAAAGCTAAACGTTATCTACCATATTATCCAGCAATCATGCTCCTGGCATATTGACTTAACAATTTTGAAAGCTGATGTTGAGAGATGACAACGTGCTAGCAGCCCTCGCTAGCTCTTGGCGCCTCCTCTGCCTCTGCATTGGCTGCACTGTGGGGGCCCCTCTCTAGGGTTGGCTGAGGCTGGAGCCAGCTCCCTCTGCTCCAGGGGAGGTATGGAGGGAGAGGCACGGGTGGGAGCTGGGGTTCTGTGTGGGTGTGGGCTCCATGGGTCCCGCACTCAGCAGGGCCAGCTGGTGCCTGCTGGGCTTGATGGGGGGATGAGCTCCCTCTGGGCTGCTGGAGTACCTGGGCTAGGTGCTGCAAAGTCGGGCGGGAAGTATCAGTGAGAGGTGAAGCCCACTGGGCTTCTGGGATGGGTGGGGACTTCAAGAACTTTTGTGTCTAGCTAAAGGATTGTAAACGCACCAGTCAGCACTCTGTGTCTAGCTAAAGGTTTGTAAACACACCAATCAGTGCTCTGTGTCTAGCTAATCTAGTGAGGACTTGGAGAACTTTTGAGTCCAGCTAAAGGATTGTAAACACACTAATCAGCACTCTGTGTCTAGCTAAAGGTTTGTAAATGCACCAATCAGCACCCTGTCAAAACGGACCAATCAGCTCTCTGTAAAACGGACCAATCAGCTCTGTGTAATATGGACCAATCAGCTCTCTGTAAAATGGACCAATCAGCAGGATGTGGGTGGGGTCAGATAAGGGAATAAAAGCAGGCTGCCCAAGCCAACAGTGGTAACCTGCTGGGCATGGTGGAAGTGTTGTTCATTCACTCTTTGCAATAAAACTTGCTGCTGCTCACTGTTTGGGTCTGTGCTGTCTTTATGAGCTGTAACACTCATGGCAAAGGACTGCAGCTTCACTCCTGAAGCCAGCAAGACCACGATCCGTTTGCGAAGGAAAATAACTCAGGTGAGCAAGACCAGAACCCTCCGCGAAGGATGAACAACCCTGGATGGGAGGAAGGAACAATTCTGGACGCACCACCTTTATGAACTGTAACACTCAGCCACTCACCATGAAGGTCTGCAATTTCATTCCTGAGGCCAGCAAGAACATGAACTCACTGGAAAGAATGAATGCCTTCTTTAAGAGCTGTAACACTCAGCGCGAAGGTCTGCAGCTTCACTCCAGAAGTCAGCAAGACCGCGAACCCACCAGAATCAAGAAACTCCAGACACACCATCTTTAGGAACTGTACCACTCACCGCGAGGATCCGCGGCTTCATTCTGGAAGTCAGTAAGACCAAGAACCCACCAATTCCGGACACAATGTCAGCACAAAAATTCAAATGTTTATAGAAATTTTATTCATGTTATTGAAACCTGGAGTCAACCAAGATATCCTTCTATAAACAAATTAATAAATGAACTGCAGTATAACTGTCCACTTAAATGTTATTATACGTTAAAAAGGTTGAGTTACCAGACAAGGAAACAACATGAATATTGTTGAATGCGTATTGCTAAGTATAAGGAAGGAGTCTGAAAGGTTACATACTGTATTATATCAGTAATATAAAATTCTGGAAAAACAAAACAGTAGTGAGTATAAAATTATCAGTGGTTGCCAGGGGTTTGGGTTGGGCAGGCAGGGTTGGATAGGTGAAGCACAAGGAATTTTTTTTTTTTTTCCTATTTAAAGGTTAACCTTAGGCTGGGTAATTTATAAAGTAAAAAATACATATTTGGCTCACCGAGCTGCTAGCTTGAACCTGGGCCTCTGGTAAAAGCCTCAGGCTGCTTTCATTCATGGAAGAAAACAAAGAGGAGCCAGTATGTGCACAGAATAGACGGTGACAGAGGAAGCATGTAAGGGCGAGGGGGGGCAGACTATTTTTAACCATCAGCTCTCATAGAAACTAACAGTGCAAGAACTCACTCAGGCCCCCATCACCACAGGGATGGGATTAATTTATTCATAAAGACTCTGCCCCTATGACCTGGACACCTTCCATTAGGCATCACCTTCAACACCATAGATCAAATTTCAACATGAGGTTCAGGGAAACAAACATCCATACTATAGCAGGATACATGACATTGCATTTGTCAAAATCCATTGAATTATATGGAACAAAAATATGAACCTTAATGAATGCAAATTTTTAAAATATCATGTAGGAGGTGTAATGATTCAATTGTGGAATGAAGAATGTGACAAAACAATGTGACCGTGTTCAAAATGTATGAAACTGGCTGGGCGTGGTGGCTGCAGTCTGTAATCCCAGCACTTTGGAAGGCCGAGGTGGGCAGATCACCTGAAGTCAGGAGTCTGAGACCAGCCTGGCCAACATGGCGAAACCCCGTCTCTACTAAAAATACAAAAATTAGCTGGGCATGGTGGCAGGCGACTATAATCCCAGCAACTTGGGAGGCTGAGGCAGCAGAATTCCTTGAACCTCGGAGGCGGAGGTTGCAGTGAGCCGACATCACGCTATTGCACTCCAGCCTGGGCAACAGAGTGAGACTTCATCTCAAAGGAAAAAAAAAAGTATGAAACAAACTTACTGAAGAAGGTTGAGGGAATAGTAACTCTAATAGAGTTTGTAATACTAAAGGCAAAGAGTTGTACATAACTACTGTGCTCTGGTTAATAAAATAGTTTACCACAGGGGTTGGATAAAAAGTTTGAATACTCTTATATGTATACTGGAATTGAACAATTAGGCAAATGGATGGCAAATGATAGAAGTCAGATTTCTCACTGTGTGAGTTGGAAGTTACAGATAAACGAGAAGATGGGCAGAATAATTCACATAATAGTGGATTAGAGTCAGAGACACTAGTATGAATTTGTGCTTAATCTGTTATAGAAAAATTGGTAACAGAAGAAAATATTTACAGAAATGCGTATGCACCCATATTAGTATATACAACTGTATTTGTGTATGTATCTATGCCTTGTTTTGTCTGGGCTTAGAGGACCTTAGAAATGATGACACCATGGTAACCCAACAAGGATCTGGTTCTTAGTTTCCATTATCCAATGAAAAGAACCAGAGTTCACTAAATATAATTATAGGATGGGTTCAGGAAGTACACAAGATAAGTTTGGGCCATCCTTCAGTGTCAAAAAGTAAGGATGTGCACCACAGTACGTTCAGTAAGTACTTAAAGAGTAACCTCGCAGATGATTGTTAAAGTATTTGAACCAAAATGACTCTAAACTTCTATGGGGAGCCACAATAACACGCAAAAAATAATTAAAGTAAATTTTGAATTAAAATAAAATTTAAGCACCAATTTTTCTCTTTATCTGTCTTTAATACTGTAAAAATACTTGAATCTTCTCTATTGAAAAATGCTAAAATATCTCTGTGGGTATAATGGCAAATACAAAAACATAAATCAACAGACACTGAAATTTCCAGCTCTACTAATCAAACAAATGAGCTCTTCTTACTATAAAATCCAACATTCAAAGTTTGAGCATGCTTATATTGATATTTCAGACAGGTTTTATTGCTTTAAATGTCTACAGATGGAATTTTTATGAAACCTCTGATAAAACAGAAGTAGAGTTATAAATCAAAATTTTAAACAAAAGCAGTTATAAATCAGAAAATCAGAGAAAAAAGAGCATAGTAAAGCCTCAAATACATAATGAAAGAGTATATATGTAATAAGAAAAGATATTATATCCATGAAATAAGAACAGAATGCAATATAAAAGTCACATGAAGAGAACAAAAATTCTTGTGTCTAGGTGTATCTGCCTTTGCATATGAAGTAATCCAATCATAAAGTTAGAATATAAATTTGAGAATATTCTCACAGTAAGCTGAGCACGAAAAAAAATAAATGAATTACAAAAATTATCAGAGATAAATTTTTAAAATTTGAGATATAGTTCAGGGAGGTTAATATCCAAACTAGAAATTCCAGAAAGCTTGGAATAATAATATGGATGGGGAAAAAATCAACAAAATATAACACAGAAGATTTCTCAAAACTTTATTAACCATAGAGTGTTTAGAATATTGGATGAAATAAAAATGTGAATTTGATAATATTTTGTTTTCAAACATATACAAATTATGACATTCTTAAAATATTTTAAAAATGAAAGTAATTTTTAATCTACAAAGCTAAACTGGAAGCTAGAAAGCATTTTTTAATTTTTAAGTCTTCTTTTTTTCTGCATTGAATTCTATATCTGCCCACTTTATCAATGTAATATTGAAGTAAGAATATTTTCAGACATGTGTGGTCTCCAAAAAACTCACTTCTTGCTCATAGTTTCTCAGAAACTACTGGAAATATTTCATCAAAAAAAATTTAAACAAAAACAGCATCCAGAAAATAGGGAAATCAGTGCAGGAAAGAGAGAAAGTGGGGGGAAAAAGAAAGGAAAAAAGAAACCCTGATTTGATAGTAAGAAGAGAATCACTTCTACATCAGATCTATTGAGAACCGCTATTTATAATTGGTTGGTAATTTGAGTATTTGTTAACATATTGAATGTAATTTTCTGGCAGAATTTTGGCATGAATTAATCATAAGTACTTAGAAGAAACTAAGCAAATGGAAAATAAAACAAAAGAAATGAAAATAGTCATATGTGCAAGTATGTATGTATGTATGTATTCAAAAACCACAAGGGAAAATTATCTCTTTGTTTCATTAGGCAATATACTATGAAGCAGATCTACATATTCCATGAGATTATCACTTTTAATTGCTACATTTTTTTCCTTTCTGCAAAGAGGGGGCATATTCATTAAATTTGTTCTCTAACTTTAACATTAACTGGACTAGTTTTAATGTATTATCATTCTCCTAGCCAATAATAGGGCAGGAAGCTAAGCCTCAAAATTTAACTTTAGAAATATTCACACTTGCATATTGCTAAGCCAGTCGACCTATAAAAATCTCACTCAGTTAGCTGAACTTTCCACATGAACTTGCAGACTTAGTTTGTGTTTTGTCTAATCACTTGGCATTTTTCATTTTAGAATATATTGAAAATTGAATAGATTCATTTTAAAAGATGCAAAACTTTCACCAAGAAGTCTTAAGAGACATAGCAGGAAATGAAATTAAAATGATGCAATTGTAGCACAAATTTTCTTTTGATGATTATATTAGCCATGGGATTTCATTTTCTTTCAGGAGATGATATGTGGTCCAGAACTTAAATATATTTAGGTTATTTTAGGAAACTCAATATTCAATTGGAAGGTCCAGAATATGTAGATTACCAATACTGCTAAATTGTGTGTTCAATTTACTCCATCAAATACACTAAAGATTAAATTAAAATAAAATCTCACATTGTCACTGATTGTGTCACTGATTGTATCTCACACCTTTTGTAGGTGAGAATTTTATTATAACATTTTTGACATTAGCTTATAGTAATTGAAACTCCAAAGTAGTCTCATTTTAAGGGTCTCTTTTGTATAAATATATTTCATTGCATAAGCCAACTGAAATAAAATGTTCTCAAAAGTTTATTTTGCTAAACTATATACTTCCATTTTTTCTCTCTAAATATCATTTTGTATCTGCATTCATACATAGCAAAACAATTCTATGAGTGCTTTCATTTCTATTCCAAACTGCAACTGAAAAACGTTTCTAATAATGATGGATATAAAACATTTCCTCAAAACTGATGTTAACAGAAAAGACATTAAAGGTTGCTTCTACAAATGAAGACAAATGTTGATTTTTGTAAATAGAATTATACAGTTCTTTTCATGTGTTCAGTCATTAACCAGAGTATCTGGATTATACAGGTTTTATGATTCTCTCAACACATATAGTCTGATTTAATTTTAGCATTCTTATTGATTTCAAGGGGTGTCACAGAGGGCAGAAGGATGAAAAGGGTTGACAGAGTTCAACATATGGCATCCAATTAGAGACACCAGAGAATATCAGTACTTTCTCTTTTACTCATAGAAAAAGAAACACTCTACTGCTATTTATTCTTGAGAGAAGAATGCACACTAGATTCCACTCAAAGACGTTATGAAATATTTGTTTTTATTTGACCCAGCCATCCCATTACTGGGTATTTACCCACAGGACTATAAATAATGTTGCTATAAAGACACATGCACATGTATGTTTATTGCGGCACTATTCACAATAGCAAAGACTTGGAACCAACCCAAATGTCCAACAACGATAGACTGGATTAAGAAAATGTGGCACATATACACCATGGAATACTATGC
Organism: Hylobates moloch; assembly: GCF_009828535.3. Taxonomy (NCBI): domain Eukaryota; kingdom Metazoa; phylum Chordata; class Mammalia; order Primates; family Hylobatidae; genus Hylobates; species Hylobates moloch. The sequence continues at coordinate 122,627,345 of NW_026652280.1, forward strand.
AGCCATAAAAAATGATGAGTTCATGTCCTTTGTAGGGACATGGATGAAACTGGAAAACATCATTCTCAGTAAACTATCGCAAGGACAAAAAACCAAACACCGCATGTTCTCACTCATAGGTGGGAATTGAACAATGAGAACTCATGGACACAGGAAGGGGAACATCACACTCAGGGGACTGTTGTGGGGTTGGGGGAGGGGGGAGGGACAGCATTAGGAGATATATCTAATGCTAAATGACGAGTTAATGGGTGCAGCACACCAACATGGCACATGGATACATATGTAACAAACCTGCACATTGTGCACATGTACCCTAAAACCTAAAGTATAATAATAATTTTAAAAAAAGAAATATTTGTTTTTATCATATTTTATCATAGTAGATTTCATGAGTTATACGTAACTTTTATGTGATTTTTAAAACAACAAGAAATAACTCACAGTGAAAAAACACCAGGTTTGACACAGACAATATTACTTACCATCAATATGGTAAACTTGGATAATTTATTTAACCTTTCTGAGCCCCTGATAGAAATGACAATCTTTCTCACAAAATTTATATTAGTTTTCTAGGTGTGCTGCAACAAAGTACCAAAAACAGGGTGGCTTAAAACAACAAACATTTATCATCTCACAGCAGTTGAGGCCAGAAGTTCAAGAACAAGGTGTAAGCAGTGCCATACTATTTCTGAAACCTGTATGAAAGAATCATTTCTTACCTCTCTCCTAGCTTTTATAAGCTTGCCAGCAATGCTTCTGCTTTAATTTGGACTCTGCCTCTGTTGCAGATGTCATTCTCCCTGTATCTCTGTCTCTGTGTCTCTTCTCTTTTGATAAGCACACCAGTCACACTGGAATATGAGCCCACTCTATTCAAGAATTACCTCATTTTAACTACAGGCATACCTTTCTTTTAGTTTGCTTTACTTTGTTTTGATTCCTAGATATTGCACTTTTTTTTTTTTTTTTTTTTAGACTGAATCTTGCTCTGTCACCAGGCTGGAGTGCAGTGGCGCGATCTCGGCTCACTGCAACCTCTGTCTCCCAGGTTCAAGCTATTTTCCTGCTTCAGCCTCCTGAGTAGCTGGGACTACAGGCACGTGCCACCATGCCTGGCTAATTTTTTGTATTTTTAGTAGAGAAGGGGTTTCACCACATTAGCCAGGATGGTCTCGATCTCCTGACCTTGTGATCCACCCTCCTTGGTCTCCCAAAGGGCTGGGATTACAGGGGTGAGACACGGCTCCCAGCCCAGATACTGCACTTTTTAAAAATTGAAAGTTTGTGCAATCCTATATCCAGCCAATCTATCAGTGACTTTTTTTTTAACAGCATGTGCTCACTTCATGTCTCTGTGTTACATTTTCATAATTCTCACAATATCTCAAATATTTTTATTATTAAACCTATTTTGGTAATATGTAATCAATGATATTTTATGGTACTGTTATAATTGTTTTGGGGCAACACAAATTATGCCCATGTAACACAGGAAACTTAATTGATAAATATGTGTTCTAACTGATCCACTAACCAACCATTCCCCTGCTTCTCTTCCTATCCTCAGGCCTCCCTATTCCCTGAGACACACGATAATGAAATTAAGCCAGTTAATAACCCCATATTGGCCTGTAAGTATTCAAGTGAAAGGATGCATCCCAGGAACTCACTTTAAATCATAAGCTAGAAATGATTAAGCTTATTGAAGAAGTCAGGTCACGAGCTTAGACAGGTTAAAAGCTGGACCTTTTGCACCAGTTGGATAAGTTGTAAATGAAAAGAGAAAGTTTTTGAAGGGAATATAAGGTACTACTCCAGAACACACAATTGAAAAAAAAAAAAAAAAAGCAAAAAGCCTTATTACGAATATAGAGAAAGTTTGAGTGGTCTGGGTAGAAGAACAAGCCAGATGCAACATTTCTTTAAGTCAAAGCATAATCCAGAGCAAATCCCTAAATCTCTTCAATTTTTTGAAAGCTGAGAGGGATGAGGAAGCTGCAGAAGAAAAGTTTCAAGCAAGCAAAGGTTGGTTCATGATGTTTAAGGAAGAAGCTGTCTCCGTAACATAAAATTGCAAAATGAAGCAGCAAGTCGTGAAGCAGTCACTTTAGCATGTTATCTAGAAGATTTACCTAAGATCATTGATAAGAGTGGCTACACTAAACAAGAGATTTTCCTGTAGATAAAACGTTCTGTTATTGGCAGTTGTCATCTAGAACTTTCATAGCTAAGGCGGAAAGTCGATGTTTGGCTTTTGAAGACAGGCTGACTACCTTTTTAGGAGCTAGTGAAGCTGATGACTTTAAGTTGAAGCCAATGCTCATTCAACATTCCAAAAATCCTAAGGACCTTAGTAATTATATGAAATTTACTCTGCTTGTGATCTGTAAATTAAGCACAGCCTGGATGGTAGTGCATCTATTTACAGCAATGTTCAATGAGTTTTAAACCTGTATCAGTCTGCTCTCACACTGCTATGAAGAAATACCTGAGACTGGCTAATTTATAAAGAAAAGAGGTTTAATTTACTCACAGTTTTGCCTGCTAGGGAGGCCTCAGGAAACTTACAATTGGAGTGGAAGGCACTTCTTCACAGAGAAGCAGAGGGGTTCTCTGTGAGAGAATGATTGCTGAGGGAAGAGTGGGGGAAGCCCCTTATAAAACCATCAGACTCCTGAAAACTCCCTCACTAACATGAGAAAAGCATGGTGGACCATCCCCGTGATCTAATCACCTCCCGTGAGATTCCCCTCTTGACACGTGAAGATTATTACAATTGAAGGTGATATTTGGATGGGGACACAGAGCCAAACCTTATCAAAGCCTATTGTTGACATTTACTCCTAAGCAAAAAAAAAAAATCTCCCTCCAAAATATTACTGTTCATTAACAATACACCTCATCGCCCAAGAGTTCTGATGGAGATGTACATGAAGATGAATGTTTTGTTCTTGCTATCACAATATTTATTTTGTAGATCATGGATGAAAAGTAATTTTAACTTTCAAATCTTATTTAAGAAACACATTTTGTAAAGTTGTAATGCCATAAATAGCGATTCCTCTGGTGGATCTAGGTAAAGTAAATATAAAACTCTTTAGACAGCATTCACCATTCTAGATTCCATTAAAACATTCATGATTCATGAGAGGATGTCAAAATATCAAAATTAATAGGAGCTTAGAACATGTTCATTTCAACTGTCATAGATGATTTTGTAAGGTGAAAAACTTCAGTGAAGAAAGTTACTGCAAATATGGCGGAAATAGCAAGAGAACTAGAATCGGAACCTAAAGATATAACTGAATTGCTATAATCTCATGGTAAATCTTGAATTAATGAGGACTTGCTTGTTGTGGATGAACAAATAAACTGGTTTCTTGAGATGAAAACTACTACTGGTAATGATGTTGTAAATACTGTTAAATAACAAATGATTTAGAACATCCCATGAACTTAGCTGATAAAGCAGTATCAGAATTGGAAAGGATTGATGTCAATCAATGTGACAAAGTTTATTGTTGTCTTATTTTAAGAAATTGCCACAACCACACCAGCCTATAGCTACCACCATACTGATCAGTCAGCAGCTATGTACATTTGAGACAAGACCTCCACAAGCAATAAAGATTACAACTCACCGAGGGCCCTGATGACAGCTAGCATTATAGCAATAACGTAATTTTTTATTAATCTATGTACATTTTTAGACATGTTACTGCACAATTAAAAGACTAAGACATAGTATAAAAGCAACTTTTATATGTACTGGGAAACCTAGAAACTGGTGTTGCTTGCTTTGTTGTGTTATTTGCTTTATCATGGTGGTCTGAGTCATACCTGCAATTACATCTGCAATGACTGTATTTTCAAATAAGAACATGTTCTGAGATACTGTGGGTTAGAAATTCAATATATTCTTTTTGGGGAGACACTTCATTCCACAACAGAATTGGAATAAGGGCTCAAGAAAAATATGATTAAATTTTCTTGCACAGTATTTAGTACCAGTTTCTTAATAAATATTAAAAAAAATTGAGAAGAGAAAGTTTAAAGCAAATAGTCGTTGGGTCAAGCAAGAGTCTTATACTTACAATAATGACTAATAAAGATTATAGGACATAGCTCACCAACTAGGGGGTTAATTCAGAGGTTCAGTAACACATCGTATAGACAGGGTACTACTAGGTTAGCTTTTACAGAATACACATTGGAAGAGGTTGTACATGTCTCATTTTGAGAACTTTAAAAAAAAGTGAGGGGACCCTTAACCATTCTGGTTCAATAGATTAAGGAAGCCAGGGTGTGCTACAGAGTTAATATTTTCATAAAGTTTCATTGTTTCTGATACCAAGTTCCTGCTCAAAAAACAAACATATTTTAGTGAATCCTACAAATTTTAGACTGTTTGCAATCTTAACATAAATATTTACTTTTAGAAAGTAAATTTTCCTCTGGAGCTCTTCCTAGTTTACATGTCAAGATTTGCCTGTTATTTAGCTACTTAGATTCCATACCTTCCTTCTGTAGGTACATGGTATTAAGCTAAAACAAGGAAGAAAATTAACTTTGTTAGTACAGTCAGAAAGATGTAGTGACCAGGATAATCAGGCTTCTTAGAAAAAAAAAAAAAAAGAAGAATGTGAGAAAATAGCTTTGATAGGCATTCAGATTTCCAGATGCTTTTTCTGCTCTGTTCCTCTGAAAGACTGAAGTTCTCCTACATATAAGTCAATGTGAATTATACGAAGAAGTTAAAAATGTGGATTCATGTGCTGGGGCTTATAACATATTATATTACATTATTACAGACAGGTATAGGTCAATAATTATAAATCAAAAAATTATGTACCTTAAGGTGCTCTCTTGAAGAACAATAATATAAAATTATAAGTACATAATTAGATTAAACAGTGAGTACTCTATTAGAATGAGTTAAAAATTTACAAATTACAATGCTGATAAATACAAAAGGTCACAAAACTTAGAAAATAAAAAATATATTTATACATTGACTGTCAGAGAAAATTCTATCTTTCTCCTATATATCTGTGTTTTTAAAAGTTTCATTTTGTTTTTAATTGACACATAATAATTGCACAAATTTATGGGGTATAATGTGATGTTTTGACACATGTATACATTGCATAATGATCAAATCAGCGTAATGAGCAAATTCAACATCTCAAACATTTATGTCTTTGTGGTGAGAACATTCAAAATCCTTGCTTCTAGCTATTTTGAAATGTGAAATACATTATCGTTAACTATACTCACTCTACTGTACAATAGAATTAATATATCCTAACTTTGTACCTGATAACCAGCCTCTCGCCTCTCCCCTCTCTTCTACCCTCCCCAGCCTCTGGTAATCACCATTCTACTCTTGACTTCTATGAGATTAACTTTTTTAGATTTTACATTTGGGTGAGATTATGTGGCATTTGTCCTTCTGTGTTTGACATATCATACTTATATAATGTACTACAGGTTCATCCATGTTGTCACAAAGGACAGTATCTAATTATTTTCAATGGCTGAATAGTGTCACAACGTATAAAACCTTTTGTTTATCCATTTATGCATTAATGGGCACTTTGGTTGGTACCATATTTTGGCTATTGTGATTAGTGTCGCAATAAATATGAGAATACAGATATCCTTGACATACTGATTTAATTTCCTTCAAATATATATCCAGCAATGAGATTGCTGGATCATATAGTGATCCTATTTTTATTTTTAATTATTTATTTTTAATTTTTGTGGGTTCATAGTAGATGTATTTATGAATTACATGAAATATTTTGATACAGGTATGCCATGCATAATAATTAAATCAGGGTAAAAGAGGTACCCATCACGTCAAGCATTTATTCTTTGTTTTCAAACAATCCAATTATATCCTTTCAATAATTTAAAAATGTAGATTTAAATTATTTTTGACTGTAATCACCCTGTTGTACTACCAAATACAATCTCATTATTTGTTAGTAGTCTATTCAGTTTTTGGATTTATTTATGGTACAATCTTTGTTAGTTGTATGGGTCTAGAGATTTATTCATTTCTTATATATTTCCCAATTTATTGGCAGACAGTTGCTCATAGTTGCAAATAATGATCCTTTGGATTTCTGCAGTATGAGTTGTAATGTCTCTTTTTTGTCTCTGATTTTATTTATTTGAGTCTTCCCTCTTTTTCTCTTTCTTAATTTTTTTTCTTAATTAGTCTGACTAAAGGTTTGTTACTTCTGTTGACTTAAAAAAACTTTTTGTTTCATTGATCTTTTGTATTGCTTTATTTGTTTCAATGTCATTTGTCTCTCCTCTGAGCTATATTTTTTTCTATTAATTTTGGGGTTGGTTTGCTCTTGCTTTTATAGTTACTTAAGATGCATTCTTAGATTATTTGAAGTTTTTCTTATTTTTTGATGTAGGCACTTCAAAAAAAAAAAAAAACTGATGTGATCCAACATATGGTTTATCCTTGAGAATAATCCATGTGCTGAGGAGAATAATGTGTATTCTGCAGCTGTTGGATGAAATGTTCTGTAAATATCTACTAGGTTTATTTGCTCTATAGTGAAGATTAAGGCTGATGTTTCTTTGCTGATTTTTGTCTGAAAGATCTGTCCAGTGCTGAAAGTGCAGTGTTGAAGTTTCCAGCTGTTATTTTATTGGAGCCTATCTCTCTCTTTAGCTCTAATAATATTTGCTTTATAGCTCTCTGTGCTCCACTGTTGGATGCATATATATCTAAAATTGTTATATCTTCTTGCTAAATTAGCCCTTTTATCATTATATAGTGACTTTGTCTCTTCTTATGGTTTACATCTTAAAATCTATTTTGTCTGATATAAGTATAGTAACTCTTGCTCTCTTTTGGTTTCCATTGGCATGAAATACCTTTTTCCATAACTTCATATTCAGTCTATGTGTGTCTTTATAGGTGAAGTGAGTTTCTTGTAGGCAAGAGGTCAATTGGTCTTGTTATTTCATTCATTCAGCCAGTCTATATCTTTTGATTGGAGAGTTTAGTCCATTTACATTCAATGTTATTATTGATAAGTAAGGACTTGCTCCTGCCATTTTGTTATTTGTTTAGTTGTTGCTTTATGGTCTTGTCTCTTTCTTTTCTTCCTATTTTCCTTTTAGTGAAGGTAATTTTCTCTGGTGATATGATTTGGTTTCTCACTTTGTATTTTTTTGTGTATCCATTGTATTATTACTATTATTATTATTATTAATATTTTGGTTTGAGGTTTCCATGAGACCTCCATATACTATCTTATAACCTATTATTTTAACCTGATAACAACTAACAGCATTTGCATAATCCAACAAGCAAAAAAATACTAATAAAATCTTTTTTAACCTTATTTCTCCACTTTTTATCTTTTTGTTGTTTTTATTCATATATTATTGTACTAAGTCTTGAAAAATTGTGGTAATAATTATTTCTGATTGGTTCATCATTTAGTCTTTCTACTGAGGATAAGAGTAGTTTACACACCACAGTTATGGTGTTATAATATTCTGTGTTTTGCTGTGTACTTACTATTACCAGTGAGTTTTATACCTTCAGGTGATTACTTACTGCTTAGTAATGTCCTTTTCTTTCTAATTGAAGTACTCCCTTTAGCATTTAATGTAGGACAGTTCTGGTATTGATTAAATTCCTCAGCTTTTGTTTGTCAGGAGAAGTCAATTTCTCCTGTATGGTTAAAGAATATTTTCACCAGATATACTACTGTAGTGTGAATTTTTTTTTTCTTCAGCACTTTATATTATGTCTCTCTCGGCTATAAAATTTCTACACAAAGTCTGTTGCCAGACATATTTGAGCTCAATTGTATGTTATTTGTTTCTTTTCTCTTGTTGCTCCTAGAATTATTTCTTTATCCTTGACCTTTGGGAGCTTGATTGTTAAATGTCTTGAGGAGTCTTCTTTGAGTTAAATCTAATTGGTGTTTTATAACCTTCTTGTACTTGAATATTGACTTCTTTCTCCAGGTTTGGGAAGTTTTCTGGTATTATCCCTTTTAACTAAATGTCTATCCCTATCTCTTTCTTTGCCTTCCCTTTAAGGCCAGTAACTCTTAAATTTGTCCTTTTAAGGCTATTTTATAGATCCTGTAGGCATGCTTCATTGTTTTGCTTTGTTTTTGTCTCCTCTGACTGTGTATTTTTAAATAGATTGCCTTCAAGCTCACTAATCTTTCTTCTGCTTAATCCATTCTGCTATTGAAGGATGCTGATGCATTCTTCAGTATGCCAATTACATTTTTCAGCTTTGGAATTTTTGTTTGATTTTTTAAAATTATTTTGATCTCTCTGTTAAATTTATTTGATGGATTTCTGAATTTCTTCTCTGTATTATCTTGAATTTCTTTGCATTTCTTCAACACATCTATTTTGAATTCTGTCTGAAAGATCACATATCTTTGTTTCTCTAGGAGTGGTCTTTGGTTCCTTATTCATTTCCTTTGGTGAAATCATGTTGTCCTGGATGCCGTTGATGCTAGTAGATATTCTTCAGTGTCTTGGCATTGAAGGCTTATGTATATATTGTAGTCTTTATTGTCACAACTTATTTGCAGCTGTCCTTCTTGGGAAGGCTTTTCAGCTATTTGAAAGGACTTGGGTGTTTTCCTCTAAGCTGTGTCTACTTTAGGGGCACCACAGGCCCAGTAATGCTGTGGTTCTTGCAGACTCATAGAGGTACTGCCTTGATGGTCTTGGACAAGATCTGGGAAAACTTTCTGGATTACCACATAGATCCTTTTTCTTTTCTCTTACATTATCCCAAACATACAGAGTCTGCCTCTCTGTTCTAAGCCACCTAAAGCTGGAAATAGAGTAACACAAGCACCACTGTGGCCACCACTACTATGGTTTTACTGGATCAGACAAGAAGCCAGCACAGTGCTGGGTCTCTCCCAAGGCCTGTTGTAACCAGTTCCTGATGACTGCCTATGCTCACTCAATGGCCTGAGGCTCTCCGATCAGCAGGTGGCAAAATCAGCCAGGTCTGTGTCTTTCCTTTTAGGGCTGTGAGGTACCCTAGGCCCTGGGTGGGTCCTCAAGTGCCAGCAGGAAGTCAGGGGCCAGAATCAAAAATCTACCTGGAATCTACCTGGAGTTCTCTTGTATTGTGGCTGAGCTGGCACTCAAACCACAAGACACAGTCTTTCCCACTCTGCCCTCTCCTTTCCAAAGGCAGAGAAGCCTCATTTCATAGCTACCACCACCCCAGGCCATGAGGAGTACAGCCAGACTACTGCTGATGTTCCCTTAAGGCCTAAGGTTTCATTATTATTATTATTATTATTTTATTATTATTATTATACTGTAAGTTTTAGGGTACATGTGCACAATGTGCAGCTTTGTTACATATGTATCCATGTGCCATGTTGGTGTGCTGCACCCGTTAACTCGTCATTTAGCATTAGATATATCTCCTAATGCCGTCCCTCCCCACCCCACAACAGTCCCCGGAGTGTGATGTTCCCCTTCCTGTGTCCATGTGTTCTCATTGTTCAGTTCCCACCTATGAGTGAGAACATGCGATGTTTGGGTTTTTGTCCTTGCGATAGTTTACTGAGAATGATGGTTTCCAGTTTCATCCATGTCCCTACAAAGGACATGAACTCATCAATTTTTATGGCTGCATAGTATTCCATGGTGTATATGTGCCACATTTTCTTAATCCAGTCTATCATTGTTGGACATTTGGGTTGGTTCCAAGTCTTTGCTATTGTGAATAGTGCCTCAATAAGCATACGTATGCATGTGTCTTTATAGCAGCATGATTTATAGTCCTTTGGGTATATACCCAGTAATGGGATGGCTGGGTCAAATGGTATTTCTAGGTCTAGATCCCTGAGGAATCGCCACACTGACTTCCACAATGGTTGAACTAGTTTACAGTCCCACCCACAGTGTAAAAGTGTTCCTATTTCTCCACATCCTCTCCAGCACCTGTTGTTTCCTGACTTTTTAATGATTGCCATTCTAACTGGTGTGAGATGGTATCTCACTGTGGTTTTGATTTGCATTTCTCTGATGGCCAGTGATGATGAGCATTTTTTCATGTGTTTTTTGGCTGCATAAATGTCGTCTTTTGAGAAGTGTCTGTTCATGTCCTTCACCCACTTTTTGATGGAGTTGTTTGTTTTTTTCTTGTAAATTTGAGTTCATTGTAGATTCTGGATATTAGCCCTTTGTCAGATGAGTAGGTTGCAAAAATTTTCTCCCATTTTGTAGGTTGCCTGTTCACTCTGATGATAGTTTCTTTTGCTGTGAAGAAGCTCTTTAGTTTAATTAGATCCTATTTGTCAATTTTGGCTTTTGTTGCCATTGCTTTTGGTGTTTTAGACATGAAGTCCTTGCCCATGCCTATGTCCTGAATGATATTGCCTAGATTTTCTTCTAGGGTTTTTATGGTTTTAGGTCTAACCTGTAAGTCTTTAATCCATCTTGAAGTAAGTTTTGTATAAGGTGTAAGGAAGGGATCCAGTTTCAGCTTTCTACATATGGCTAGCCAGTTTTCCCAGCACCATTTATTAAATAGGGAATCCTTTTCCCATTGCTTGTTTTTGTCAGGTTTGTCAAAGATCAGACAGTTGTAGACATGCGGCATTATTTCTGAGGGCTCTAACCTGTTCCATTGGTCTATATCTCTGTTTTGGTACCAGTACCATGATGTTTTGGTTACTGTAGCCTTGTAGTATAGTTTGAAGTCAGGTAGCGTGGTGCCTCCAGCTTTGTTCTTTTGGCATAGGACTGACTTGGCAAGGTGGGCTCTTTTTTGGTTCCATATGAACTTTAAAGTAGTTTTTTCCAATTCTGTGAAGAAAGTCATTGGTAGCTTGATGGGGATGGCATTGAATCTATAAATTACCTTGGATAGTATGGCCATTTTCACGATATTGATTCTTCCTACCCATCAGCATGGAATGTTCTTCCATTTGTTTGTATCCTCTTTTATTTCATTGAGCAGTGGTTTGTAGTACTCCTTGAAGAGGTCTTCACGTCCCTTGTAATTGGATTCCTAGATATTTTATTCTCTTTGAAGCAATTGTGAATGGGAGTTCTTTCATGATTTGACTCTCTGTTTGTCTGTTATTGGTATATAAGAATCCTTGTGATTTTTGCACATTGATTTTGTATCCTGAGACTTTGCTGAAGTTGCCTATCAGCTTAAGGAGATTTTGGACTGAGACGATGGAGTTTTCTAGATATACAGTCATGTCATCTGCAAACAGGAACAATTTAACTTCCTCTTTTCCTAACTGAATGCCCTTTACTTCCTTCTCCTGCCTGATTGCCCTGGCCAGAACTTCCAACACTATGTTGAATAGGAGTGGTGAGAGAGGGCATCCCTGTCTTATGCCAGTTGTCACAGGGAATGCTTCCAGTTTTTGCCCATTCAGTATGATAGTTGCTGTAGGTTTGTCAGAGATAGCTCTTATTATTTTGAGATATATCCCATCAATACCTAATTTATTGAGAGTTTTTAGCATGAAGGGTTGTTGAATTTTCTCAAAGGCCTTTTCTGCATCTATTGAGATAATCATGTGGTTTTTGTCATTGGTTCTGTTTATATGCTGGATTACGTTTATTGATTTGTGTAAGTTGAACAAGCCTTGCATCCCAGGGATGAAGCCCACTTGATCATGGTGGATAAGCTTTTTGATGTGCTGCTGGATTCTGTTTGCCAGTATTTTATTGAGGATTTTTGCATCAATGTTCATCAGGGATATTGGTCTGAAATTCTCTTTTTTTGTTGTGTCTCTGCCAGGCTTTGGTATCAGGATGATGCTGGCCTCATAAAATGAGTTAGGGAGGATTCCCTCTTTTTCTGTTGATTGGAATAGTTTCAGAAGGAATGGTACCAGCTCCTCCTTGTACCTCTGGTAGAATTCGGCTGTGAATCCATCTGGTCCTGGACTTTTTTTGGTTGGTAAGCTATTAATTATTGCCTCAATTTCAGAGCCTCTTATGGTCTATTTAGAGATTCAACTTCTTCCTGATTTAGTCTCAGGATGGTGTATGTGTTGAGGAATTTATCCATTTCTTCTAGATTTTCTAGTTTATTTGCATAGAGGTGTTTGTAGTATTCTCTGTTGGTAGTTTGTATTTCTGTGGGATCAGTGGTGATATCCCCTTTATCATTTTTTATTGCATCTATTTGATTCTTCTCTCTTTTCTTCTTTATTAGTCTTGCTAGCAGTCTATGGATTTTGTTGATCTTTTCAAAAAACCAGCTCCTGGATTCATTGATTTTTTGAAGGTTTTTTTGTGTCTCTATTTCCTTCAGTTCTGCTCTGATCTCGGTTATTTCTTGCCTCCTGCTAGCTTTTGAATGTGTTTGCTCTTGCTTCTCTAGTTCCTTTAATTGTGATGTTAGGGTGTCAATTTTGGATCTTTCCTGCTTTCTCTTGTGGGCATTTAGTGCTATAAATTTTCCTCTACACACTGCTTTGAATGTGTCCCAGAGATTCTGGTATGCTGTGTCTTTGTTCTCATTGGTTTCAAAGAACATCTTTATTTCTGCCTTCACTTCATTATATACCCAGTAGTCATTCAGGAGCAGGTTGTTCAGTTTCCATATAGTTGAGTGGTTTTGAGTCAGTTTCTTAATCGTGAGTTCTAGTTTGATTACTGTGGTCTGAGAGACAGTTTGTTATAATTTCTGTCATTTCCCATTTGCTGAGGAGTGCTTTACTTCTAACTATGTGGTCAATTTTGGAATAGGTGTGGTGTGGTGCTGAAAATAATGTATATTCTGTTGATTTGGGGTGGAGAGTTCTGTAGATGTCTATTAGGTCCGCTTGGTGAAGAGCTGAGTTCAGTTCCTGGATATCCTTGTTAACTTTCTGTCTCATTGATCTGTCTAATGTTGACAGTGGGGTGTTAAAGTCTCCATTATTATTGTGTGAGAGTCTAAGTCTCTTTGTAGGTCTCTAAGGATTTGCTTTATGAATCTGGGTGCTCCTGTATTGGGTGCATATTTATTTAGGATACTTAGCTCTTCTTGTTGAATTGATGCCTTTACCATTATGTAATGGCTTTCTTTGTCTCTTTGATCTTTGTTGGTTTAAAGTCTGTTTTATCAGAGACTAGGATTGCAACTCCTGCCTTTTTTTTGTTTTCCATTTGGTTGGTAGATCTTCCTTCATCCCTTTATTTTGAGCCTATGTGTGTCTCTGTGCATGAGATGGGTTTCCTGAATACAGCACACTGATGGGTCTTGACTCTTTATCCAATTTGCCAGTCTGTGTCTTTTGAATTGGAGCATTTAGACCATTTACATTTAAGGTTAATATTTTTATGTATGAATTTGTTCCTGTCATTATCATGTTAACTGTTTATTTTGCTCATTAGTTGATGCAATTTCTTCCTAGCCTCGATTGTCTTTGCAATTTGGCATGTTTTTGCAGTGGCTAGTACCGGTTATTCCTTTCAATGTTTAGTGCTTCCTTCAGGAGCTCCTTTAGGGCAGGCCTGGTGGTGACAAAGTCTCTCAGCATTTGCTTGTCTATAAATTATTTACTTATTTATATTATGCAGCTGTTGTAAATATCATTGAGTTCTTGATTTGATTCTCAGCCTTGTTGTTTTTGGTGTATAGCAGTGCTACTCGTTTATATATGTACATTGATTTGTATACTGAGACTTTACTGAATTCATTTTTCAGGTCTAGGAGTTTTGGGATCAGTTTAGGGTTTTCTAGGTATACAGTCATATCGTGAATGAACAGCAACAGTTTGGCTTCCTCTTTTCCAATGTGGATGTTATTTCTTTCTTTCTTTTTTCTGATTGCTCTGGCTAGAACTTCCAGTACTATGTTGAATAGAAATGGTGAAACTGGGCATTTTTGTCTTATTCTAATGCTATTGTCTTATTATTTTTGGAAAGGGGCTCCATTTGATTTATTTCTGCTTTGGTCTTCATTATTTGTTTCCTTATATTATTTTTTGTTTATCTTGTTCCTGTTCTTTTAATCTATTAAGGTGCAACATTAGGTTTTTTGAGATCTCTCTTCTTTTTTGATGTACGTGTTTATTTCCTTCTGACTACTGCTTTGACTGTATCCTGTGGGTGTTTGTAAGTTATGTTGCGATTTACAATTTCTTTAGAAGATTATTTAAAAAGGAATTTTAATTTATAAATTGATCCATTGGTTTTTCAAGGATTTACTTTCCATATATTTGTACAGTTTCCAGATATCCTCTTGTTATTGATTTCCAGTTTCATGCCATTGTGTTTGAAAACAACAGTTGATATAACTTCAGGGTTTTTTTTTTTAATTTGTTAAGACTAGTTTTGTACTATACTAGGTGTTTGATCCTGTAGAATGTTCTCTGTGCACAAGAAAAGAATGTGTATTCTGCTGCTGTTGGATGGAAAGTTGTACTTTTGGTCTATTTTGTCTAAAGTACTATTTGATTCCATTATTTCCTCATATATTTTATGCCTAGATGATCTGCCCATTGTTGAAAATGGGATATTGACATCAGTCTTGTTCTAGAGTCCATGCTGTTAACTCATATACTATTCCACCCAAATAAGTGCAATTGTCTTTAATATACATAAATATATGTAAATGCTAATAATATCTCTAAAAGGATTTGCAGTAAGTTGGAAGAGTGGTTACCACAGGTAGGGCTAAGGAAAAGGCATGTGAAACAGAGGTTTTTAAGTTTTCCTCTTTTTTTCTTTTGATTTTTATATTATGTTCACGTTTTCATAAATAAATAAAATAGAAAAAAAGAAAGAAAGGAAGGCAAGAAGGTGAACAGGAGGAAGAAAAGAAGGAGGAAGGAAGGAATAAAGGCAAAGAGAAACACCACAGAAGGAAGAAACTAATATAGCCCATGTCTTTGGAGAATGTTTTTTTGCTTTTAAAATAATGTAAGAGAATATTTATTGACATAAAAGTGTATATATTATTAATCACACAAGCAATTTTTAGAACATTTGTATAGTTTGATGCTTTTAAGGGAGAAAAATTTTGTATGTATACATTATAGATATCAATAACATATAGAATGAAAAATATCAAAGTTAGAAAAATTATAGGGACAGGTATGATTTTTTTCTTGTGATTGTGTTTTTTTAACCTCTTATCTAAAATGAAACAGTATACAATCTTATTATAAAATAAATATTTCATCAAAAAATTGATTTGGCTTAGAAAACAACCATTTAATAGTGAACCATGTATTTTAGGCTATACTTAGTGTTAACATAACTAGTGACTTTAAGGAAATAAATTGCTTTTTATTTATAGTAGTAAGTATAACAAGGTTTTATTATGAATTATGGGAAGCCAAGAAACAGCCTTCATATATTCAGGGCATAAAATATTTCTTTTTAACTTTGGAGAACATAGACTTCTTGACTAATTCCTTTATATAAGCACATCAAATCTGCAGACTTAAAAGAACATTAGACAGACACATACTATAATCTTCATTATTCAAGAATAAATAACACTTGCTATCTGGTGGTACACAGTGCCAATTTATCTATAGCTATGATCATACTAGCAATACATTTTGATAAGATTGTATTGATTTGATAACATGATTATAAAAGTGACAAAATACAAAGGCAGAGATACACAGCAATGACAACATTCAGCCTCTCACTGCTTTTGTGCAGTGTACATGGAACTCTGGATGAAGAAGATAAGAGTTCATCTCTGTCAAACGAGAAAATGCACATAAACATCCTTTGATGAAAACACCAAATGTCTGGTAACCCTGATTAAGTTTCTGTTCTCCAAGAAGGAATATAAAACCAACAAAATAGAAGTCAGAAATCTGACATATATGTGTAGATGAATATTTATATTATCTTGTATTTATATGTATATATATATATATATACAATTTTTAAGGTGAAATCAAATCAATAAATACGAAATAGTATTAAGTATAAAAATGAATTAAATATTGGTCATAGAAATAATTAATGGGGTTTCAGGGAAATCTTTAAAGGAATGTGTAATCATAATAAAAATGACTGACATTGCTGCCTGGTGGCTACCTGCAGCTCTGAAAATAATTCTCAACTACTAAGCTTGAATTTTATCTCCTATGTTCAATAACGAAGTTGTTCTCCAAAGCCTCCCTGGCATTTTACTTTTATTATGCAGTTATATCCATGTCAAAATAACTAGTGCTCTATTGAATTCCATAGGCCAATTTATTATTCAGTTTTGTTTTGTAGTTTTGGTTATCTGCTCACTGTACAGTCCCATAAGTAAACATCTTATTTTCATGAAAGAATCAAAGAAAGAGTTGTTGAACAAACATTATTTGAGTTAAAAAATGTATTTAAACTCAGGACACAGAACAAAAAATTAGATATGTTAGTAAAAGGTTTTAATGACTTCTTGAATAAGACATATACATTCCTTTATTATATATAAATTTCCTCTGGAGATTTTATTTTTGCCATAGGAGAAAATAGCATGACCTATTAAACAATAGAAAACAAATTATGAGGTAGGAGTTTATTTTCTTCAACCACATAATTTTATTCTGTTCAAAGATTCTGTATGAATCAATTTCTCCTGTTTTTTTTCTCTCTCTCTCTCTCTCTTTGTATATGGGGTCTGTGTGTGTGTGTGTGTGTGTGTGTGTGTGTGTGTGTGTGT
The DNA here is from genome assembly GCF_009828535.3 of Hylobates moloch. Taxonomy (NCBI): domain Eukaryota; kingdom Metazoa; phylum Chordata; class Mammalia; order Primates; family Hylobatidae; genus Hylobates; species Hylobates moloch. Next base: position 122,644,023 of record NW_026652280.1, read on the forward strand.
GTATACAACCATTTTAGAAGGCAAGGTATCAGGACAAGATCCAGTTAAATCAATGCAGAAAAAAATGACATTTACTTCCAGGAGAATGTAATTAGCATCTACTATGTCCCTGGAATTGTTATGAAAGTATTAACCCCTTTGGGTGATTTCATCATGCTCAATATAATACACATTCATATTAACCTGTTAATACAATATAATGCATTTCAGATTTTATACAAGTGGATGTACCAGTTTTTCCCAGATCTACTGTCAACACTTAAAACTACTAACACACTGTTCCTCTTTTCTATGTATTTGTTACATTCTGGAACACAGTGGGGGATTGAAATTGTGCCACTGCTGCCTCATAAGCATAGGAACTGAAAGGCTCATAAGGGATAGAAAGGGTGTGACTTGGTTATGATTGATTTGGAGGTTTTCTGTTATTGATTAACAGAATTGAGAAGACTATAATTTTTCTAGGATGTAGATTCCATTTTTAATGAATTTGCCACTAAAAATAATCATCAGAAAGTTCTGCTTCTGTAATAAATTTTATATGATTTGGGAGGCAGGTGAGAAGGGAAGCAGCAGGTTGCAGGCATTTCTATTGTTGTTTTTTCACATCATGTTATAATTATTAGTTTACATAGTCTTCCACTTAACTCAAAAAGGACAGGAGTCATGTGTTGCTACCATGAGCACAGTGCCTGACACCATAGCAAACAAACAAACAAACAAACAAAGAATGTTGAATTAGATCCAATCAGTGATAGCCCTCAAAATGATAAGAATAATAGATATGACTTTTAGAGTGTTCAATTTCTTGGAAAGGAAAATCAATGGTGATTTTTTAATATATTCAGTCCTTAAATAAATTCAAAAAATGAACCTCTAATTTTGTGTTATTAAAATTATTTTCCACAATTATCTAGGCATAAATCTGAAAAGCTAATGAATGAATTTTAGCTTTCATAACAGATTATTCTTCCATCTTTCAGCTGCAGAGGTGGAATTCATATGCTAGTTTAGCAAGCTGAAACACCCATTTGTATTGCTAAGATGTCTTTTATTATGTTTGTAGGCAGTTATAGAACTAGAGAAAATTATTGAAAAAATATTAGTGACTTTGTTTTTGCTGTTGTTGAAATTTATGTTTATGTTTTTACCAATAGCCTCTTAGTAACAATGCCATTTCTAACAAACTTTCCTCAAGGTTCTATGAAAAGTAATTATAACAATTTGTGATATGACAAATTAGTTAGATCATCTATCTAAAGAGTAGCAAGACTATTAGGAATTATCACTAACTATCAGAGACTCTCTAGCTTATTTTTATTTAACTTCACAATAATCATCACAGATATAACTGAACACATACTCATGCACACACACATGAATGTGTAATTTCTCTGTCTACTGTGTATCTCTCTGTCTTGAATGTAAGCTCAGTGAGCTCAAAGCCCATGGGCCTTAATTCTTTTTCATTAAATGAAATATGCCACCATAGTAAAGGCATCCAAGTATACACTGAGGATTGTGATGCATGTTCAAGAAATGATGCACCTATCTTTTATAAGAGTCCCTTTGTTTTTCCATTCTCTGGCAAGAATGTTTAGCTTTAAAAACGGTCTTTGTTTGCATCCAATTTTGTTAGCTTTCAGTACCTATTAACTTATTTTGATCAAAGTTAAGATAACGCATAACACGTAAGTTATTCAGACAATGGTCAGTAAAATAGTAAAACTTATCGTACCATGATATTTTGAACCATTCAATTAAAGCAAAAAAAGATGTCAAAGATACTTTCACTGTTTTCACAAGTTAAATGATACAGCAGGATTTCAAACAATGATGTCAAACTATCCCCAAATTAAAGGGTTTTCAATTGTTGAAATGCAAAAAAGACTATGCAGAATAAACAACTAATAGTGATAGCATGAACCATTTACAACCAAAGCTTGGTAGTTAGTAACATGGAAATGCAATGATAATTAGGAGCTGACAACGCAGCTACACGGGAGGCTGAGGCAGGAGAATGGCGTGAATCCCGGGGGGCGGAGCCTGCAGTGAGCCGAGATTGCGCCACTGCACTCCAGCCTGGGTGAAAAGAGCAAGACTCTGTCTCAAAAAAAAAAAAAAAGATCAATTGAAAAATAAAAAAAAATTCTCATTATGTACAGAATTGCCATTAATTTATTCACTCATTTACTCTACATAATGCACAGATTAACTGAAAAAGAAAAGGCTTGTTTTGGACATATGTGTACAAGGTCTCCGTCATCTTAGTATGTGCTCAGCACTGAGAGCAATATAAAGAGCATACCTCTGAAATTAAACAGACATATTTTTATGATTTAGATCAGTTACTAAACAAAATCATGGACTAGTCACCAGTGACTCTATTGACTCATTGTAAACAAAGAATAGATACAAACAACTTCATAGGATGGCTAGAAGGTTGTAAAGTTTCTACAGGAAAATGTATATAAAATACCTAGCATAGTAAATACCAGCAGAAGGCACCAGTATATATTAATTTTTTTTCCCGTAATATGCATATGGTATGGTCAGGGTCTTCTAGGAAATGATTTGTGAGCTGAATCAACAATCAGCTTTGGGATATGAAATTTATAGATGATGATGAAGGAAGAGAAACAGTAAGATGTGTAATACCGTTGTTGCTTTGGGAAACTGTCGGTATTAATATTTTGATTGAAACCATGCTCCACTTTCTTTTTTATCTATTATTTATTCGTAGCCACTGAATTGAGGTATAATTGACTTACGAAGAACTGCGTGCATTTAATATATGAAATTTGCTAAATTTGGACATATATAAATATCAATGGCACTGTCATTACAATTGAGGTAAAAGACATATCCAACACCTCCCAAACTTCCTTGTACCTTTTTGTTTGTTTGTTTTATCTTCTGTGGTGAGAACACTTAACTTGAGATCTACCTTCTTAAATTTTGAAGTGCACAATATATAATATAACTTTAGACACTATGTTGTAAAGCAGACCTCTAGAACTTATCTTTCATAACTAAAACTTCAAATCCATTGAATAACTCCCCATTTCCCCTACTGTCAGCCCCCGCCAACCACCATTATATGTTACACTTCTAAGAGTTTAGCTATTTTACATACCTCAGATAACTGGACTCATGCACCATTTGTTCTTCTGTGACTGGCTTATTTTGTGTTACAAAATGTCCCTTATGTTCATCCATTTCGTGCATATGACAGGATTTCTTTTTTTTGACAGGATTTTTGAGAATGAGCAATATTTTCTTTTCTCTATATACCACATTTTCTTACCTGTTTATCTGATAAAGGAAATTTGGGTTACTTCCATTTCTTTGATATTGTGAATAACGTTGCAATAAATGAGGAAATACAGATATATCTTTGAAGTCCTAATTTCAATTATTTTGGATATATATCCATATGTGAAATCACTGATTATATGATAGTTCTATATATATATGTATATATACATATTTTTTAAATGGAGTCTCGCTCTGTTGCCCATGCTGGAGTGCAGTGGCACAATCTCGGCTCACTGCAACCTCTGCCTCTCAGGTTCAAGCAATTCTCCTACCTCAGCCTCCCAAGTAGCTGGGACTACAGGCACATGCCACCACGCCTGGCCAATTTTTTGTATTTTTAGTAGAGATGGGGTTTCACCGTGTTAGCCAGGACGGCTTGGATCTCCTGACTTCATGATCCACATGCCTCGGCCTCTCAAAGTGCTGGTATTACAGGCCTGAGCCTCCGTGCCTGGCCTCTATTTTCAATTTTTCGAAGAACTCCAGTACTGTTCTACATATCCGTTGTGCCATTTTACATTACCACCAACAGTGTACAAGAGTTTCAATTTCTCCACATCCTTGACAACACTTGATTTATTTTGTTTTATTTTTGATAATAACCATTGTTAACAGGTGTGAGGAGGAATCTCATTGTAGTTTTGATTTGTCTTTCTTTGATAATTAATGATATTGAGTATCACTTAATATATCTGGTAGCCATTTGTATGTCTTCTTTGATATAGCTGTTCAAGTCTTTTGCCAATTTTTTTTTTGGGGGGGGAGTGCCGTGTTGTTGAGTTGTAAGAGTTTCTTTTATGTTTTGGAAATTAACCCCTTATGAGATGTATGGTTTGCGGATATTTTCTCCCATTCCAAAGGTTTCCTTTTCATTCTGTTTATTGTTTATTTTGCTGCTGAGAAGCTTTGTAGTTTGACGTAGTTACACTTGTACATTTTTGCTTTTGTTAACTGCTTCTGAGGTCATATCCAAAATTCATTGCTTCAACTAATGTCAATAAGTTGTTTCCTTGTTTTGAACTAGGGGTTTTTATCCTTCTGCTAGGAATTACAGTTTAAGTTCTTATATTTAAGTCTTTAATCTGTTTTTAGTTAACATTGCATATGGTTTAATATGGAGGTCCAGTTTTATGTTTTTGCATGCTGATATAGAGTTTTCCAAAAACTATTTGTTGAAGACATTATCCATTTTCTATTCTGTATTCTTGGCAGCTTTGTTGGAAATTAGGTGACTGTATATGCATGGTTTTATTTCTGGGGCTTTTATTATATTGCATTGGCGTACACATCTTCTTTAAACTGGAACCATACATTTTCTGTAACTTGGTAATATATTTTGAAATCAGAAAATGTGATGCCTTCTGCTTTGTTCTTCTTTCTTGTGGCTCCACATACATTGAAAAATGCTTTTTTTTAAATTTCTGTTAAAAAATCTCATTGGCATTTTATGGAGATAGCATTGAATCTGTAGATCAACTTGGTAATGTTTTAACAATATTGTCTTCTAATCCATGAACACACTGTGTCTTTTCATTTATTTTTGTTTTCTTTTATTTCTTTTTATACATACTTTATCAATGGTTTGGTTTGGCTTTGTAGTTTTCAGTGTGTAAGTCTTTCACATCCTTGTTTTAATTTATTCCTTTTTTATATTTTAAATGAGTTTTTTTTTAATTGCCTTTTTGGATGATTTGTTGTTGGTGTATAAAAACACTTAATTTTTATATCTTGATTTTGTATAGTATAACTTCACTGAAGTTTTTCACTACTAACAAGGTTTTATGGTGTCTTCAAAGTTTTCTACATATAGAATATGTCATCTGTAAACAGAAATGATTTTATTTATTTCCTTCTGATTTGGATTTCTTTTATTTATTTTTCTCGACTAGTTGCTCTGGCTAGAGTTTCACTGGTCTAAGAGGAAAAGCTTTGAAATTTTCACTATTGAAGAAGATATTGGCAGAGGGTTTGTCATATACTACCTTTATTATGTTGAGGTGCATTCCTTCTATACTTAATTTGTTGAGAAATTTTATCATAAATTAATATTGGATTTTGTCATGTGCATTTTTCACAGCTCCTCAGATGATCATGCTATATAAATGTTAATTCTGTTAATATGATGTATTGCATTTATTGATTTGCATGTGTTGAGCCATCTTTGCATCCCAGGGATAAATGCCACTCATCATGGTGAATGACATTTTTAATGTGCTGTTGAATTTGGTTTCTAATATTTTGATGAGGATGTTTTGCATCTATGTTGATCAGGGATATTAGACTATAGTTTTTATTGTAATGTCTTTTTCTGGCTATAGTATCATAATAATGCTGGCCTCATAAAATGAATTTAAAAGTATTCTCTTAAATTTTTGGAAGGATTTGAGAAGGATCGTTGTTAATTATTTAAATGCTTCAAATAATTCACTAGTGAAGTCATCTAGTCTTGGGCTTTCATTTGTTGAGAAGTTTTTGAAAGCTGATTTAATCAGTTAGTCATTATTGATCCCTTCATATTTATCTACTTCTTCATGATTCAGTCTTGGTATGTTGTATGTATCTATAAATGTATCCATTTATTCTAGGTTATTCAATTTCTTGGTATAAATTGTTCAGAGTACTCTCTTACGATCCTTTGCATTTCTGGCATCAGTTATAGTTTCTACTCTTCCATTTCTGAACTTATTTACTTATGTGCATTTTCCCTTTTGTGTGTGTGTGTGCAGCTAAAGTTTTGTTCATTTTGTATATCTTTCCAAAAAAACAAACTCTCGGTTTCATTCTTTTTTCCCCTATTCTTTTTCTAGTCTCTACCTCATGTATTTGTGTTCTGATCTTTATTATCTTCTTTATTCTTCTTTGAGTTTAATTTCTCTTCTTTTCCTGGCTTGAGGTGTAAAGTTAGGTTATGTGGAGTCCTTTTTTTTTTTTTTTTTTCAAGACAGAGTCTCACCCTGTCACCCAAGCTGGAGTGCAGTGGCGCGATCTTGCTCACTGCAACCTCCTCCTCCCAGGTTCAAGCGATTCTCGTGCCTCAGCCTCCTGAGTAGAGGGGATTACAGGTGCCTGCCACCACGCCTAGCTATTTTTTTTTATTTTCAGTAGAGACAGAGTTTTGCCATGTTGGCCAGGCTGGTCTCAAACTCCTGACCTCAGGTGATTCAATCACCTTGGCCCCCAAAAGTGCTGAGATTACAGGCGTGAGCCACCACGCCCGGCCTTTATGTGAAGTCATTTTAAAAATGTTTGTGTTATTGCTGTAAACATCCTTCTTAGTAGGCTTTTGTTGTATCTCATATATTTTGATGTGTTGTATTTTCATTTGTTTCAAAACATTTTCTGACTTTCTTTGTCACTTCTTTGATCAATTGATTGTTTAGGGTTGTATTGTTTAATGTCCCCATATATAAGATTTTCAATTTTCTTCTCATTATTGATTTCTAATTTCATACACTTTTGGTTGGAAATAATATGTGGTATTATTTCAATCTTAAAATTTTTTATGACTTGTTTTATCATGTGATCTATACTGGAGAATGTTCCAATGCACTTCAGAAGAATGCATATTCTGCTTCAGGTGAAATATTCTTTATATGTCTTTTGGTTCTATTTGGTCTATTAGGTTGTTCATTGTTTCCCTATTAATTTTCTGTCTGGATGTTCTATTTGTGAAAGTGGGTTATTCATGTCTCTTACCATTTTTGTGTTGTTGTATATTTCTCTCTTTAATTCTGTGAATATTTGCTTTATTTATTTAGATGCTCTGATGTTTGGTACGTATGTATTTACAATTGTCATAGCTTCCTAATGAATTAACTTTTTATCATTATATAATGCCCTACTTTGTCCCTTGTGACTATTTTTGGCTTAAAGTCTGTTTTGTCTGGTATAAATGACTTACCATTGTCATTTTTAACTTTTTTTGTCTTTTTTGAAATTCTTTCCCCCCTCTTCTCCTGTCTTTCTTTATGTTTCTTAGATTTTTTTTGTAATGGTATTCTTTGATTTCTGTCTCTTTTTGTTTGTTTATTTGTATTTTGTATTCTTTTTGTTGTGGTTATCAAGAGGCATATATTAAACATCTTATAATTATGATGGTTTATTTTAAACTGATGACTTCAATTGCATGTGACTCTACACTATTACGTCTCCCCCAACACATGCTTCATGTTATTGATGTCACAATTTGTATCATTTAATATAGCAAATCCATTAGAAAATGTTTGTATTTATAGTTATTCCCAAATTTTTGTTTTATAACTTTTATTCTAAAAATTTTTAAGTGATTTACATACCACCATTACTGTATTACATTATTCTGTATTTGTTGATAAATTTACCTTTACTAATGAGTTTTATACTTTGAAATGTTTTGACTTGCTCTTAGTTGCCCTTCATTTTTAATTGAATAATTCACTTCGGCATTTCTTGTAAAGCAGGTCTAGTAGTGATGAGCTCTTTTAGCTGTTGTTTATCTTGGAAAGATTTTATCTCTCCTTCATTTTTGAGGGACAATTTTGCCAAATATAACATCTTAGTTGGCAGATGTTTTCATTTAGTGCTTCGACTACATCATTCAACTCTCTTCTGGTCTACAAGGTTTCTGCTGATAAATCCACTGATTACCTTAGAGAGGCTCTCTTCTACAGTATAAGTCATTTTTCTCTTGCTGTTTTCAAAATCATTTTTTTCATTTTTGACTTTTGACAATTTGATATAATATGTCTCCATGTGGATTTCATTAGGTTTTTGTCTGGGTCTTTAAATCTTCAAAAGGCCAGGTGCAGTGCTTCACACCTGTAATCTCAGCACTTTGGGAGGCTGAGGCAGGAGATCACTTGAGCCCAGGAGTTTGAGACCATCCTGGGCAACATGGTAAAATCCCATCCTACCAAAAATACAAAAATTAGCTAAGTGTTGGGGTGTGTGCCTGTGACTCTATCTACTCAGAAGGCTAAGGTGGGAGGAGCACTTGAGCCTGGCAGGTGAAGACTGCAATGAGTTATGACTGTGTGACTGTACTCCAGCCTGGGCAACACAGCAAGACCCTGTTTCAAAAAAAAATAAAGCTTCAATAATCTTGGTACACATTTTTATGATGTTTTGAATGTTATTTCTTTACATAAGCTTTCTGTTCCACTTCCATCTCTCCCTCATGGGAGAGAAGTTTCATAGTCATATGCCTTTTCCCAATATCAGAGAGCCATGCTGCCCTCATCTTTACCCAAACGCAGTACACTGATAGGCTTGGGTACTGCATATACATTCCATTGCTTTGCCTTGCTCCTGGAGGAAAATATCAGGGTTGTGTGCCTTTTTTCCAATCATGCAGAGCTATGTGAACCACCATAAAACTCCATTTCATTTACTTTGTGAAAGTGTGCCAAAATTATGAGACACTGGGCACAAGCTCTACTTCTCTTTCTTCCTCCTGAAGGATAAGATTACGGGTTGCCTGTCTTCTTCCCCTTATCCTGCAGAGCTTTGTCAGCTGCTGAGAGCTGCTCACCCATTTCCTTCAGGCAGGGACTGAAATGTCAGGACACTAGGTGCAAGCTTCACTTATGTTTCTTCCTCCTGAAGGAGAACTCTCAGGATTGTGTACCTTCTTTCAATCAAGCAGATTTATCCCCGTTCCCCTTTTCCTTAGGAAAGTGTAGCAGAATGCTGAAAGGCTAAATCCAAGCTACAGTTTTCTCCGTTCTTCTTAAAGTAGGAGTCTTAGAGTTGTGCACCTTCTCTGCAGCACTGTGCAGGCTGCTCACGTTCCCTGACCCTTGCCTTCATTATTAGCTGCCCTATGGTGTTTTTCATATGCTGCTGGCTTCAGTGTTCTGAGTGAGGTGGAACAAAAGTAGAACTGGTGGATAATGCCCTGAAATGCTGAGGGATATAAGAGGCATGCTGCCCTCACTCTTTTTCCCAGGAGAGAAATCCCAAGCCTGGATCTCAGTAGGTGCTAAGCTATGTCAGCTTAAAAGAGGCACTAACATAAATAAAATTAAACTGTTCCTTATATGTATTTTCAAAGTCATTTTTCTTGGTTTTGTGCTTGCCTGAAGAGTTGTAACTTTTAAAATGAATTCTAGAGTTCACATACAGGTATTTTGAGATTGTTTCATTAGTGTTTCTTCAAGGGGATGACGGCTGCAACTTATCATGTGCCATGTTGCTGATGTCACTTCAAACAAACATTTTTCAGTGGCACTTCTAAGAAGTTAGTAACTGTTTATATACATGTAGGTAAGCATATGCAGGGATCCACAAATTTATAATTCTTTATGCCAATCTCCTTCTTTTCTTAATAGCATTGACATTTTAATATTTTCTTTTTAACTTAATTTTTAAAATATCATATATTTTCTTTTCCAGGTCCACTACTGTGTCACATAGTGACATCTGTCACATAGCCAGATGGAGAGTTATGTGGAATAAGATCTGGGAGAATCTCAAGCACAGGAGCTTATTTTCCCATGGAGTTGGGGCATAACAACCTCCCAGCTTATAAATGCATTCATTCACCTTGAAGCTTCCATTATTCCTTTTTAAATTTTAGTCATCTTCATTTTTTTCAGAGTTACCACTAACTACACTAAATGCATTATTCTAAGCACATTGCATGAGGATATCATTTTTATTGTAACTCTAAATGAAACAGGTTAGGCATGTGCAATTCAAAACATTAACCAAGAATAGAAATTTCAATCATATCATTTTCTTACCATGTCTTAATATTTTTTAAAAATCTGTTTAGATATAAAAATCTTCTATGATTTTCTAATGTAATTTCCACTAGAAAAAATTTTAAAGTTCTTGTACATACAAAGTATCTAAGTAAAATGTCTAAAGCCATTCATGCCCTATCAGACTCTGTTACAGATCTAACTGATGGTTAAGTGGTGATGTTATAAGGTTGTCTTGTTCTAGGAAAGTAATGTGCCAGACACAATCCTCTCTGAAGAGCTCCATGATAGTTGAGATTCAACTGAAAAAGGAAATGATGACCCTTACAAAGCTATGTGTTTGAATAAGAACTTTGTCTTGTACAGACATATTTTGAAAGAAGAATCAAGTTGAAATCTTAGGAAAAAAAATGAGTCACATTTCACAAAATAATCTGAATAAAAGTTCAGGCATTTGGCGTAACATGATATTTTTACAATGATGCCTGTTAATGTTTTTCTACTTTTAATAAAAATGCTTTGAGCATAAATTTAAAGGAAAGAGAGACAAAGCCTTTTGTTTCCTAAGCTGTGTGTTCCTTTCTCTCTTAGGAGGATCATGTTGTTGTAAGATTAATACTGAATGACTCAAGAGGCTTAAATACAATTTACTTCTTTCCCTAAGGTTGATGGAAATGGTAATACAGAGAACTAAGCATAATTTTCCACAAAAAATTCTCACTTCAGCAACTATATTCCCTTCTAGGATCCTAGCATGTTATAAAATATGTCTATAGTTTACAGTTCACTGTAGAGAATACATTAAAATGCACACTCACAGTTTTATATACAGGGATGGAGACACATTTGATGCATGAAGAATTCACCATTCATCCTCTGATATGTTCCAATTCGAACAAGCAGAAGAGCTGGCAGACCAGACTCTTCTATTTGAGTCAACCTGTGACAGAAGCAGTACCAGGTCAACTCTTTTGACTATAACAGATTAAGGCTTTGGGACACTGCAATTTCCATAACAACATAAATTCACAGCCATTCAGGTATCTCTCAGTGTTATGTAAAATATGTATTAATGAGAATTTTATCTCATATTTTAGTAATTTTCATAGTAATAGTATTTCTCTATTGAAAACAATATAAGCCATACTCTGTTTATGATTTTCTAATCATTATGAGGTAGTAATATTATTTTTTAATAAAAATTCACTTTAAAACCAAATAATTGGTGATTACAGTAAATAAAATTGAACACAAATTATAATTTATTATTGCAATAATCTTACTAGTTCTTTGCAACATGCAAGACAAAAAAGGGCTAGTTTTTCTGAAAATATTTATGTTAAGAATTAAAACTTAGCTGTGAGTTATTCAGGGTAAATAAATGAATTAATTAATGAGAATGCTGTATATCTGTGTGCCAGTTTTTCTGCTATAGGTAAGTTCCATGATTTAATAGCAATTTGGATTTAAATGTGTTCTTTTCTTTAATTCTTAAACTTACTATTACTTTGTTATTTCAAAGAATAACATTAAAATTATTCAAAGAAATTCATCTTAATTTTTCATCAAATTGCATCTATATTCACAAATTAAAATTTATTTATTTGTTGAAAATAATCACTCTTTTAAATATAGGTGAAATATATAAAGCTGTGCCTTCCATATGTTCAATATATGTTAAATGACCTTTGCTAAAATAACTTCTTAAATTCATTACAGAGAACTCTTAGAATGACCATAAATATATCTTATTCTAAAACCAATTAACTTAGCAAATATGAATAATTCAATTGAGTGTAATTTAAATATTGGTAAACACTGCAGTGTTTTCAGAAAAACATGTAAAAAATGCAGAAAATAATCAAATTTAAGTATAGTTGAGCTCAATCGTGTGAAGTAATCAGTAAAGATATCACAGAATTTCATCTTCTAAAACTCTTTGGCATTAATCTAGAATGTCTTCTACTTCACAAATAAAGATATCAACTCATAATGTTCAGCGGAAGGGTGGAGTTCAGGTAAAATCTAAACAAAGCAGTATTTTGACAGGTGCAATGCATGACTGGGCTGTGTGAAAACGTAGCACATCAGACCTTGGCTGAAAAGTATACTCATTAAGAAATTACAAGGTAAGCTAGATATAGAGTATTGGGTCTAGAAACTCCTTTTCTAAAGCTCTAAACATGGTCTAGAAATTGAGGGCTTTTCTCTGTCAAAGTGGTTCAGATCCTCCATGTAACTGTATGATACTCCATTCTTACTCATTTTACTTTAAACAAATTTCTATCTGTCTATAATTTGATAAAACAGTTTCAGTACTATGTCTTTCTTATTAATTAACAATAACAGTTTTCTCAGGTTAATACAGAACATGAATTTGAAGGAAGTTACCCAGCAATTAGGTAAGGACGTCACTTGAACTGTAGAGACTTGGACTGTGCTGCCAACCTCATTTACAGCCTTTTAAAGGGGCTGAATGTTATAATTACCCTTGTGTCTCTAGAATTCATTCCTTGACCAATTCTTTTTTAATAAGCAACCTCAATCAACTGTGAAAATAAATTCAAATTTGCTTAGCATGGAAAACCCAATTATCTTGGAAAGTATAATGTTATTCTTAAGAAAAAAAATGCCTTTACCATGAGAATGCTTGTAATTAGGTATAAATGATGAAAGAAATGAACACAGGCTCTTTCATTTAAACTCAAATGATCTGTTCCTGAAATCCCATATCCTACATAAAAAGAATAACTGAGAATGTATGCCCCATTATTTCTAATAAGACCCTATTGTAGAGTATTGCCTATTAACCCAATGCTGTCTGAAAATTTCTTAAAACTTGATTGAACCACAGGACATACTTAGGTATAAATAATAAACTGTCATAGTAGGATAAAATGGAGAAAATTTTGTTGATCACTGAAAATATTGCTTCTTGATAATCAAAGTGCTAATATTGTAGTTAGCAATATTGTCATTAGTGCTAATATTGTGGTTAGTAGTGAGTTAATATTGTCAGCTCAGCAGCTGAGAGGATATCTATTGATACTTGAAAGATGTTTTTCAAGGTACATGATTCCAATTTCTACAAGTTACATTTTGTATGTAACATTTATTTTGTTACACAACTAATATTGAGGTTTGGGAATGGAATTATATGTTTTTTCTGATGTGGCTTAAGATGTTATCTTGAGAGAGTTATATTCTATGAAATGCAACTATTACACACAAAATATTAGGTAAGTGTTTCACATGAACTCAAAAGAGTTGGACTGTGCTGTCAAGGAGATGTTAACTATGGAGATATTCTAAGGAGGACATTCATATTACATATTTATTTTAACTGAGGATGATTTAAAAAAATAATTTGGCATGTTAGAATATCTAATTGATTAGTTTCTTTAATTTACCTTTTTAATTTCTAATTTATGTATGAAACAATATTAAAAATTTAAAGAAAAATATTTTTCACATTTATAATTTAATATATCCAATTTAGAGAAGTCATATCTTGGAAAATTTAATTTTTAGACAGACAATATATGTCCTTAACTATTTAATGTAGTTTAATATATAACAAAATTTAGTTAACTTAAATAATTATTTAAGGTTTACATTTCCAAACAGAATAGTATAATTTGTTTGTAAGATAGACTCAAAAACTAATAGAAATATACTCTTAATCTTTTATACATAAAATACTTACAAGTTGAATAATAATTCCAAGACACAAGTAGCCACATATATGTTTATTAAAAACAAAGGCCACCATAAAGAAAAAATAAAGCTCATATTGATGGGAATTAGAGAAAATGAATTTTTCTAGATTTTATCTAGAAATTCTAATTTTTTGAAGAAGTTTAAAATTATCTTATTAAATTAAAAACTTTGGTTCTCTTTGCCTCTCATCTGCTAGCTCAAAGTTTGTTGTTCCAAGGCAAGATACTGACACTTTCTGTGTTCCCTGTATTACAATCAAATGTAGAAGACTACTTTAAAATGGTGACTCAGTTTTGAATAGGAGGTTGATATGGTTTGGCTGTGTTCCTACCCAAATCTCATCTTGAATTGTAGCTCCCATAATCTCCACATGTTGTGGGAAGAACCTGTTGTGAGGTAATTGAATCATAAGGACGGATTTTTTCCCATGCCATTCTCCTGACAGTGAATAAGTTTCATGAGCTCTGATGGTTTTATAAAGAAGAGTATTCCTGCACATGCTCTCTTGCCTGCCACCATGTAAGACATGCCTTTGATTCTCCTTCACCTTCCACCATGATTGTGAGGCCTCTCCAGCCATGTGGAACTGTGAATCCATTAAACCTCTTTACTTTATAAATTACCCAGTCTCAGGTATGTATTTATTAGCAGTATGAGAACAGACTAATACAGAGGTGTTACCTTAGTTTTATGTAGTTATATCATAAACATAAAAGAAAAATAATATGAAAATGTAGCACTTTGATATGCTCAAGATATTTATTTTGTAAAGTTAAATTACTATTGATACACTATGGCTGAAACATAAAACTTAAGAGTTATATAAAACATGTATTCTTGAAGCTGATTCAGCAGGCTGGTCCTAGCATAAAGTAGCTTAGATGAGAGATGTTTATTAAAACCTATTTTCTACTCCTGAGCCAGCAGGTGATAAGAATGCTGCTGCTGAAACTTTATTTTTGTTTTGCTTTGTTTTGATTTTGATTTTCGAAGCTTTGTTTTTGGTCTTGCAATTGGTGGGAGTGCAAACAAAAATTGCTTTTCATCATTTGGCAGCAGCTGCTCAGCCAATTTATAACCTTTGGAAAGAGGCTTAACTTTAAGGAATCTTCCATTGTATCAGATTGTGGTAAAATATGCATTTCAATGTTTTAATACAATTAAATGAGTGTAAGTATACTAAATTAAAAAGAGAAAATATTACTATATTGTGCACAACCTTACAAGCTAATAAAGTATAATTTTTGTATGGCTTGGTAGTTAACATTCTGATTATTCAAGATTATGAATAATACAATTATTTGATTAACATAATATTTTAAAAGATTACTTTCAATTCACTTCAAGGATTTCCGAATGCTAGTGTGAAGCTATTAGTATAGAATACTGTAGAATAGTTGTCCTATTCTGTAGTAGCTGGAAAATGTTTTTTGGTAAAGGTTAGATAGTAAATCTTTTAGGCTTTATCAATTATATAATGTCTGATGTAAGTATTTAACTCTGGTGTTGTATTGCAAAGGAAACCATAGACAATATGTAAATGTATGTTCCAATAAAACTATTTACAAAAGTAGACAAGAGACCTGAATTAGCTTGCAGGCCACATGTTGCTGATCATAATCTTGGAAACCAATCAGGAAGTCATTATAATAAATATATTCTCTGACTTCCTGGAACTTCAAAATGAGGTGTTTGTAAGCTTCATACTAGAAGAGCTTTACTGAATATAAAACACTTTGCCCGCTCTTTTAATAGACTTCTTAGAACTAGATTTCTACTCTCTACAGACATTAGAAGTTGTGAGAAATGTGATTTTACAATTTATTTTCAAGGGGAAACTCTTTTGAGAGAAAAAAATAAGAAAAAAATTTGGACAGCACTCAAAGTATAAATCATCAAAGGCCCAGGACAACCAAAATGTGGAGTTATTCTCCTTAAAGTAAATTGATCTTTTACTTTGACCGCCAAAGGATTTTTTTTTCTTTTTATTTATAATCCAACCAGTTTACTAAAATATTTTCGTTCTGGGTTAATTTTTCCTGGAATGCAATGTATTTTATTTTATTTATTTATTTATTTATTTATTTTTATTTTTATTTTTTTTTGAGATGGAGTCTTGCTCTGTCACCCACGCTGGAGTGCAGTGGCGCAATCTCGGCTCACTGCAAGCTCCGCCTCCCGGGTTCACGCCATTCTCCTGCCTCAGCCTCTCCGAGTAGCTGGGACTACAGGCGCCCGCCACCACGCCTGGCTAATTTTTTTGTATTTTTAGTAGAGACAGGGTTTCACTGTGGTCTCGATCTCCTGACCTCGTGATCCGCCCGCCTCGGCCTCCCAAAGTGCTGGGATTACAAGCGTGAGCCACCGCGCCCGGCCAATGTATTTTATTTTTAAAGCATGTACACTGATATTCGCTATTATTTTATAAAGTGCTTTTTAAATTTTATTTTTGAACATTTAGTTTTGGTTATCTATTGCAGTGATTTTAATATGAATATGTTGCCGCTTCTCTGAAGTCTTATCTAGCTATTGCTTTAAAAATTTGTTTATATCTCTTTGTGATTCATTCTGATCATAATTTTTATTATAACGTTTACATTCTTTTTTGCACATTTTTAGCATCTATTTTTCATTTTGTTCTTTGTAGCTTAGCCTTTACTTTTCAATTACTTTGCATTTTCTTCTATTTTAAATTCTTCAAAATTTAACCAGTTCTACCAGGTTCAACATTTGGCCACAGTCTTATGTTATCTATGTTATCTGGCCATATTGTGCTGTATGCTTGTGGAATTTCTTCCTGTTTTCTGATTTTCTTTATTTTTTATTGAAATATTAAGATAATAAAAAGTGGTGTATATTTGGCTCATGAATTTCCTGTGTCACCTTTTTCTTAGGTGAATTTGTCATCGTCAGAGATATTTTGCTGCCTTTATTTAGTTATCCCCCCTTTTCCTCTGGATATTATTTGTATTAATAGTATATTTGATTGAAATATTCCTTAGGCTTTTTTGTCACTTATATCTAAGATGGATCTTCCTGTCAAGCAAGGACAAGTCCTGAGAAGTGAGTAAAGGAACAGTGCAGTTTGTGCCATCTCTTGGCTATCGAATGGGCTCTTTGTGTAGCTAAAATAAGGAACAGGTTCTTTGCAAACGGTGCTTCTGTGTGGCCAAGCCACCTCTGATTCTCTCAGGACAGAATACAACTAATGATAGCTTCTACTCAGGGGTTGGAAATTGTCCGAGTTGTTCATGATTTACCATTGAAGAGACAGTAAGGGATACTATCCCCACTGCCAAAGGACAGACCTTCTGTTTAATAAGTGGTAGTTTCTTAAATTTACCATGTCCATGCTCCCTAGGAACCTGCTCCCCATCTCCATCTCTAGCCCAATTATATCTTTATTTTGCCTACTACTCTACCTGTACTCTGTTTGTTTCATATCAGTTTTCATTCAGTGTTGGGCCATCTCCTTCTGGATGTGCATATTTGATATAATTTCTAAGATCTGTCTTATACTTTCCCTGACCATTCCCACCAAACATCCTCTACCTCTTCAGTTTTTGCTGTTGATTCTGCTGTATTTAGTTATTAGTCATATACATATAGAGTACATAAATTTGTTAGCTTTTTTAAAAAGGTGTTTTAAATAAATTTGCACTTTTGGTTTATTTTAAATCTCTTCATTGTTATCTCTGGCTTTGAGGACAATTACTGGCTCAATTTGAATCTAGGATGTTGCTATGCATGTATCAAAAATGTAAGACATTGTTTCTTATATCCCAGAAACCAATAGTATACTATTACATCTACTGTATGCTATATTATTTTCACGTTCTAACATCTCTGAAATATGGTTGTCTTTTGCACTTAATGAAATCTTAAAATTATAATTGCAAGCATTTAAACAAATTACTGGCATACAACACAATAATTTTTAGAGTATATGTATGCAATTCAATATAATATAGTAAAAAGAAAATGTGTAACTTTTCACTAATATTAAATGAATGGTTTAGTTTTATTGAACCTCGTCAAAACCCTTTTAGTGTTTGGAAGCTATGAATTCTCATATTTGGGCAGGGTGTGGTGGCTCCCATCTGTAATCCCAGCACTTTGGGAGGCCAAGGCGGGTGTATCGCTTGAGTCTAGCAGTTCCAGACAACCCTGGGCAACATGGCAAAGCCCTGTCTCTACCATAAATAGAAAAATTAGCTGGGCATGGTGGCACACACCTGTAATCCCAGCTACTTGAGAGGCTGAGGTGGGAGGATGGCTTGAGCCTGGGAGGCGTAGGTTGCAGTGAGCCAAGATAGTGCCACTGCACTCCAGCCTGGGAGTGAAAAAAATAATAATAATAAAGCAAAAAAAAAAAAAAAGAAAGAAAAAAGAGAAGCTCATATTTAAGAGTTAAGTTAAAAAAAACTGTGCAGTTTAAATAATCCTGATAACTATTACAGTTAGAGGATATTTCCTGGATGTATGAAAATAAAATCATTTAACTTGAAATTCACTACTATAGGGAGAGACTAAATCTATGCCTGTTTTTTCAAACAGTAGTAGTTAGGGAATTAAATGGATAAGTCATAATGCATTGTTCTATCAAGGAAGGTGAAGTTCATTTTTCTGAAATATACAGAATGAAAATAAATGACACTTTACTAAGTCAGAAAATGATCAGAAAATATGAGCATCAAAACCACTGATACCAAGGTAAAATATTCTTCAAACAGTACAAGCCAAATTTGTACAAAAGGTGCACACACACACATACACACACACACATAATCACTTAAATGAAAATAGGAATGAAAGAATAAAAAGGAAAAATGCAATTCAATATTCAGGCATGGTGACGGCGCCTGTAATCCCAGTTACTCAAGGCCAGGGTGGTGGGGGAAGCAGGGGAGCTAAGGCAGGGGAAACACTTGAACCCGGGAGGCAGAGGTTTCAGTGAGCTGAGATAGCGCCACTGCACTCCAGCCTGGGCTACAGAGCAAAAAACCCAGTCTCAATAAAAAGAAAAAATGCAATTCAAAACGTCTACATACCTGGGGATTAAAGAAAGGGACACAGAGAAGTAGAGACTTAAACCACTTTTTTTTCTTCTTTTTTTGCCCAGGGTGGAGTGCAGTGGTGGGAACATGGCTCACTACAGCCTGGACCTCTAAGGCTTAAGTGATCCTCCCACCTCAGCCCCCTGAATAGCTGGGAATACAGGCAGGTGCCACCACAACCTGCTAATTTTTAAATTTGTTTGTAGAGACAGGTTATCCCTATGTTGCCCAGGCTGGTCTCAAACTCCTGGGCTCAACAAATCCTCTTGCCTTGGCCTCCCAAAGTGCTGGAATTACAAGCATGAACCATCTTGCCTGCTTATGCCTAAACCAGTTGTATTTTAAACAAACGTTATTAAGAGTAGGGTGAAGAGTTAGAAATGATGCCATAATTTAGGATGCCATGTTTCGGCCACTGCCTGTATTCCAGCTCCCTGGGCAGTACCATTCCTCTACTCTCTCTGGCCTGGTCAAATTGCCCAATAATTAGTTATCAGAAAATAACATGATCTCAAATATCACAGTGTCTTTGCCTGAGATGCATGTTCTGGAATGTTCAACCCTTCTCTCTCTTTCAGGCTAACTAATTAACTACTAAACATAATATATGTCTTTTGTTTCAGATCATGAGTCACCTTCTCAGAGATACTTTTCCTGATACTGTCCCTGTTACCATATGTTGATACTCTCTAATTCAAGTTGATTTGTTAAGTACAGTTGTCCCTTGGTATCTACATGGGTTTGCTTCCTGTACATCTCTTCCCCAACCCCTACAGATCCCAAAATGTGGACACTCAAGTTCCTAATATAAAATGGCATAGTATTTGCATATAACCTATACACATTCTCCCATATACTTTAAATAAATTCTATATTGCTTATAATACATAATGCAATGTAAATGTTATGTAAATCGTTGCTATCCTATATTTTAAAATTTGTATAATTTGTATTGTATTATTAATATTATTATTACTGTATTTTCAGAAGACAATTGACTCTTGAACAAGGCAGGACTTAGGGGCTCAGTCACAAATTGCATACAACTTTTATCTCCCCCAAAACATAACTACTAATATCTTACTGTTGTCTGAAAGGCTTACTAATAAAATAAGCAGTGAATTAACATACATTTTGCATGTTATACATATTAAATATGATATTCTTACAATAAAGAAAGCTGGAAAATGTTATTAATAAAATCATGAGGAAGGAAAAATACATTTACTATTCATTAAGTGGAATTGGTTTATCATAAAGGTCTTCATCGTCATCACGTCTCAGGTTGGGTAGGCTAAGGAGGAGAAGGAAGAGGAGGAGTTTGTCTTGCTGTCTCAGGGGTGGCAGAGGTAGAAGAAAATCCAAGTATAAGTGAATCTGTCCACTTCAAACCTGTGCTTTTCAAGGGTCCATTGTATTTTCTATCTGGTTGGTTGAATCCGATATGGAGGGCCTCAAAGAAACACTCAAACAGTCGTGGATAGTGATGTGGATGAAATGTAAGATTTAAGATCCCTCACTTCCTGGCACACCTTCTAATTTCCTTTACCTTAGGTTTTATTTGTACCTGTACTTTGTATTTTTTTTTTTCTTAAAACGGCTGTCAAATTATTAATACAATAGTTTCAGGTCTATGACACCTAAGTCTATTTTTGCCTTCAAAGAATCCTTATTTTCCTCCTAGTGCATCTTTATCTTTACTATTTAATATCTGTCTCCCAGAGAGAGTAAGAATTCTCTCTTTAGAGTCACCATTTTATCCTAAGGGCCTGAAACATTATCAGGCTTAACAGGAGTGTCAAGTAAACATTTACTGGATGGATGAGCATAACTGTAGATAATGATCTTTCTTCTTTTCATACACAATTTTGTATTTAGTCAAAAGTATCACAGACACAGGTATACTGCATTTCTTTTAATATATCTTCTGTAGAATTGAAGGTAAAAAAGATTATGACTATTTAGCATAACATTGCATTACAGATAACATTTGTTGTAAAGGCAGGATTATTATGAGATATCTGTATTTGTAAGCCCTTAACAACAAGTAAAACATATTTCTTCAGAGCTCTGTTTCTTAATAGGATTTCAGGCAGCTTGTGGAAGCAGCTAAAATAAATGCCTTTTAAAAACATGTGTGTCATATCACATTAAATGGGGCTATGAATCAATATCCATGTGCTATAATATATATCCTAACCATACAATGGGATAAATTCTGGATTAAAAAGAGAAATCCATTCCTAATTTTCCCTCCAGCCCGCTTTCCCTTCTCCTCTTGAAAATATGAGTTTTTCAAATGACATATGAGTGGAGGAATCCATTATAAGCATCCACTGTTTTGCCTGCTCTAAAGTAATTTGGTTCTGCATTAATAACTCTCACTTCACAGTCTCTCATAAACTATGTTTAAATGCCTATGCTTTTAAATGAGATTGCTTATTTTATGAAGGAATGTTTGATGGTCCACATTTTCTGTGTTTCATCATGTGGTGTAAAGAGTACTGAACGAAACTGTAGAGAGCTCCCTCAGGTTTGTCCTCTGCACTTCCTCTCTGCGTCTTCAGCTTACTACCCTAAGCTTGTTTTTGAAATCATCAATTTAAAAGCAAACACCTAACAAGGTGCCAATAAACCCAGAAACTAGTGTAAAGGGCAGCTATATTAATACATAAGTCAAATTCAGTGTAATCAATTTTATATGAGAGTTACAATTATATATAAATTTGTAGAGACAGAAAGGCGATTTTAAGGCAAT
Source organism: Hylobates moloch (assembly GCF_009828535.3). Classification (NCBI taxonomy): domain Eukaryota; kingdom Metazoa; phylum Chordata; class Mammalia; order Primates; family Hylobatidae; genus Hylobates; species Hylobates moloch. The sequence continues at coordinate 122,665,559 of NW_026652280.1, forward strand.
CAGGCTATTTAGAAAATATTTCACAGAAAAGTGATATTTCAAGCTTTTAGAAAGATAAAAATCCTGCTGTTGGAGAAATATGTAAAGCAAGCAGGGCCATTTCAGGAATGATGAGAATTTCAAAGTCAATAAAGAAAATTACAAAACTGGAAATGAATGAATTAACAGAATATAAAGGGCCTTCTAAAGACCTATAAAGCAAGTTACATACTATCTGTAGACAACAGGGAAATTGAGGACTTTAAACAGAATATAAAAATATTAAGACATGTTTTATTTATGTATGTATTTATTCATTCATTTATTACATTCTTGTGAAGCAACATATGACAGTTATGTAGAGAATATACTGAAGTGATGAGGTCCAAGTTGCAGTGTTCCAGGTAAGAAATCAGGTGGCCAGAATTAACACTGAGCTAGAAGAATATAAAGGGGGATCAACATGCAAAGGTATTTATAGTGATATGCTGGTAAATATCTCACAACTAGCTCAAAACAAACAGTATCTGACGTGTACCATTTGCCAGATCTGTGGTATATGAATGCTCCTACCATGGCCAATTTCAAACTGCCAATGTTTTATCACTGAATGCAAAATTGGGAAGAGATGTGTGCAGTCAGCTCTCCTGAGCTCATACCAACCAACTCCAGAGCACCACTAGACATTTCTGAGTTGCAATCAATACAATGTGGGGGTTGATGGAATACAGTGTTGATAGAAAAAAATTGTATATAAATCCCAGATTTCCATTTTGAGAAACCAAATGTGTTAATATTTAATGGCTTTGCTTCTTTCTAAAAAATAATAACAATAAAAATGCTTACTAAATGAAATATTTCAAGTAAATATTTGCATTTTAACCAATATTCTTAAGAAATATAATATCTTAACTTAGAGATACATAATTCTGGGGATTTCAGTAAAGGACATCAGCTATGTAATATTTGATGTTGAGGACAAGAGAAGTTAAGCACACTTCGATGATTCAATCTAGATCAATAATCCTCAAACCAGCTCATTTCTAGTTACCGAAAAGTTTAATAAAGTGTAAAAAAAGCTTTCTTTACTTCTAGACTTTTCAAATACTTTTTATGCTACTTCATTGTGTGACATTCTAAAGCAGGAATAAACTTCAGAATTTTTCAAATTTAGTTGAATAAGGATTTCTATTTTGACTAAGCACCCGAGTGAAGATATCTTCTTCCCAAACCATATTATACAGGAATTAGTAGAATAATTTTGAAGATTTGTACATTACAAAACAGATGAGCAGGTGAGGTATGGGGAAATTAACTCACTGACCAATTGCATTCAAAACTATACCTGTGATAATTGGATAGTACCTTGTCTGATGAAATAATATGCACAGCAGGAGGTGTGCAGTACATAGTATTAAAAGAGAAAGGCAGCCCGAGGCGGGCAGATCACGAGGTCAGGAGATTGAGACCATCCTGGCCAACGTGGTGAAAACCCATCTCTACTAATGGGTGGCGCGTGACTATAGTCCCAGCTACTCGGGAGGCTGAGGCAGGGGAATTGCTTGAACCTGGTAGGCGGAGGTTGCAGTGAGCCGAGATCGCACCACTGCACTCCAGCCTGGCAACAGAGGGAGACTCCGTGAAAAACAACAACAACAAAACGCCCGGCTGCCACTTATTTCCAGATGAAAATAATAACACCAAAGGAACAATAAAAGTTATCAGGAACAAGGTATGTAACTTATTAACTTCTCCTTTACTCTTCTAATGCTCCTATGGGTTATAAATATTATTGTCTCTATCTTTCATATGAAGAAATTCAATTTTGGAAGGTTAAAACACTTGGTATATAAATTAATCTCTGTCAAGATCATTAATGTTAATGCTCTCAAGCATTGCATTTTACTGTTTTTATTTTATCAAAAGCAAGAAAAATATTACTCTATATTCATCACTGTGTGAAAATTAATGGGTCCAAAGATACACTTTCTAAGAGGCAAAGCTGATAAGTTTTCTCAGTAAATGAATAAATGTCCTAACATTTCTCAGAACAAAAAAAAATATATATGCACAATGGAAATTTGACTTTTACATTAGCTTACACCCAGTAACTATTTGTAGGATGATTCATGCTATTGCACCAATGAAATATTTGCAACTCTCTGTAATAATCACTGCAGAAAAAAATCAGATTGCCCTTCACTTATTTTAGGCAGGTGTCTGTAGACCCTTGACATTGAAATTTTGCTGAAAATATTACTGCAGGGGACAATAGAGACACACAAATCTACTTTCTCAGTATACACAGAAAAAACCTTCTAGGCAGAGTGTTCAGTTCAGCACATTCATTATCTTTTAATTGCTTCTAAATTGCATAGTGACCTGTTGCATGAATAGCCAAATCTATCTAACTGAAACAAGCATAGTACGGGCATGTGTGATGTGAAAAGCTTTTTCATCAATTGGTATGTGTGTTCATTCGGGCATACTTGTTCAGCTGTACCTATTATAAAAGCAGGTAAAGACATAGTCAAAATAAAAAGGTAAATACATTGCTAAGAAAACAGCTACATATTAAAAACACACAAATTTCATCCAACCATTTGTTACGTTATACATGGTTAAATAAGAAGCATGTTAATAACTGAAAACTTATAACTGTTAAATATGATTACAATACCAGACATTTCATATATCAGAAAAAAAAAGCATGGTAAATGGCTGTAATGTTGAGCATTGTATTTAAGAATCTAAGCTATAAATAAAAAATCCACTAGGAGAAAAGGTAAGTTTCAAAATTTTATTTTGGGCCACCATAAATGCAATGCCATAAAAAATAAACTATTCCACCAACCACTGTGAGCAATGACGTATAAAAATTATAACACCCCTAGAAGATTTACTCAAAGCTATTTCACAATCCCTCATAGACTATACAAACATTACCCTCCCTTCAAAAGAGTGCAATCAGAGATTTCATGTTTCCGCACCTTCAAAGAAAAATTCCATAATTAAGAAACTTAAGTAGTGCCTTCAATTCATCTTACCAATTTACATTTATTTCCTATATCTATTTTCATAGTTTAGTAAAATAAAATGTAGACAGAGAGGAAATTAACTTATTGTCATCTTTCCGTTCTTAAAACAGTTCCTTGTTGCCAATTAAAATCTTTTTCAAAGACGCCGCTGGGAACCATGGGAAATGCAACTTCTACCCAAAGGAAGAAAGTGTCATATCCCATCAGGCCATGGACAAAAGGTCTACCAAGAACATAGTGGCACTGTGTTTAATCAGCCATCACGAGTAGCAAGTTCAACAGTGTCATTGGCATTCCATGAAGAAGTTTAAATGAAACATTCTGCTCCCTACACCTAGATGTATGCAGTGATTTAAAAGGGAGAATAAAAGAGAAGGATGAATAGTAAGACCAGACCATTTGATTAGAAATGAAGAGCCAGCAAAAGAAACTGCTAGCACTAACACTAACCAGTGAAGGTGGAGGATAATGAAGAGAGAATGAGATTCCAAAGGCCAGGTAAAAAAACGGACTTCAAAAAGTTGAGACCTACATTCCAGACAGGCCAAATAACACAGACGCTGAGAATTAATCTTTGAATTTCACAATATCCAAGTTATTGCTGATCTTCTCAAAAAAAATTCTGATGAAATGTTGAAGAATAGAAAGCATTTAGGAAAGAATAAGGTATTTTGTTATAAAGAAGAATGGACATAAGACATTGAACGATAGTTGCTGGAGTGTGAGAGTTGAGATAATTTTTAAGATAAGGAATATCATATTACTTGAATAGTGGTGAGGATAAATGAGACACGAGAGAGAGAAAATATAACCCTGATGATATAGAGATATTACAGTGACGATTCTATAGGAATATTCTTGGAAAGACTAGAAGCGCTGGGATTCAGTGCACAAATAGAGTCCTTTGTATTTCAAGGCATGCGTAATCCATTAGTTCAAAAATAAGGGATTGTGGATTGCATGAGTACAGATACAAACGGAGGAAATAATTGTTGGTAGGAAAGTGTGGAAATTTTTATTTGATTTCTGTTACTTTTCCCAGTGAAATAGGAAATTAGATCATTAACTAAAAATGAGGAGAAAGAATGGCATGCTTAACATTTGAGGGGAAAAACAAAGTAAGAAATGGTTGTCTCAGAGAATGAAGGGGAAAATGTCATAGAAAACTGTAATAGTATTACGGGAAAAACTTGAGATTCCACTTAAGTTTAAGTGTCAGTAATTTAAACTGTGGTTAATCTTTATGGTTGAATTTTTTCTATAGCCATACATAGGAATGAGGGTGCAAATGAAAGATTGTAAAGCTGGATTTAATCATGGATGAGATTTTTCTTACTGAGTTGAGAAATTTAAGGAAATAGAGGTTGCATATGTGGGAATAATTGAAATAGTGGACCATTGAATCTAAGATGGGCAGTGAGGGAAGGAAGAACATGAGGATTGACAGAGAGTTTAAAAAAATTGTTAAGACCAATAAGAGTAAGTCCCTTTTATATCAGATAATTGTGGGAGTTAAAGTTCTAAGAGTGAGAGCTGGAGAGAGAGAGAGATAAGAGGTGTTGTCATAGGCTAGAAAGCTTGAATATAAGATTATGGACTGGAGAGTGATTGAGAATATTGATGTCTAGATCATGACCATTGGAGTAAGTCACTAAAATGTTGTTTAGAAAAAGATCATTACAGAAAATGAGGTCAAGAAAATAAAAGATCATGGAGGCAATAATTAAGTGGCCATAAAACCTCCAGGAATTATGACAGGAATAAATGTAAATGAGTGAAAGTGAGCTCAGTGTGGACTTGGTGTTTAAAATGGTGGACTCCGGAGGCAGGCTGGGCTTTCAAAGCTCAAATGTAGTTTCCAAATGAACCTGCAGAATTTGAATAAGTTACTAAAAGTTCTCTTTTCCCATATGTAAAATTGAAGTAATAGTAATAATAAATAATATCATTATTAGTTAGAAAATAATAATGATACTAAGACCTCATTTGAGCATTAAATAAGCAAACATTATGTCTGTAAAAAGCTCCATAAGGAATTATTTCAGCAGTTCTCTCTTGTCTAACATTATCTTTTTCCTACACTACTGTTAGCTTCAATACATGTTTTTATTTCTCCTATTTAAAAAGCAAACTGTTCCCCTTTGGCCCACATACAACTTTACCATTATTTTTATTTCTGGTCCATCTGTATTTGTTTTTCATAGCTTAGATTACTTTCGTTTCTTTTTGAGGCAAAATTCGGAGCAGATCATCTATATTAATTGTCTCCAAATAATTTGTCTTTTCTTTTTAAAACCCCCTTCAAATAAAGTTTTTTTCCCCTTGAAACTACTTTTGTCAAGGTCATCAATATTCTTTGTTTCTAAATCAGTGACAAAGTTTTCATCATTGTTACCTAGAAAGAGCACTTAATTCTGCTCATTAATCCTTAATCCTGTTCATTCTCTTCTTCTTGAAATATTTTCGCATTTGGTGTCTTAGACACCACATTTTATTTATCTTCTCCTCATTTTGGTGCTCATTCTCATGATCTTTACTCCTTAACCTATAAATATTGGGGTGCCCCAGAATTCAGCCTGTGTTCCTCTTCCCTTCCCTATTTATACTTACATCATTTGTGATCTGTTCTAGCCACATGTTTTATTTATTTATTTATGTATTTATTATACTTTAAGTTCTGAGATACATGTGCAGAACGTGCAGGTTTGTTGCATAGATATATATGTGCCGTGGTGGTTTGCTGCACCCATCAACCCGTCATCTACATTAGGTATTTTTCCTAATGCTATCCCTCCCCGAGCTGCCACCCCACGACAGGCCCCAGTGTGAGATGTTCTCTTCCCTATGTCCATGTGTTCTCATTTTTCAATTCCCACTTATGAGTGAGAACATGTGGTACTTGGTTTTCTGTTCCTGTGTTAATTAGCTCAGAATAGTGGTTTCCAGTTTCATCCATGTCCCTGCAAAGCACATGGACTCATCCTTTTTAATGGCTGCATAGTATTCCATGGTGTACATGAGCTACATTTTCTTTATCCAGTCTATCATTGATGGGTATTTCGGTTGATTCCAAGCTTTTGCTATTGTGAATAGTGCTACAATAAACATACGTGTGCATGTGTCTTTATAGTAGAATGATTTATAATCCTGTGGGTATATACCCAGTAATAGGATTGCTGGGTCAAATGGTATTTCTGATTCTAGATCCTTGAGGAATTGCCACACTGTCTTCCACAATGATTGAACTAATTTACACTCCCACCAACAGTGTAAGAACGTTCCTATTTCTCCACATCCTCTTCAGCCTCTGTTGTTTCCTGACGTTTTAATGATCGCCATTGTAACTGGTGTGAGATGGTATCTCATTGTGGTTTTGATTTGCATTTCTCTAATGACGAGTGATGATGAGCTTTTTTCATAAGTTTTTTGGCCACATAAATGTCTTCTTTTTAGAAGTATCTATTCATATCCTCTGCCCACTTTTTGATGGGTTGTTTTTTTTCTTGTAAATTTGTTTAAGTTCCTTGTAGATTCTGGATATCAACCCTTTGTCAGATGGATAGATTGCAAAAAAATTTCTCCCACTCTGTAGGTTGCCTGTTCACTCCGATGATAGTTACTTTTGCTGTGCAGAAGATTTTTAGTTTAATTAGATCCCATTTGTCAATTTTGGCTTTTGTTGCCATTGCTTTTGGTGTTTTAGTCGTGAAGACTTTGCCAATGCCCATGTCCTGAATGATATTGAGAGGTTTTCTTCTAGGGTTTTTATGGTTTTAGGTCTTACCTTTAAGTTTTTAATCGATCTTGAGTTAATTTTTGTATAAAGTGTAAGGAAGGGGTCCAGTTTCAGTTTTCTACCTATGGTGAGCCAGTTTTCCCAACACGATTTGTTAAATAGGGAATCCTTTTCCCATTGCTTGTATTTATCATGAGTTAACTCCCATTCACAATTAGTACAAACAGAATAAAACACCTAGGAATACAACTTACAAGAGATGTGAAGGACCTCTTCAAGGAGAACTACAACCACTGAGCAAGGAAATAAGAGAGGACACAAACAAATGGAAAAACATTCCATGTTCATGGATAGGAAGAATCAATATCACAAAAATGGCCATACTGCCAAAAGTAATTTGTAGATTAAATGCTATCCCCATCAAGCTAACATTGACTTTCTTCACAGAACTAGAAAAAAACTACTTTAAATTTCATATGGAACCGAAAAGAGCCCATATAGCCAAGACAATCCTTATCAAAAAGAACAAAGCTGGAATCATCATGCTACCTGACTTCAAACTATACTACAAGGCTACAGTAACCAAAACATCATGGTACTGGTACCAAAATAGACATATAGGACAATGGAACAGAACTGAGGTCTCAGAAATAATGCCACACATCTACACCCATCTGATCTTTGACTAGCCACATGTTTTAAAATATTTGTATAGGTTAATGACTCTTCTATTTATGTCTCTTTTCCATTTCCCAATATTGACTTGGAATTTATATAATAAATTCTCTTCTCAAAACTTTCAGCATCTGCTGTTTTCCCACATCTCACTTAATGGTAAATCCATTCTTTAAGTGGCTGAGGCCAAAAGTCTTAAAATCATCTTTGATTCCTTTACTTTCTGAGAATCTATCTCCAAACCAGTATCAAGCCTTGTTGGATTTACATTATAAATATTCCCCTCCCAGCTATGAAAAAGTAGCTTATATCATAAAATAACCTTTCCAATAATAACAACTTAATAGATGATGGCTTCCTATAATAACAACTAAAAACATAGTAAAAAAAAACAGAATGTACACACAAACGAACATACACAAGTAGGCATCAGAGCAAACTAAGTCAGCTGGAATCTGAGGGAGAAGCTAAGATCCCCCAAAAAAGGAAACAATATATTGCATTATTTATCTTGAGGAATATGCAAGTTTGTAAACATAAAAAGCCAATTTGTGATTCCTATATGATCTTCACGCATTGCCATAATGGTCTTAGCTACTATTCTTTTTTACATTTTCTTGCCTTATAGTCCTGACTGGCACATGTACATGTCATGCATACTTTACTTTTCTGTTTTTAATTTAATAGATACATAATAATTGTACATATCTTTGAGGTACATGTGATATTTTCATACAAGCATACACTATGTAATTATAAAATTTGGATACTTGGGATATTCATAATAATGGTTATTTTGTTGTCTTGGGAATATTCCATATCTACTCTTCTACTTATTTTGAAATTTATAATAAATTATTGATAACCACAATTGCCCTATTTTACCATCTAGATCACCAGACTCCTATTTCTTACCATATACAAAAATCAAATCAAAGTTGATTAAAGTCTTAAATTTAGGATGTAAAATCTACAAAAATACTAGAAACATTCAGGAAGTGCTTTAAGACATTAGTTTGAGGAAGATTTCTTGAGTAAGACCTCAAAAGCATGGGAAAACAAATCAAAATGGACAAATAGAATCACATCACACTAAACAGCTTCTGCATAGCAAAGGAAACAATCAAACAAGAAAAGAGGACATCTACAAAACCCAGAATAGTAGATAATATTTGCAAAGTATTCAACTGACAAGAGATGAATAACAATAGGAAACTCAACAGCAATCTATCTATCATCTATCTGCCTATCTATCTAAATTCTAATTAAATATTGATGAGCAAAACATCTGAATAGACATTTCTAAAAAGATGACATACAAATGGCCAGTGGGCATATGAAAATATGCTCACCATCACTAATCATCTGGGAAACACAATTCAAAACCATATTGACATTATCACTCCACCCCAGTTAAAATGGCTACAATCAAAAGGACAGAAACTAACAAATGATGGTAAGAATGCAAAAAAAGAGGAACACTCAGACATTTTTGTTGCAAACGCTAATTGGTACAGTGACTATGGAAAACAGTATTGATGTCCCTCAAAAAATTATGAATAGAACTACCTTAGGACCAGGCAACTCCACTAGTCATATATCCAAAAGAAAGAAAATTAGGATATTGGAGAAATATCTGCACTGTCATGTTTACTGCATCACTATTCACAATAGCCAAGATATAAAATCAACCTAAGTATTCATCAATGAATTAACAGATAAAGAAAATATGGTATGTGTATATATATAATGAAATATTGTCTAGCCATAAAAAAGAATAAAATCCTGTCATTTGCGGGAGGGAAATGGAGGACATTATGTTAAATGAAATAAGACAGTCTGGGGTGGTTCCAAGATGGCTGAATAGGAACATCTCCAGTCCACAGCTCCCAGTGTGAGCGACGCAGAAGACATGTGATTTCTGCCTTTCCAACCGAGGTACTGGGTTCATCCCATTGGGACTGGTTGGACAGTGGGTGAAGCCTACGGAATGTGAGCTGAAGCAGGGCAGGGCATCACCTCGCCTGGGAAGTGCAAGGGATCAGGGAATTCCCTTTCTTAGCCAAGGGAAGCTGTGACAGACAGTACCTGGAAAATCGGGATACTTCCACCCTAATACTGCACTTTTCCAACAGTCTTAGTAAATGGCACACCAGGAGCTTATATCCTGCCTCTGGCTCGGTGGGTCCCATGCCCAAGGAGCCTTGCTCACTGCTAGCACAGCAGCCCGAGATCTAACTGCGAGGCAGCAGCAAGGCTGGGGGAGGGGTGTCCGCCATTGCTGAGGCTTGACTAGGTAAACAAAGTGGTTGGGAAGCTCGAAGCACACTGCAGCTCAAAGTGGCCTGCTTGCCTCTATAGACTCCACCTCTGGGGGCAGGGCATGGCTGAACAAAAGGCAGCAGAAACTTCTACAGACTTAAACATCTCTGTCTGCCAGCTTTGAAGAGAGCAGTGGTTCTCCCAGCATGGAGTTTGAGATCTGAGAATGGACTGACTGCCTCCTCAAGTGGGTCCCTGACCACTGAGTAACCTAACTGGGAGGCAGCTCCCCATAGCAGCCGACTGACACCTCATACAGCTGGGTGCCCCTCTGAGACAAAGTTTCCAGAGGAAGGATCAGGCAGCAACATTTGCTGTTCTGCAATATTTGCTGTTCTGTAGCCTCCGATGGTGACACTAAGGCAAACAGGGTCTGGAGTGGACCTCCAGCAAACTCCAACAGCCCTGCAGCTGAAGATCCTGACTGTTAGAAGGAAAACTAACAAACAGATAAATAGCATCAACATCAACAAAAAGAACACCACAGCAAAACCCCATCTGTAGGTCACCATCATCAAAGACCAAAGTAGATAAAACCACAAAGATGGGGAGAAAACAGAGGAGAAAAGCCGAAAATTCTAAAAACCTGAGCGTCTCTTTTCCTCCAAAGGATGACAGCTCCCCAACAGCAACGGAACAAAGCTAGACAGAGAATGACTTTGATGAGTTGACAGAAGTAGGCTTCAGAAGATCGGTAATAACAAACTTCTCTGACCTAAAGGAGGATGCTTGAACCCATTGCAAGGAAGCTAAAAACCTTGAAAAAAGATTAGAAAAATGGCTAACTAGAATAAACAGTGTAGAGAAGACCTTAAATGATGTCATGGAGCTGAAAACCATGGCACGAGAACTATGTGATGCAGGCACAAGCTTCAGTAGCTGATTCGATCAAGTAGAAGAAAGGGTATCAGTGATTGAAAAATCAACTGAATGAAATGAAGCGAGAAGAGAAGTTTAGAGAAAAAGGGGTAAAAAGAAATGAACAAAGCCTCCAAGAAATATGGGATTATGTGAAAAGACCAAATGTAAATCTGATTGGTGTACTTGAAAGTGACGGGGAGAATGGAACCAAGTTGGACAATACTCTTCAGGATATTATTCAAGAAAACTTCCCCAACCTAGCAAGACAGGCCAACATTCAAATTCAGGAAATACAGAGGACACCACAAAGATACTCCTTGAGAAGAGCAACCCCAAGATACGTAATTGTCAGATTCACCAAGGCTGAAATTAAGGAAAACATGTTAAGGACAGCCAGAGAGAAAGGGCGGGTTACCCACAAAGGAAAGCCCATCAGACTAACAGCAGATCTCTCAGTAGAAACTCTACAAGCCAGAAGAGAGTGGGGGCCAATATTCAACATTCTTTTTTTTTTTTTTTTTTTTTTGAGACGGAGTCTCGCTCTGTCACCCAGGCTGGAGTGCAGTGGCGCAATCTCGGCTCACTGCAAGCTCCACCTCCCGGGTTCATGCCATTCTCCTGCCTCAGCCTCTCCCAGTAGCTGGGACTACAGGCGCCCGCCACCACGCCCGGCTAATTTTTTTTGTATTTTTAGTAGAGACGGGGTTTCACTGTGGTCTCGATCTCCTGACCTCGTGATCCGCCCGCCTCGGCCTCCCAAAGTGCTGGGATTACAAGCGTGAGCCACCGCGCCCGGCTCAACATTCTTAAAGAAAATAATTTTCAACCCAGAATTCATATCCAGCCAAACTAAGCTTCATAAGTGAAGGAGAAATAAAATCCTTTCTAGACAAGAAAATGCTGAGACATTTTTTCACCACCAGGCCTGCCTTATAAGAGTTCCTGAAGGAAGCACTAAACATGGAAAGGAACAACCAGTACCAGCCACTGCAAAAATATGCCAAATTGTAAAGACTATTGATGCTAGGAAGGAACTGCATCAACTAACGGGCAAAATAACCAGCTAACATCATAATGGCAAGATCAAATTCACACATAACAATATTAACCATAAATGTAAAAGGGCTAAATGCCCCAATTAAAAGACACAGACTGGCAAATTGGATAGGGAGTCAAGACCCATCAGTGTGCTGTATTCAGGAGACCCATCTCACATGCAGAGACACACATAGGATCAAAATAAAGTGATGGAGGAAGATCTACCAACCAAATGCAAAACAAAACAAAAAAGCAAGGCTGACAATCCTAGTCTCTGATAAAACAGACTTTAAACCAACAAAGACCAAAAGAGACAAAGAAGGCCATTACATAACGGTAAAGGGATCAATTCAACAAGAAGAGCTAACTATGCTAAATATATATGCACCCAATACAGGAGCACCCAGATTCATAAAGCAAGTCCTTAGAGACCTACAAAGAGACTTAGACTCCCACACAATAATAATGGGAGATTTTAACACCCCACTGTCAACATTAGACAGATCAATGAGATAGAAAGTTAACAAGGATATCCAGGACTTGAACTCAGCTCTGCACCAAGCAGACCTAATAGACATCTACAGAACTCTCCACCCCAAATCAACAGAACATACATTCTTCTCAGCACCACATTGCACTTATTCCAAAATTGACAACATAGTTGGAAGTAAGGCACTCCTCAGCAAATGTAAAAGAAGATCAATTATAACAAACTGTCTCTCAGACCACAATGTAATCAAATTGGAGCTCAAAATTAAGAAACTTACTCAAAACTGCACAACTACATGGAAACTGAACAACCTGCTCCTGAATGACTACTGGGTAAATAACTAAATGAAGGCAGAAATAAAGATGTTCTTTGAAACCAGTGAAAACAAAGACACAACGTAGCAGAATCTCTGGGGCACATTCAAAGCAGTGTGTAGAGGGAAATTTATAGCACTAAATGCCCACAAGAGAAAGCAGGAAAGATCTAAAATCAACACCCTAACATAATAATTAAAAGAACTAGAGAAACAAGAGTAAACATATTCAAAATCTAGCAGAAGGCAAGAAACAACTAAGATCAGAGCAGAACTAAAGGAAATAGAGACACAAAAAACCCTACAAAAAATTAATGAATCCAGGAGCTGGTTTTTTGAAAAGATCAACAAAATTGATGGACTGCTAGCAAGACTACTAAAGAAGAAAAGAGAGAAGAATCAAATAGACGCAATAAAAAATGATAAAGGGGATATCACCACTGATCCCACAGAAATACAAACTACCAACAGAGAATACTCTAAACACCTCTATGCAAATAAACTAGAAAATCTAGAAGAAGTGGATAAATTCCTGGACACATACACCCTCCCAAGACTAAACCAGGAAGAAGTTGAATCCCTGAATAGACCAATAACAGGCTCTGAAATTGAGGCCATAAATATTAGCCTACCAACCAAGAAAAGCCCAGGACCAGACAGATTCACAGCCAAATTATACCAGAGGTACAAAGAGGAGCTGGTACCATTCCTTCTGAAACTATTTTAATCAATAGAAAAAGAGGGAATCCTCCCTAACTCATTTTATGAGGACAGCATCATTCTGATATCAAACCCTGGAAGAGACACAGCAAAAAAAAAGAGACCAATATCCCTGAAGAACATCAATGTGAAAATCCTCAATAAAATACTGGGAAACTGAATCTAGCAGCACACCAAAAAGCTTATCCACCACAAGCAACTTGGCTTCATCCCTGGGATGCAAGGCTGGTTCAACATACACAAATCAATAAACATAATCTAGCATATAAACAAATCCAAAGACAAAAACCACATGATTATCTCAATAGATGCAGAGAAGGCCTTTAACAAAATTCAACGGCACTTTGTGCTAAAAACTCTCAATAAACTAGGTATTGGTGGGGTGTATCTCAAAATAATAAGAGCTATTTATGACAAATCCACAGCCAACATCATACTGAATGAGAAAAAATCCTGGAAGAATTCCCTTTGAAAACTGGCACAAGACAGGGATGCCATCTCTAACCACTCCTATTCAACATATTGTTGGAAGTTCTGGCCGGAGCAACCAGGCAGGAGAAAGAAATAAAGGGTATTCAATTAGGAAAAGAGGAAGTCAAATTGTCCCTGTTTGCAGATGACATGATTGTATATTTAGAAAAGCCCATCCTCTCAGCCCAAAAACTCCTTAAGCTGATAAGCAAATTCAGCAAACTCTCAGGGTACAAAATCAATGTGCAAAAATCAAAAGCATTCCTATACACCAATAGCAGACAAACAGAGAGCCAAATCATGAGTGAACTCCCATTCACAATTGCTTCCAAAATAATAAAATACCTAGGAATCCAACTTACAAGGGATGTGAAGGACCTCTTCAAGGAGAACTACAAATCACTGCTCAATGAAATAAAAGAGGACACAAACAAATGGAAGAACATTCCATGCTCATGGATAGGAAGAATTAACATCGTGAAAATGGCCATACTGCCCAAGATAATTTATAGATTCAATGCCAACCCCATCAAGCTACCAACGACTTTCTTCACAGAATTGGAAAAAAGTACTTTAAAGTTCATATGGAACCAAAAAAGAGCCTGCATTGCCAAGACAATCCTAAGCAAAAGGAACAAAGCTGGAGACAACATGCTACCTGACTTCAAACTGTACTTCAAGGCTACAGTAACCAAAACAGCATGGTACTGGTACCAAAACAGAGATATAGACAAATGGAACAGAACAGAGCCCTCAGAAATAATACCACACATCTACAACCATCTGATCTTTGACAAACCTGACAAAAACAAGAAATGGGAAAATGATTCCCTATTTAACAAATGGTGCTGGGAAAACTGGCTAGCCATATGTAGAAAGCTGAAACTGGATCCCTTCCTTACACCTTATACAAAAATTAATTCAAGATGAATTAAAGACTTAAATGTTAGACCTAAAACCATAAAAAAACCTAGAAGAAAACCTAGGCATTACCATTCAGGACATAGGCATGGGCAAGGACTTCATGACTAAAACACCAAAAGCAATGGCAACAAAAGCCAAAATTGACAAATGGGATCTAATTAAACTAAAGAGCTTCTTCACAGCAAAAGAAACTACCATCAGAGTGAACAGGCAACCTACAGAATGGGAGAAAATTTTTGCAATCTACCCATCTGACAAAGGGCTAATATCCAGAATCTACAAAGAACTTAAACAAATTTACAAGAAAAAATAAAATAAAAACATCAAAAAGTGGGCAAAGGATATGAACAGACACTTCTCAAAAGAAGACATTTATGTACCCAACAGACACATGAAACAAATGCTCATCATCACTGGCCATCAGAGAAATGCAAATCAAAACCATAATGAGATACCATCTCAAATCAGTTAGAATGGCGATCATTAAAAAGTCAGGAAACAACAGATGCTGGAGAAGATGTGGAGAAATAGGAACACTTTTACACTGTTGGTGAGGGTGTAAACTAATTCAATCATTGTGGAAGACAGTGTGGCGATTCCTCAAGGATCTAGAACTAGAAATACTGTTGGACCCAGCGATCCCATTACTGGGTATATATCCGAAGGATTATAAATCATGCTACTAAAAAGACACATGCACACGTGTTTATTGCAGCACTATTCACAATAGCAAAGACTTGGAACCACCCCAAATATCCATAAATGATATACTGGATTAAGAAAATGTGGCACATATACACCATGGAATACTATGCAGCCATAAAAAATGATGAGTTCATATCTTTTGTAGGACATGGATGAAGCTGGAAGCCATCATTCTCAGCAAACTATCATAAGGACAGAAAACCAAACACCACATGTTCTCACTCATAGGTGGGAACTGAACAATGAGAACACTTGGACACAGGGTGGGGAACATCACATACCGAGGCCTGTCATGGGATGGGAGGAGCAGGGAGGAATAGCATTAGGAGAAATACCTAATGTAAATGATGGGTTAATGGGTGCAGTACACCAACACCAAGGCCCGTCAGGGGATGGGAAGAGCGGGGAGGGATAGCATTAGGAGAAATACCTAATGTAAATGATGAGTTAATGGGTGCAGCACACCAACATGGCACATGTATACATATGTAACTAACCTGCACATTGTGCCCATGTACCCTAGAACTTAAAGTATAATAAAAAATAAATAAATGAATAAATAAAAAGCACAGAAAGATAAATTTTGCAAGTATTCATTCATATATGGGAGCTAAAACACTTGATCTCATGGAGGTAGTAAATAAAATGGTGGTTACCAGAAGCTGGGAAGTGTAGTGGAAAGTGGGTAGTAAAGAGGGATTGTTTATTGGGTACAAAATATAGTTAGATGGAATCCAGGCACACTTTAGCTTTACTGTCTTGGCACTGGCTTTGGCTTTACCTGGAATATTAATCCTCCATCTACATGGATGGCTCAGGTCTACATCTCTTTCAAGGGGCTGAGGAAACAAACAGAAAACAGCAGTTCAGAATTTGGGGCAATTTCATCAGTTTAAGGAAGAGAAGCAAAAATGTGTTTAAGGCCTACCAGTAAGACATTTAGAAATACCACTGATTTTTATTTGAGAATCCTAAAGTACTCTAAGAGGAAAGTCACACTGAAAACAGACAAATCCCAGGATGTCTGAAATCCAGTCTCCAGTCATATTAAATCCTGACTGGATGAAGATGATCTGCTCTTCTCTAACTGCATAACAGAAACAAACAAACTCACAAAAATTATGTTATTTCTGGAGGAAGATAACATTATGTTAAATCTAAAATTTTCCACCTCAATGTCTGGCATGTAGTAAAAGGTTCCCAGACATGAAACATACACATACAAACACACAGAAGAAAAATGAAATGAACCAACCAAAAACAGAAACAAATGACAAAATCCAAATGAATCAAATAGGTTTTCAGGTGATTTGAGTATTTGAATTATCACAATTAGAGTTTAAAATGATTATGATTGTGACTTTATCTTCAATAAAGTAGATGACAGGATAGAGAAACTTGCCAGATAATAAAAATTGTACTGAAAAATAAAATGTAATATTCTGGAACAAAAATATAATAATTGCAGTAAGCAACTAAAAAAAATAGATTTATCCATACATTCGACACAGTGAAATTTAGCATTTGTCAACTGGTCTTTAGTTCAGTATAAATATGTAATGTGAAACACAGTAAGAAAAAGAAGTATGAGAAACAAATAATATGTGCAATAAGGGCAAATGTTGTAACATATGTATGTGTAATTTCAGTCTTTGAAGGGGATAAGAGAAAGGGAGGAGCAATATTAGAAAAGAAACTAGAAATTGTCACAATTGACAAAACTTCATAAAAAGATAAAACTACAAATTAAGAAAGCTCTATAAAAACAAGAAATGGATATAAAGAGATTTCCACTTCTGGATATATCAGTAAAACTGCTAAAAACGACAAAGTTAAAAATTAAAAGCAGCCAAAGAAAAATCAAGGAATAATACTGTTTAATAAGAAGAGTAAAACTAGAGGCTGTTTAATAGAAACAATGGAAATCAAAAGAAAGTAGTGAGTCCTGAAAGAAAATACCTGTCAATTTAGATTCTGAATTTCTTGAAAATTATTCCTCAAAAATGATAATATGTAAAGATATTCATAGATTTAAAAAACCCAAAAGACTATTTTGACAACGGACTTAATAGAAATATCTAAGGGAATTCTTAAACAAAAGGAATATTATCCCAAGTGAAAATATGGCAATGCAGGAAGGGAGGAAGAGGACTGGAAAGAAGACACAAATAAGAAGTAACACTGCCCGGGCACGGTGGCTCATGCCTGTATCCCAACACTTTGGGAGGCTGAGGCAGGCAGATCACTTAAGGTCAGGAGTTCGAGACCAGCTTGGCCAATATGGCAAAACCCTGTTTCTACTGATAATACAAAAATTCGCTGGGCATGGTGTTAAGCACCTGTAATCCCAGCTACTCAGGAGGCTGAGGCTCAAGAATGGCTTGAACCCCAGAAGCGGAGGTTGCAGTGCACCAAGATCATGCCACTGCACTGCAGCCTAGGAGACAGAGTGAAACTGTGTCAAAAAAAAAAAAAAAAGAACATTGATTAAAACAATAATAATGTCTTGAAAGTTTAAAATATATGTAAAATAAAATACATAAATACATTAGACAAATAATAGGAGGTAATATATGGAATTAAATAGTTCTAAGTCCTTGTTCTAAGTCTGAGAAGTGACAACACTGCCAATTAATAGTAGACTTTAATAAACTAAAGATGTATATTGTAATTTCTACTGAAATTAATAAAAATAATTTAAAACATATAACCAGTCAGCTAAATGGAATGATAGTTTCTGAATGATAAAAATCTATTCAGAATTTAACTATCTCTTATTTATTCCCCTGCTACTACCTAGGCTTGATTCATCAACAGCTCTTACCTAGATTACCACAAGTTTTTATATCCATGTTGTTACTCTTTTCTATCCCATAGTATTCTCGATACAGCAATCACTAAATTTCTATTAAAATATATCAGCTCATCACATTTTTCTGTTCAAAATTTCCAAATGCATTTCCTTGCTTATAGAGTAAAAGCCAAAGTCATTGCAATGACCTGAATGCTCTATGTGGTTTTCACTCATGACATCAGTGGTCTTAACTACTATCCTCTTCACACCCTTGCTGTCTCACAGGCCTGAATGACTCAAGTATATGTCAGGTACACTTTAGCTCTAGATTGTGCTGACTTTGGCTTTGGCTGTGTCTGGAATACCCCTCTCTTTATGTACATGAATTGGTCAGTTCTATCCTTCCTTCAAGGCTGCTCAAATATTTCTCAGTTACCAACTGAGGCAATTATGTCTTTCCAAGAATGGTATATATTTAGCAAGATGTGGATACATTTGCTTGTCACAACTGAGGAAAAAGGGTGCTCCTGGTATACAGTGGATAGAGGCAAAGCATTCTGTAAAACAGAATAATCAACAAGATAGGTTTTTGTACGCCGCCCTCCCCACAAAAAAAAAAAAAGTCAGACCCAAATTGTTGATAGTGCCAAGGCTGAAACACTGGACTAAGATAAATTTAAATTTAAAGATTAGTAAAATTATTTTATATTAAAATCACAACAAAAATTAGTTTCTATAGTGCATTAAAGGCTTCAGTGTTGTTTTATATATGCTTTCTCTCATGAGTACAATTTCCTTTTTGAGTTATCTCCACTGCAATTTATCTTTCACAATTTGTCTAGCTATCTGCCCTACAGAACTAATTGCATTTCTTCCTATCATCTTTTTACTTCTTCCTTTTCCATCTGGTATGATGCAACTTCTCTTTAAGATTGAGCTCACCTGCCATGTTGTTATTTATTTTTTCTTAAATTAGAATAAATCACTCTTCCATCATGGTACTGCAGGTGAGAGAGAAATTCCATTATATCATGCCAATTATCAGCATGACATTATTGTCTACAAAATTATAGGATCCTTCAGGAAGTATATATTTGTTATTCCATCTGATATTGTACTCTCAATAAAGCCATTTATAAACAGTAGGAAATATAAAGTAATTAAACATAATTCTGACTTTAATATTCTTAAAAAAGATGTGGATAGCTCAAGATTTGAAGATATGAAGATTGACAAATAAGAATAATTATTCTCACAATGGAATCTATATAACAAGGAAAAGGAATAAATTATAGATACACAACAGAAACATTTATTTATCTTAAAAATAATGATCAAGGATTATGTCTTAAATGCCCACATATATTTTCAGTAAAGCAAAAAAAAAAAAAACAAGGAAAATAATATATCATCTGAGAATTTATTTGCGTGTATAGTAAAAAATAATTTGAAAACAAAAAAGTGACATTAGAGTCAGGAGATTCAGCTCCAGGATTAAGCAGGGAATGCGATAAGGATGGAGAATACTGTTAGATATAGTATATTGGCAGTATTTCCATTCTAAATATGACTGGTGAATTCACAAAAGTTCATTTTACTATTACATTTCAAAACTCACATTATGCTTTGCTTTTAATATTTACTATGTAACAAACATTCTATAAATTACCCACAATTTAAACTTTTAGAGATTCTAGAGACATGGGTTAATGTCATGAGCTGAGTTCTATACATTCAGTTAAAATAGGCCTTCAAAATTAACCTCATGTTGTCTTCAAAATATCTTCCCTGGAACACTTTTATAAAGAAATGTACATGATAAATACAAAAAGTTACAGGACCAAATCTTTTTGTGATAGACTATCCAACATATCTCCTTGTTGATTATTCTCAATACACATCTGCATAGGCTTGAATAAGCCCTTCTGTACATAAATTTGTTTGATTATTTTACAGTAAATGTTTCTCAGACTTATTTGAGTACATCATTTTCTTCCGTCACTTATTCTTGGAACTAGCATTCAATAGAGCATACTTCAGGAAACATTGCTGCAAAATTTACCAGGGTTGCCATAAATCTGATAGATTTGGAATCTATGAGGAAAAAATAAATCTTAAAGAAATTATGAATGATGTTAGGAACAATCTTTCAGACCAATTAGGTAGACCTTTCTTTATGCAAGGAGATTGTGTGTCGATTCTCTGTCCGTTCAGCATAAATGATTTTCATGGGACATCAATACTGACTCAATCATATATTGTGCTCTAAATTTTCTAATTTTTTTTTTACCCATGTGAGGGCATAACATATTAGATTTATATAAGATTGCTGGATCACATATATGAAAATTATTTCTTTTACATCCCACAAAGAAATAGGAATAAAGATCCTGATGTGTGTTCCTGCCCAAACCTCACATTGAAATGTAATCCCCAATGTTGAAGAAGGTGGGGCCTGCTGGAAGTTGATTGGATCATGTGGGTTATTTCTCATGAACTGTTTAGCACCATCCCCTTGGGACTGTTCTTGCAATAGTGAGTGAGTTCTCGTGAGAGCTGGTAGTTTAAAAGTGTGTAGCACCTCCCCACTTCATTCTTTTGCTTCCATTCTGGGCACGTGATGTGTCTGCTCCTGCTTTGTCTTCCACCATGATTGTAAGTTTCCTGAGGGCTCCCCAGAAGTTAAACAGATGCTAGCATTACACCTCCTGTACAGCCTGCAGAACCATGAGCCAATTAAATGTCTTTTCTTTATAGACTACCCAGTCTCCAGTAGGCCCTTTTATAGCAATGTAAGAAGAGACTAACACAGATTGCGAGACACACAGGGTGGATTTTTTAAGTCAATTTTTACTGTATTTCGGGCTGCCAAATTTTTATCTAGAGGTGTTTTCTTCTAACTCTTTTTTTATATGATTCTTTTATCCAAACCACATAATCAAAACTAAATAGATAGATTTACTGATACAGAGGTTTTTCTTGAAAAAAATCTTTGTATTAAACTTACTAAATACATAGATTTTTCTTGAAAGTGAGGTAATGCTACTTCCATGCTAATTTAAATTAATAGTGGTAATATGGAGATTACAATTTACTCAACAAAGTATATTAGCTATTTGGGATAAGTTTCATAAATAAGGACATGGCATAATTCTGTTAGTTTAATTATTATTTGCTCCAAGAAGAAAAGTAAACATTCTCTAATTTTGCAATTAACCTATAAGAAATTAGATGTTTTATTTCAGTAAGCTCCTTAATACTATTTATATAATTTGTTTAAAACTGGGAAATGCTATCATTCTGTTTTTAATAATTTTAAGGCTATTAGCAAAAAAAAAACTTGCTCTAAAAATATTTAATATAAAACACTATGAAAATTTATTATGGCATTTCTAGCATTTAGTTTTATTCAGTTAAATATATCTGTTTATGTTACTCTGAAAACTTGTGGTTTTAGTACACTTAATGAGCAATTTTAATCTTTCTCCTGGAAAATATAGCAGTTCAGCAAAATCTATGTTTCCTTGAATGGTTCTTTAATTTGTTTTCCTGTAGATACATGGGGAAGAACTCAAAGGTCATTAATGCTGGCATTAATACACATTAGTCATTGCAGTAGACCATTTCCCAACTGGGTAACACCACATTTCCCATGGCCACCTAATTAATGACTGTCTAATTGACTCATGTGCAAATCTTACAAGGCAATACTTTTACTAAGTAAATTGAACTTGCCATTGCAAAAACTGCAGGGCTGAGGGCATAATTAACTATACCGAGGCATACTTGATCTCAGAAGCCCCAGGGATAATCAATAATTAGTTTCATCAGAAATGGTTTTGTTGCTATAACCATGACACCGTGTTTCTGAATTACAGAAGTTTTGATGATTGTTGCTTATTTGGTTCAGAATAGGAAAGCTGTAGCTAACTCAGGCTTTATAGCATAATAAATTTTCCAAAGTATCTTGAGATTAAAAACAATCAAAGTAAATGAAGCATCAAGTACTATTCATCTTTCAAAATATTAGTGCTTACAAAAACAAAGAAGGCCGGCCGGGCACGGTGGCTCACGCTTGTAATCCCAGCACTTTGGGAGGCTGAGGCGGGCGGATCACGAGGTCAGGAGATTGAGACCACGGTGAAACCCCGTCTCTACTAAAAATACAAAAAAAAAACTAGCCAGGCGTGGTGGCGGGCGCCTGTAGTCCCAGCTACTCGGAGAGGCTGAGACAGGAGAATGGCGTGAACCCGGGAGGCTCGGCCACGATTCAGCCTGGGCAACAGAGAGATCCATCTCAAAAAAAAAAAAAAAAAAAAAAAAAAAAAAAAAGGCCAAATAACAGGTGTTAAAAATTCTGAGCACAGAGTCTATAATCAGTACAATTCATGTGGTTCAATATTTATGGGACCCATCAATTAGCAAGGTGGGCAAAATAACTGAACACTCTGATAGTCTAATAATAATTCCCAAACACGAATTCTAAATAAAGTAAATTCATGTAACTCAAAATATATGCTTAGCATATGCTATATAAATAGATTTTCAAATATAATTTTCTAGCATCACGACCTTGTTTTGCTTTAAAAATAGTGAAAAATGCTAAATTATTGAAGCTATCTTTCTGTTTTAATTCAGGAGATGACACTGAAGCAGCTTTAACTTTCTGTTTCCCAGTTGTAATAGAGTATCTTTTGTCCCTTGTGTTTTAGATGAGATGAAATATTCTTCCAATGACATAGTAAGATTTTATCCTAGATTTGAAGTAGATATAACAGTCTAGAAAATTCACACAATAATTTTCTTAGTCATGATCATAGACAACTTGATATGAAAGGGAGTAAGCCCACTGCAGTATAATTTCACCAATATATAGTAATATTTATCAGACTTTTAAAAATCAGGACTGAATAGTGCTAGTGCTGGTACAGAGGCTTTCAAATTGTGCAACATGTCAAATTTTTACTGACATATTAAAATGTGTAATTTATAATACGACAGTATGACTGCTGAGATATATAACTAAACTAATAGGGAATAGGGGAAGAAGGGGAATACAGTTTTTCTGTGTCTCAGAGGACAGTAATATAGCTTGAGGACAAGCTTAAGTCATAATAGTCACAAAAAACATTTTTCAGAAGTGAATTAAATAATTGAGTTTTCAATTACTACAGATCTTAGTTGAAGGGTGTTCCTGTATTAACCTGTCCCATTCACCCGGCTACGTAATATTCTTAAGGCCACAGAGTTCCCCAGTCCAACTGGGTTTTTTGGCATGTTTGTCTCTTCATAAACTTAGGAACAAGAGAATCAGATAGATAGTCTCATATAAAACTACAAACCAAAACCTATGATTTTCTAAAGCATATTTCAAATACTCTTCAAGCACCTGTTTCATTTTTTTACTTAATCAAAGCTCCCATCCAAATGTTATTTGCCCTTTTCAACATAGATATTTAGAGATGGACATCACCTTTGATCCAATGTGGAGATGACCAAAGGTCCACTTGATAGCACTGTTTTTCATTTGAGATTCACATCCTTATACCCTATTTTCAATCACTTGTGAATAAACACCACAGCAAAGATTTTGATGAGTGATAAAGAAACTTTTATGAGCTCTCTTTTCCTTTAAATAGCAAATTTGAACTCTTGCAGAAAAAGCACTGTTGGCTACAACTTTCAAAGTTAACCAAATTTCTAAAGCTGTTTATATTCTATGGAAAATGAAAGAAACACACTTTTAAATCAAAATGAGACAAAGGCCATATGAAGACAACACTATGATGTGTTTAGAATATAGCATTTCTTGAAGATTAGGCTTTGCATTTTAGTACAGTCTGTACTTTTCCTTTAAACAATTTCTTTCTGCTACCGCTCTATTTTGTATCGGAAACTTTGAAAGCTAATTAAAGCCATATTGAATGGTTTGTCCCAATATTAAAAAATGATGCATTTTCAGTGTTTATGTGTTCAATGTTTAAAAGTCTCCATGGATAAAATGTTTTATCTCATTAAAAAATACCCTGTTCTAGCCTTTCTTTCTAATGTGGCAGCAATAAACACACTAAGAAAAACACTGAGGAAATAAAATCAGAAATTTAAAATATTAAAAAATAAATTTTCCAATTTTTGTGAAAGATTTTCTAAATTCAAAAGAGCTGAATTTTGGCTAAATATAAACAGGCAAGTAGTGATTTTACCTGCCTTTTGTACTCATTTAGTAAGTTGGTATTGTATGAACTTTTTAGAATAAAATAGATAAATTAAATTTTGTATTCTTCAGTTGCAGCAGATTTCCAAATTTCATCTAAACTAAGTAAAATAATGAGACAAATTGTTAATATCTATAGGTACAGAGTGTAAAATAATAATATCACAGCTAGAATTTGTTATTAGTCCCCTAAGTTAAATTATATAATTTAACTAATTCATTCTTCTGGTTTTGGTTTAAGAAACAGAGTGTCTCACATGTTGATCCAAAACATCATGACCATACTTTTCTACCTTGTTTTTTTCCATTTATTCTGTAACTCTCTAAACTTCATTAATTATTGCCCAAGGCACCACAGTAATTATTTGAAACTTAAGTCTGGAGTGGTTTAAACCATGTTTCAATTCGTCTGTTGCAACTATTTAGCTCGGGTAGGGTGCAAAGAGAGATGGTCAAGGTGAGGTACACTCTACTTGTCCCTTGGTATATGCAGTCATGAAAGGCTGGCCCTCCAAATATATGGATGTTAAATCCTGTAAATACTGTATTTTTGATCTGCATTTGGCTGAAAAACTCTGCAAATAACTGGGCCTGCACAGTTCAAACCTTTGTTGCTCAAGGATCAACTATGTATGTTTTGGAAGTTATCCCTTACTCATCTCCTCTTGCTTTAATCATGGGTTGGGCAATGTCTCAAGTTTTGCCAGCAAGTTTCCTAATGGCAAAATTGATTGAAGAGAAAAAGATTATGGGTCTTTTATTTGTTGCTTATCAAAACAATATGTAACCACAAGCATGCAATTAATTACCCTTTGTTAGTCCTTTTTTCCTTTCTCTGTCTCCTTTTTCATTCTTTGCTTATCAGCTCCAAACACACAGAAAGAAAGAAAAGAAAGATTTCAATACGAACCTTTCAGGTTGCAAGGATCCTGTTTTAGTCATCTTTGTATCTTAAGCACATAGAATAGATCACGTTCATTGCCGGCAATCAGACATGTTTAGAAATTTTATATACAAACTTGAAGTTGTGCTTGATGCTCATTATAACCTGCACGAAAGTGCTGGGTAAGGAGGGCACACAATACAACAGATTTAATTCCAGCTACATGTGCAGTTAGCCTGTATACATTTGCAATTGCAGTTAGCGTGTGTATGTGTGTTTGTGTGTGTGTGTGTGTGTGTGTGTGTGTGTGTGTATAAAATGGCTCACTGCAGTCTCAAACTCCTGGGCTCAAGCCATCCTCTTCATAAGCTGCCCAAAGCGCTGAGATTACAGGTGTGAGCTACCACACGTGTCCCCGGATTTTTTAAAAACAAGTGAATTTCTTGTTGACAGTAACTAAATGGTGTTTGTAGCATTTTTTTTATTTCAATAGGTTTTGAGAAACAGGTGGTGTTTGGTTACATGAATAAGTTATTTAGTGGTGATTTCTGAGATGTTGGTGCACCCATCACCTGAGCAGTGTACACTGTACCCAATGTATAGTCTTTTATTCCTCACCTCCATCCCACCCTTTCCCTCAAGTCCCTTAAAACCATCGTATTGTTCTTATGCCTTTCCATCCTTATAGCTTAGCTCCTACTTATGAGTGAAAATATATTATGTTTAGTTTTCTATTCTGGAGTTACTTCACTTAGAAAAATGGTCTCCAATTCTATCCAGGATGCTGCAAACGCCATTATTTTATTCCTTTTTATGGTAGTGCCTAACCAAGGAGGTGAAAGACCTCTACCAGGAAAACTACAAAATACTACTGAAAGAAACAGATGACACAAACAAATGGAAACACATCTTACACTCAAGGATGGGTAGAATCAATATCGTGAAAATGACCATACTGCCAAAAGCAATCTACAAATTCAATGCAATTCCCATCAAAATACCACCACCATTCTTCACATAACTAAAAAAAAAAAAATCCTAAAACTCATATGAAACCAAAAAGGAACCCACATAGCCAAAGCAAGACTAAGCAAAAGGAACAAATCTGGAGGCATCACATTACCCAACTTCAAACTATACTATAAGGCCATAGTCACCAAAACAGTATGGTACTGGTGTAAAAATAAGTACATAGACCAATGGAACAGAATAGAGAACAGAAATAAATCCAAATGCTTAAAGCGAACTGAGCATTTACAAAGCAAACCAAAACATAAAGTGGGGAGAAAAAAACCCTATTCAACAAATGGTGCTAGGGTAACTGGCAAGCCACATATAAAAGAATGAAACTGAATCCTCAACTTTCACCTTAAATGAAAATCAACTTAAGATGTATCAAAGTCTTAAATCTAAGAACTGAAACCATAAAAACTTTAGACATTGGATTAGGCCAAGATTTCATGACCAAGAACCCAAAAGCAAATGCCACTAAAACAAACATAAATAAGTGGGACTTAATTAAGCTAAAAAGCTTCTGCACAGCAATAGATACAATCAGCAGAGTAAACAAACAAACCACAGAATTGGAGAAAATCTTCACCTGACAAATGGCTAATATCCAGAATCTACAAGGAACTCAAACATATCATCAAGAAACAAAAACAATCTCATCAAAAAGTGGGCTAAGGACATGACTAGACAATTCTCAAAAAAGATATACAAACAATCAACAAACATAGGAAAAAAATGCTCAACATCTCTAATGATCAGGGAAATGCAAATCAAAACCACAGTGTGATACCACCTTACTCCCACAAGAACAGACATAACCGAGAAATAAGAAAATAATAGATGTTGGCATGATGTGGTGAAAAGGGAACACTTTTACCCTGCTGGTGGCAATGCAAACTAGTACAACCACTATGAAAAACAGTGTGGAGATTCCTTGAAGAACTAAAAGTATATCTACCATTTGATCCAGAAATCCCACTACCGAGTATCTCCCCAGAAGAAAAAGAAGTCATACGAAAAAAGATATCGCACATGAATGTTTATAGCAGCACAATTCGCAATTGCAAAAATGTGGAACCAGCCCAAATGCCCACAACGTATATACACAATGTTGTCTTTATCTACTCTTTGGAGATATATGTCCCATTGAATACTACTCAGCCTGGTTTATATTCTTAATGCTGAATTTTAAAATCTCTATGAAACTTTTGAAATCCATGAATTACCATCTTAGTGTCCAAAGTTTAATAGACAGACACTTAATATCCAATAATAAAGTAAATGGTCATCAAACTAAAATGTATCCTTAAGAATAACATTCACGTCACATACCTTTAACTCTTCCGTATTTTTGTTTCAATTAGGACACAATTAAAAAAATTAATTAAAAATGTGACAATGACAAAGATTGCCAATAAATACATTTTTATCACAAATTTAAAGGAACTTTTAAACTCTCCTCAGAAGCCATCATCACCTGCACAATCTTTTAAACCCTTTATCGATTGTGACAAAAAATTGTATAAAAATTAAAATATACAACGCTGAAAACTATTAGATAACTTCACACGTGAAGAGACTTAGTTTTTATTTTTAAATTTTCTTTAGCACACGTGATTCTCATCTTAATTAACTTTTTTCTCTTTTTTTTTTTTGATACAGGGTCTGGCTCTGTAGCCCAGGTTGGAATGCAGTGGCATGATCTCGGCTCACTGCAACCTGTGCCTCCTGGGTTCAAGCGATTCTCCTGCCTCAGCCTCCCAAGTAGCTGGGATTACAGGCATGTGCCACCACACTGGGCTAATTTTTATATTTTTTGTACAGAGGGGAGGTCTCCCTATGATACCCAGGCTGGTATTAAACTCCAGGGCTCAAGCGACCCTCCCATCTCAAATCTCTCAAAGTCCTGGTATTACAGGTGTGAACCACCTTGCCTGGCCTTACAGAGACTTTTAAAAGCAAAACTAGTTTCTGCCACAGAAAAGGGCGCTCTTCTCTAGATCTGAAATTTGATCCGCCTGAAAATTAGAGGAAATACTTGGGTCTGTAAAACAACATGTGACAGTCTGTTGCCCACTGAACGGCTATCTTCCAAACTCCCTACACACTCTTACCCCACCAACTTCATCCAGAACCTGGAAGTTGTTCCCCTTTTTCTGAGCAGCCATTCATCAAGGGGAGATCATTAGTATTTCAAGGGAATATCTTCATGGTCTGGGCCAATCGTAGGAGCTTTATTCCCTTTGAAAAGTAATGGCTTTACAGATAATACACATTGCTATAGTCATGAGAGCAAGTGAATGGGGGCAAGTGAAACCTTCCTCTGGAGTGCAATGGTGCAATCTTGGCTCAATTGCAACCTCAAACTCTTGGGCTCAAGAGATCCTCCTGCCTCAAATTCCTGTGTAGCTAGGACCATGCCAGGCGCATGCCACCATACCTGGCTAATTTTTTAATTGTTTTGTAGAGACGAGGTCTCACTTTGTCACCTAGGCTAGTCCCAAACTTAAACACATAAGCCACAACACCCAGCCAATTTACTTTTTAATAGAATATACACTGTTGCATTTTCTTCACAATTTTTTACAAGAGGTTGCTATAGTGTGCTACGTGTGTGAATATTCAGATCCTGTATATAAACTAAATATAATCAAAGGCTCCACATCAGTTCTTAAGTTTGATATTGAAAAGTCTGATCGGGGACCCTCCAAATAGTATTCACAGTATTAATGGTGAGAGAAATTTTCATTTCTATTTTTTCTTACCTTTACAAAGGCTTTTGTTGGAAAATTGAGTTTACAGTAAATTCTAATGAAATAGTCCCATTAAACATTTGAAATTATTGGTAGAAATGAGGTGATAATAAATTTTTTCTGTTTAAAAGTAAGTTTGACATTTATTTGCAATCAATTTTAAACTGTTAGGTCCAATATGCTATTCTGTTTTTCTTATGATTCTTTAATTGCTAGATATTTGAATAGCATCAAATTAATTTGTTGTTTTTCAAGAAAAGAATTTTCTTGTACCATTTTCAGACTTCTGTCTTAAGTTTATATAATTTAGTTTTTAAAACCTAGTTTCATGTTTAATGACTTAAGAAACAACATCAGAACAGTTTAGCCAGACATTAATAGGCAAAAAAGGGTTGCTTTGGCAATGTGTAAATGAATAACTGTTGTAATACAAATCATTATATAATCTAGTTTTATTAAATATTAAAATACAAAAAAGAATAACATCTTCAAAAAATTTTGTAAAATGTTCTAAGATTAATAGTAAAAATATATTTTCTCATTTATGTTAGCACAAAAGAACATTTTTATAACTTGTTAAATGATACTAAAACAAAAATACACAGTATTTTATATTTTTGCAATGTTTACATGCAAAAAGTATCCATGATATAGAATATAATTTCTAGCCAACGCAAACTTGAAAATAAAATTATAAACGCTCTAATAAAATTATATTTAATTATGAACTTATAATGCAAGTAGATTCAATTTTACTGCTCTCAAATAAGTCTCTCTCTGCTCATTTAAGTCTTCATAATCTTTCAGTTTATAAGTAATTATCATCAGTAATTCTTCTCTAACATTCTCTTTCAAGCTACTTCATTGTGATTATTACCATTATACTATAATTTGTATCAACAACAGACACAAGCAGTTTTAAAAGAAACCTGGAATACATGAATTATTTGGAATATTCCTTTAATATGTTAGAAAGAAAACATATTTTGAACATTTTTAATACCAATTTGTAAGTCAGAACTTCCCATTATCCTTTATTTCTATTTTAGTCCATGTATTCTGAAAAGTCTGAAATAAAAATGCTAATGTATTTTTAAAGGTTAATAGTTGCCTAAGTGGTCCATAAAATAGAAACTTAAACATAGCAGCTTGCAAAATTTAATGAGAGGGCAAACACAAGTTCACCTTATCTTTTTATCTTCCTTAGCTGTGTCGTCTGGAGACCTGTAAGTGTCTGAAAATGATTATATCAACTACAGGATTAGGCGACATAGTCTCAGAGCAGATTAAATGGTTCAATGTCTATGCACTTGGGGGTTCTCATGGCAGAGTGTGTAGGCTTCATTCAGAGGGCAAACACATATTCTCAATGTCTGTGCTATCATGAGAATAACTATCAGGTTCTGAATTTCATCCATCATTTTTATATCTGAAGAAAGCCTGCCTCTAGCCTAATGAGTGCTGCAGAAAACTGAAGTCAGTGGAGCCACTTGTCTTCTCAGCTATCAAAGTACTAAATTACTCAGGAATTGAATCCACATAATGAATCTAAGTGGTATATTTTGCTTTATTTTCCACTATTACAGATGTTTGAACTTACCAAAATAACTATATTGATGGTAACAATAATCCATTTAGCTAAATGCCTTAACACATGTCAAAATTATACCTAAAACGCTTTATTTTACCTTCTAAAATGATCCTAAATTAGTAGTTCTCAATTTAGAGCAACTGTGCTCCATGCCCCCAATTCAAGTAGAATTGCCAAGTTTAACATAGAAATATAGAAGACCTTGCTAAATTTTAACTTCTAATAAACAACTTATTTAGTATAACTGACCCATACAATATTTGGGATTATATACATGTACACACACACTCATACGTGCTGCTTTTCTGAAATTCAAATTGAGGGGATATTCTGCATTTTTTCTGGCAATGCTTTGAACCACAGGGGACATGTCACAATGCCTTGATACATTTTTTATTTTAACAAAAAAAGGTGGTGGTGCTACTGGCACCTGGTGGGTAGAAGCCAGGGATACTTTCAAACATTCTACAATGAACAACGTAGTCTTCTACAACAGAGACTAATGGATAATAGTCTCCATTATCTAGTCTAAATATCAACAATATTCAGTTTGAGAAATCTGTCTTAGATTATAACAGGAAATGTATTACATTACCATTCAGACTACTTCCTGCTATATTTTGGGCGTTTTGCTCCTCTGCTGTTAGAGTAGATTCTAGCCACTGGATAGCAAGTGCTTATAAAGATACCAATGGATAAGTGATCAATGGTACAGAGGAAAAATAAGCCATTGATGGAGCTCTCAGATGTTTGGTGAAAGGGTTGGTAAGCTTGGAGAGATGAATGAAATAAAACCATACCTTCTGAAAGCATTCTACAACATTGCAGAGTGGACTGGCGGCAGAAAAAAATCTTCACTGTTTTTCCTTCTTTAGGAATTAAATGTTAATACTATTGAGATCACAGTAAAAAATTAACACAAAATGTGTGGGGTTATCAGAAGATTACTTATTTTGTTACTACCTAAATTTATTTCTATAACAGTTAATTAAATTTTGGTTGATGGTAAAAAAAAAAGATAAAAAGAGCTTAGGGTTATGATATCTTTAATTTATGAGCCAAACTGAATAATCATATTGTCAATGGAAATCAATCCTTAAAATAGGGCATTAAGGTCACCTAGCAGTAGGTAGCACATAGAAAAAATTCAAAGGATGTAATCAAACTGTAAAGATGAAAACGAATTTAGCTATTTCCTTGTTTAGATCTCAAATTTACAGATTGAAAACTTAAAGCCCTTCAAGGTCAAATGACTCATTTAAGTATATCCAGGATAAAGAAACAGAAGTAACCAAAAAAAGTAAATCATAAAACTTACTATTTTAAATAATCAAAGTCACACCAATGCCGCTGTTCATTATAAGTACTATTATTTATATAGAAAAAATAATCCTTACTTATCTTTTAGAAAATGTTAAATAGCAAACCCTTTCTGAAATCTCTACTGATGTCTCCAACCATACATTTATTGACATATTTCTCTATAATCCCTTCTCACGTACACACAACTCTGCAGGAAATACATCTCATTCAATCTGGAATGCCCAGCACAGTGTCTAGTACAAAATGAGGTCTCATTCATTTTCTATGTCTCACTTTATGGTTATGTCTACTCATGAATTTCACCCAATCCTTGAATTTAAGGAGTATTCCAATACACGTTTTGAAATATCTAACTATTCCTCTAGGCAACACATTTCTTCAGAATAGGAATAGTACAATTAATAATTCCAAACATGGTCAGCCAAATATTTTGCACATAGTAGGGAAAACACTCAATAAATATGCATTTAAATAAATATTTTTCATTTCACAGTAAAAACCTATGATAAGGGGAGTCTGAATTTTAATAGGTAAAGGACTCTCCTTAAATTCAAGAAGACAAAGTGCCTTTATGTAAATTTTTTTGCAATTTTCATGAAAATATACATATTTCTTTTGCAATATTTATCAATATTTACACACAATTTCATGTAAGTTTCTTGATATTTTAAGAATATTTACAATGGACACCCTAGCATACATGACTGAATGTTAACTCAGTGATAAATATAGTGATTGGTGTTATGTGAAATCAATAAAGGCCCATAGCAAGTTGCTGATTTCAATAATGGAAATAATTTGAGATCCTCTTGCTGAATTTATTAATATATCATAAATTAATTTTCAATCATCTGGGAAAGTAATTAATATCTTTGTTTTTCTTTTGCTCATAAGAAAAAAAAGTAGTCAGAATTTTCCAGTGCAGAGAATTCTAAATTTTAGAAAAAGTAACTATTGTTTAATTACCAAAAGGAATGTCATCACAACGATGAGGTTGAAAGAACTGAAAATGAGATCTCAGACCCCAAATATGAAGCTTTGTCAGGAAATCCATGGAGGGAGCTTGAGAGAGAGAGAGATTTTGAGACACTGAGACTTGTTTTAGGAAAGAAGAAAATCCCAGTTAATTATGAAAAAGTTTAGACTTTAGAAGCAGCCTGGTCTCTCAAGACCCTGATATATTTTTCCTACTTTAGCTTTGCATATTACTAACTTTTCCAATGTGTAGAAGCCTTCCTTAATCATAATGCTTTTATTATCAGTGTGATTTCCTAGGGTGTGAGAACTGTAACAGCTACTAAATCTTGAATACGTAATTGTGCTAAGTTCTTCAGGACAGTCAAAAAGATACAATATATTCAGTGCTGCACCCCTTATTTTAAGAAGGTCATGCTCTCTGTAAGTGCTTTCATCTCCCTTGCATTTCTTTTTCCTGCCAGACCCACATTTGTCAAATGAATCACTTTTCACTAAGATATAGCTTCATCACCCATCTTTCCTACTCGCGTTCACTGTTTACGCCAGCCTCATTGAATTTGTTTTTACCTCAAAATTCTCCATGCCTGTGCCAAAATACTCAACCCCTTTTCTCAAGGGCAAATGCTACTCTTTATGCAAAGCATTAATTCACCATTTTGTAACATCTTGTCAAAATTCCTACTAGGGACCCATGCATCATATTTTCCTTGCTATAAAACAGTCTTCTCCACTAAACAGTACGATCTTCAAAGGAAAAGATAATGTATTTTGCCATATTTATGACAGGTAGTCAAAATTGTTTGAATACATGATTTAATAAATAAATTGTTAAAAATATCTAATTGTTATATATATAGAATACAAGCAGATAAATATATCTTGGCCAACAATTAGGGTTTCAAGTGTCTTTTACTTCTTGAGTACACATTTAATTTAGACTCAGGACCTAGATTCTAGATATACTAGCTGGTAATCATGCATTGTAACAAGAAATCATCAAATAAAAAAAAGTAAAATAAGAATAAATTACGTATATGACAACGTATAAGACCAAAGTTAATAAAGGAATTCATTAGTGAATAAAAAAATAGAAGTTAATGAATAGAAAAAAAATTTAAAAGGCTTGAATTATAAAATACAAAGTTAGGTCATTGAAAATAAAAATAAAAGTACTGAACATTGCAAGTCCAATTGTGAAAAATGAGGGAAAAAAAACTCAAGAAAAACAAATAAAAATCTTAAAAGAACAATTCCATTATATTTTCTACTTGACTCTCTGGCCTTCTTCCTGCATCAACTCAATTTATTCATTTTCATGGTTTCACACCATGATTAGTTACTTTTTTTGTTTGTTTGTTTGGGACTCTGCTGCCCAGGCTGGAGTGCAGTGGCACGATCACTGCTCACAGCAACCTCTGCCACCCAGGTTCAAGCAATTCTCCTGACTCACCCTCCCACATAGCTGGGATTACAGGCATATGCCATCACACTCAGCTAATACTTTTGTATTTTTAGTAGAGACAAGGTTTCACCATGTTGGTCAGGCTGGTCTCGAACTCCTGACCTCAAATGATCCACCCCACTCAGCCTCCCAAAGTTCTGGGATTCCAGGTGTGAGCCACCATGCCCAGCCATGATTAGCTATTTTTAATTGGAAGATTTTATCAACAAGTGGCTTCAAATGCCACTGATACTTCCTAAATATGTATACATACAGAATTTTCTTCTGGAATACAGACTAATGGTTCATTAAAATTTAAGGCATATCAAATGCCACATAACTAAAACTAGTCAATGTTCAGTCTCATCTTACATTAGTTACTGTCAGTATTTTACTCACTTACTCCCTTCTCTTTAAATCACTTTCTTCCCTTGATTTTCAGGACATCACACACTACTGTTTCTTCTTCTACCCACATAACTACTCCTCAGATCCTTTCCTGTTTTTCCTCATTTTCCAGACTTAACAACATTATAGTTACATAAAGCTTAGTTCTTGAACCACTTCTCTTTGTGCCTACTTCTAAGTGAACTCACTGAGTCTCATGGATTTGAATATGTTCAGTATATTGGTGTCTTCACAATTTATTCAAGTCAGGTACATTCAGTGGACTCTTAACTGGCATATCTAGTTGCCTCCCCTTTGCATCATCACTTAGATGTCTTGAGAGTATCTAAAAATTAGCTTGTTCAAAACTGACTCTTCACAACTGAACTCTCATGCAGAAGACTCCTTTTACAGTTTTACCCAACTCAGTTGATAGATATTCCATTTTTCTAATTCTTCAAGCAAAATTTTACCTACTTTTTTTTTTTTTTTTTTTTTTTTGAGACGGAGTCTCGCTCTGTCACCCAGGCTGGAGTGCAGTGGCGCGATCTTGGCTCACTGCAAGCTCCGCCTTCTGGGTTCACACTATTCTCCTGCCTCAACCTCCCAAGTAGCTGGGACTACAGGCGCCCGCCACCACGCCCGGCTAATTTTTTGTATTTTTAATAGAGACGGGGTTTCACCGTGGTCTCGATCTCCTGACCTCGGGATCCACCCGC
This sequence comes from Hylobates moloch, assembly GCF_009828535.3. Taxonomy (NCBI): domain Eukaryota; kingdom Metazoa; phylum Chordata; class Mammalia; order Primates; family Hylobatidae; genus Hylobates; species Hylobates moloch. The sequence continues at coordinate 122,700,925 of NW_026652280.1, forward strand.
CTCGGCCTCCCAAAGTGCTGGGATTACAAGCGTGAGCCACCGCACCCGGCCCACATATGTTATCTCTTTCTTCACATTGCAAATTCTTTTGCCTGTGATTTTAAAATAGTTTCAGCAACTAGCAACTTCCTATTATGTTTACTTCTATCAGTATAGCCCAAACTACAATAATCTCTTGAGTAAGTGATTGTAAATGTCTAAAAATTTATCTCTTTGCTTCTACCATGTGCCCTTTTGGTTCCCAACAATGTTCTTTAAAAAATTATATCATTCTTCTATTCAAAATTCTGATGGCATCTCATCTCATTCAAAAGCCAACATCCTTATGTTGGCCCACAAAATACTAGGTGATCCATTAACTCCACCCTCTCAAACATTCTCTTTTGCTACTACTGTATGTCTTGCTCACTTGGCTGCAGTCATAGTAGCTTCTTTGATAATCCACAAACATGCTGGACATGTTCTCATGACAGGGCCTCTAAATGGCTGCTCCCTTAACCTAGAGCTTTGCCTCCCACTTCCATCTCAAATACCCTCAAACTTACTCCTTTAGCTACCTTGGGTTTTTCCTCAAATATTTTGTTTTTTAATGAGGTCTCCTTGCAGCATCACATAAAATGACATTCTATTTCATACTCTTTTGCTCCCTAAAATCCTAACTGTAGCTATTGCACTTACCACTGTTAACCTCCCCCCACCCCACCCCCCGCCACACACACAATTTCTACATTTCCTTTGTCTCCCATTAGAAAGTATCCTCTTAAAGGATAGGGTTTCTGTCACAGTAAAGGCTCAATACATTTCTGCTAAATAAATAAACTAAATGAAATCACCATGTTATCTCCATATATACTCCTCCTTCTTAGTGTCTTATATTGATAAATGGAGATTCTATGTGGCAGTCACTTATGTCAGAAAATTGTTGCCTCTACCTGATCTCAGACTTTCAATTAATCACAAACCTTTTTCAATTTTACCTTCTGAATTCTCCTCATACCTCCTCAATACTTTCTCTTTTTTAACCTGAGAACTAAAAATTTACTATCTATAATACTGGGGATCATTCCACTTGTAGTCTAACTTGCCTCAGATAACCACAAATTATTTTCCAGAGGAGACTTTCTACTGATCTTGTCACTCCTTGATTAAAATCAGTCTCCATTTGTCTTTCTAAACTCTGTAGAATGACATTTAAGACATTTTACTTTATGGTCTCTATCTTTCTATTTTAACCTGCTGATATTGTTTTAGACATACTAAATGATTTGCACACAATTTGCAAAGCATAAATTACATTCTCTTGACTGCAGCACATGCTGTTTCTTTTCCAGTCAATGTCAGTTGTGCCTCTTCATCTGACAAAGTTATATGTTTTCCAATAATCAGCTCACTTACTTACCCCGTATGTGGAAAAAAAAACCTCAATAAATATTTCTTGAATGATACCTTATTTAATCTCCCAGGCGGTTTCATGTGAACTTGCTATGTATCCCCATAGCACTTGGTGCATACATTTATATTAGTGCATATTACACTATATTTGTTTGCCTCTCTGCTATCTGCTACTCCTCAGAAATGTGAAGTTTGTAAAGGAAGACAATATGTCCTTCATCCATGTATCCCTAATGCCCAGATCAGTGCCTGAGGGTACTTTAAAAGTATTTGTGGGTAGAGTAAGTAAAAACTTGCACAAAATGCTATTATTAGTAGAGAGACAAAAGGAAAATAAAAAGTTATACTCATTAGGAATAATTACCATGATGACCATGCTTACGATTATGTAAATCATGAAGAGAATTATCCAGCCTCAAGGTGTTCAAATGTAAACCAGCTTTGATGTCAGAACTGGCTTAGAGACTCAAGTAATCAAAGAGCCTGGTCCTGCAGAGGAGGCTTTATGATTTATAGAATGTGTCTTTTGGACTAAATTTTCCAGAGGCTGATTTATCTCTTTGTAAAAATAAGTGAGATCAAGATAATTAAATAAACAAGAAGGAAAAGAAATAAGCTCTTGTGCTTATTTTATGCACCTCCATCAGTATCTAGATTTAATCCTCTATAAATATATGTTGACTAAAACATTTGTTTTTTAATAATTTACATGATAAATTATTGAAGCTTTCAGTTATGATTTCTCATCCTATTCTTTCTTATCCTGAAGTTATAACAGAAAGAGAAAACATTCCTTCTTGAATTAAGAACTACCAGAAAAAGCAGATCTTTTTTGATCTACTACTTATTTTTAAGTTTATAGTTAGATAGGGATTGAATAACTCCAGTAGCTATAAACATAAATTTGATTTACAAAGACTTTATTTTAAGAATTGAGACAGCAAACAGTGAGAAAACATAGAAACTGTTCACACACACAAGATTAATTGAAAAACATAAGTATTTTTGAAAAAAGATAAATTTAATTATTTGAAGAAAATAGAAAGTTTGTATAGAGTAATATGTCAGACCCTCTTCTAGCAATTTATAAATGCCAACATTATAAGATAATTATCTGCTACTACTATATCTATTTTACAAATAAAAAACTGAGAAAAAAGATTTACATAATTTTTACTTTGCAAATATTAAGTAAATTTACAAATTCAAATTCACTCAAAGTTAAAACTGTAGAGATGGAATACACCTAATAAAATATTAATTAAGACAGTGTTGAATTAAACCTATGAATATAGTTATCACACTTTCTCCATAGAGGATTGGCTCCTGGACCCTACACAGGTACCAAAATGCACAAGTGCTCAACTCTGTTATAGAAAATGGTGTAGTATTTGCATATAACATATGCACATCCTCCTGTATGCTTTAAATTATCTCTATGTAACTTATAATATCTAATGCAATGTAAATGTTATGAAAATACTTGTTATGCTGTATTGCTTAGGGAATGACAAGAAAAAAGTTTGCACATGTTCAGTACAGACACAACCAACCATTTTTAATAATTTCTTTTTAATTTTTATTTTTAATTTTTGTTAGTATATAATAGGTACTTTATGAGGTGCATGAGACATTTTGGTACAGGAATGCATATAATGCATAATAATCATGACATAGAAAATTGGGTATTCATCCCTTAGAGCATTTATCTTTTGTGCTATGAATAATTCAATTTTTGTTAATTTTTTTTTAAATGTACAATTAAATTATTATTGACTGTAGTCTCCCTATTGTGCTATCTAATTCATTCTTTCAAACTATTTTTGGTACTCATTAACCATCTCCATCTGTCTCCTATTTTCCCACTACCCTTCCCGGCTTCTGGTAATCATTCTACTACACTCCATCTCCATGATTTCAATTGTTTTTATTTTCAGATCCCACAAATAAGTGAGAACAGACAATGTTTGTCTTTCTGTTCCTGGGTTATTTTACTTACATTAATGACCTCCAGTTCCATCCATGATTTGCAAGTGACAGAATTCCATTCTTTTTTATGGCTAAATTGGGTTTATGTGCCACATTTTCTTTACTCATTCCCCTGTGAATGGACACTTAGGTTGCTTTCAAATATTGGCTATTGTGAATAGTGTTGCAACAAACTTGAAAGTATAGATATGTCTTTGATACACTGATTGCCTTTGATTGGGTAGATAACCAGCAGTGGGATTTCTGGATAGTATGGTAGCTCTATTTTTACCTCCAATATTTTCCCCGCTGTGGTTGCATTAATTTACATTCCCACCAACAGTGCACAAGGGTTCTCTTTTCTCCACATCTTCCCCAACATTTGTTATTGCCTGACATTTGAATAAAAGCGATTTTAACTGGGATAAGATAACATGTCATTGTACTTTTGATTTGCATTTCTCTGATGATGAATGATGTTAGGAGCTTTTCATATGCTTGTATGTCACTTGTATTTACCCTTTTGAGAAATGTCTATTCAAATCTTCTGCCCACTTTTTAACCAGATTATTAGACTTTTTTCCTATAGAATTGTTTGAGCTTCTTTTATATTATGGTTATTAATGCCTCATAAGATGTGTAGTTTGCAAATATTTTCTCCCATTCTGTGGGCTGGCTTTTCACTTTATTGATTGTTTCCCTTGTTGTGTGGAAAGTTTTTAACTTGATGTGATCCCATTTGTCTATTTTTTCTTTGGTTACCTGGGCTTGTAGGGTAATACTCAAGAAATCTTTGCCCAGAACAATGTCCTGGAGAGGTTTCCTAATGTTTTCTTTCAGTAGTTTTATAGTTTGAGGTCTTAGCTTTAAGATTTAAGTCTTCAATCTATTTTCATTTGGTTTTTGTATATGGTGAGAGATAGGGATCTAGTTTCATTCTTCTGCATATCGATATTCAGTTTTCTCGGCACCATTTATTGAGGAGGCTGTTGATTCCCCAGTATATGTTCTTGTCACCTTTGTGGGTAATGAGTTCACTGTGAGTGTATGGATTTGTTTCTGAGTTCTCAATTTTGTTCCATTGGTTTATGCATCTGTTTAAACTCTGTTTGTGCACTTTGGGTTATTATAGCTCTGTAGCATAATTTGAAATCAGGTAATAGATTCCTCTAGTTTTCAACATTTTGCTCAGAATAGCTTTGGCTATTCTGGGTAGTTGTAATTTCACATAAATTTTAGAATATTTTTTCTATTTCTGTTAAGAATATCACTGGTATTTTGATAGGGATTGCATTAAATCTGTAGATTGCTTTAGATACTATGAACTTTTTAATAATATTGATTGTTCCAAACCATGAACATGGAATATCTTTCTATTTTTTGTGTGTCCTTCAATTTTTTTCACCAGCATTTTACAGATTTTGTCATAGGAATCTTTCACTTTTTTGGTTATTTCCTAGGTATTTAATTTTATTTGTGGCTATTTTAAATGAGATTACTTTTTGCTTTTTTTTTCAGATTGTTCACTGTCATTATATACAAATGCTACTGATTTTTGCGTGTTTATTTTGTATCCTACAAATTATTGAATTTCTTTATCAGTTTTAACAGCTTTTGGGGAGAACTTTAGGTTTTTCCAAATATACAATCATATCATCTGCAAACAAGGGTAATTTGACTTCTTCTTTCCAATTTGGATGTCCTTTTGTTTATTTCTTTTGTCTGATTACTCTAGCTAGAACTTCCAGTAATATGTCATTGATTTGCATATATTGAACCATCCTTGCATGACTGGGACAAGTCCCACTTGATCATGACGTTTTTTTAAGGTATTCTTGAATAAGGTTTGTTAGTATTTCATTGAGGATTTCTGCACTAGTATTTATTAGTGACATTGGCCTGTATTTTTTGTTTTTGATGTGTCTTTGTCCTTTTTTTATATATCAGGGTACTACAGGCCAAGTTAAATGAGTTGGAAGTATTCCCTTTTCCTCTATTCTTTTTTTTTTTTTTGGTATAGCTTTAGTATGACTGATATTAGTTCTTAAATATTTGGTAGAATTCAGCAGTGAAGCCATCTGATTGTGGGATTTCCTTTACTGGGAGAGTTTTTATTATGGCCTTGATCTTGTTAGTTGTTATTGGTCTGTTTAGGTTTTCAGCTTTCCCGGTTCAATCTTGGTCGGTTTTATGTGTCTAAAAATTTATTGTAGATTTTCTAATTTATTGGCTTATACTTTTTCATAGTAGTCATATATCCTTTGAATTTTCACCCTATCAGTTGTAACGTCTCCTTTTTCATTTCTGATTTTATTTATTTGGGTCCTTTCTCTTTTTTCTTAGTCTGGCAAAAGGTTTATCACTTTTGTTTTTCTTTTCAAAAAAACAACTTTCTGTTATATTAATTGTTTTTATTGTTTTCTTCTTTTTAATTTCATTTATTTCTGCTCTAATCTGTATTATTTCTTTTCTTCTCATAATTTTGGGTTTGGTTTGCTTTTGCTTTTCTAGTAGTTTCAGATGCATCATTAGATTACTTACTGAATTTTTATATAAGCACTTACATCTATAAATTTTCCTGTTAGTACTTCTTTCACTATAGGTTTTCATGTGATAATGTTTCCATTATCATTAGTTCAAAAAAATTTTTCAATTTTCTTAATTTCTTTGTTGACCCACTGGTTATTCAAGGAGCATATTGTTTAAGTTCTACACATTTGTTTTGTTTCCAAAATGCCTCTTCTTATTAATTTTTAGTTGTATTCCATTATGGTCAGAGAAGATAATTGATATTATTTCATAAGATTTGTTTTGTGACCTAACATACAGTCTATCCTTAAAAATGATCTGTGTACTGAGGAAAATAATGTGTATTCTGTAGCCTTTGGGTGAAATGTTCTGTAAATAACTATTAGGTTCATTTGTTCTAGAGTGCAGATTAAGTCTAATGCTTCCCTGTTCTTTTTATTTTTTCCAGTCTGGAAGATGTGTCTAAGGCTGAAAGGGGGGTGCTGAAGTTTCCAGCTATTATTGTATTGAAGGCTGTCTCTCTCTTTAACAGCTCTGATAATATTTGCTTTCTATATCTGTGTGCTCCAGTGTTGGGTGCATATTCATTTACAATCAATATATCCTCTTGTTGAATTGACCCCTTTTTCATTATACAGTAAGCTTCTTTGTCTCTTCTTATACTTTTTGTCTTAAAATTAATTTTATCTGATCTAAATATAGCTAATTTTTTTCTCTTTTTTGCTTTTCACTGGCATAGAGTATATTTTAATTTCCAGTTTATATGTCTCTGATATGGTTTGGATTTGTACCCCCGTCCAAGGCTCATGCGGAATTGCATGGGATAAGGATTCCCTATTTAATAAATGGTGCTGGGAAAACTGGCTAGCCTTATGTAGAAAGCTGAAACTGGATCCCTTCCTTACACCTTATACCAAAATTAATTCAAGATGGATTAAAGACTTAAATGTTAGACCTAAAACCATAAAAACCCTAGAAGAAAACCTAGGCAATACCATCCAGGACATAAGCATGGGCAAGGACTTCATGTCTAAAACACCAAAAGCAATAGCAACAAAACCCAAAATTGACAAATGAGATCTAATTAAACTAAAGAGCTTCTGCACAGCAAAAGAAACTACCATCAGAGTGAAGAGGCAACCTACAGAATGGGAGAAAATTTTCACAACCTACTCATCTGACAAAGGGCTAATATCCAGAATCCACAATGAACTCAAATTTACAAGAAAAAAACAAACAACCCCATCAAAAAGTGGGCAAAGGATATGAACAGACACTTCTCAAAAGAAGACATTTATGCAGCCAAAAGACACATGAAAAAATGCTCATCATCACTGGCCATCAGAGAAATGCAAATCAAAACCACAGTGAGATACCATCTCACACCAGTTAGAATGGCCATCATTAAAAAGTCAGGAAACAACAGGTGCTGGAGAGGATGTGGTGAAAGAGGAACACTTTTACACTGTTGGTGGGACTGTAAACTAGTTCAACCATTGTGGAAGTCAGTGTGGCGATTCCTCAGGGATCTAGAACTAGAAATACCATTTGACCCAGCCATCCCATTACTGGGTATATACCCAAAGGACTATAAATCATGCTGCTATAAAGACACATGCATGCACACGTATGTTTATTGCGGCACTATTCACAATAGCAAAGACTTGGAACCAACCCAAGTGTCCAACAACAATAGACTGGATTAAGAAAATGTGGCACCTATACCCCATGGAATACTATGCAGCCATAAAAAATGATGAGTTCATGTCCTTTGTAGGGACATGGATGAAACTGGAAATCATCATTCTCAGTAAACTATCGCAAGGACAAAAAACCAAACACCACATGTTCTCACTCATAGGTGGGAATTGAACAATGAGAACTCATGGACACAGGAAGGGGAACATCACACTCTGGGGACTGTTGTGGAGTGGGGGGAGGGGGGAGGGATAGCATTAGGAGATACACCTAATGCTAAATGACGAGTTAATGGGTGCAGCACACCAACATGGCACATGGATACATATGTAACAAACCTGCACATTGTGCACATGTACCCTAAAACTTAAGTACAATTAAAAAAAAAAGAATACTTTGGGAAGTCCTTAAAAAATTAATAAATAAATAAATAGCAAGCTTTATAGCAGGAAAGAAAGGAAGGTACGCTTGGAAGAGACCCAAGCGAGTACCCTCGAGATTAAATGCCCCATTTAATCTTGAACCCAGGACTTTTTATACTGGTCCACTTCCGGCATCTTGCCCTGTTTCCCTTCATTCTTCCCTTAGGGTGAGCTGCCCGCATGTGAAGTGCCCTCCTTGTGCTTGGGAGGTGAGGCTGCAGTGTGGTTAAGAAGTTGGTACGTAAGCTCACCTGAGACTTTCTTCCCTTTTCTGGTAGAATGCCCCCAGAAGGTCATATTCTGCCATTTTGTCTCTTAATGAGCATGCACTAGCCCGCTGGCCTAATTCCTGAGTTTTTATTGGAGGTTGTCAGTTACCAACTTCAAGTGTCTTTATCTATTGGGAAATTGTCCCTCCCTGGTGCCAGCTGTGGCCAATTATCATTTTAGTGTAACAACTGCCAGACCATCAGGAAACTGCCTCTCCCTGGTGCCGGCTACAACCAATTATCATTTTAGAGAGACAGTAGGACGACTGTTGGACTATGATCTGATGGATGCCTGAATTCCTGGTGGATGTGGTGAGCCCTCTTCTGCCCCACTCATGCCTGACTAGCTACTTACTGTAACAATACCTCTTGAACTTGTATTTTATCCTAGTTCTCAATTTGTTTTTGTGTTTATTTAAAAAATTATTTGAATGTTCATGTAGTTGAACTGCTTTTTAATTGCACAGTATACTGAATTAATTTCAATTGGTGAACCCAACTTTGTAAGTTTTCACTGATCAGAATTATTTCTAGTAACCAAATACATTAGTAATTAATCTGCTTGAAATTAAAATATCAGATGATGCCTTTTACTATGGGCGATACATTTTAATAAATTTAAAGTTTCACTATTTTCATATTAGGGATGTCTATGAAAATAACCATATATCATTAATATAACATTAAATGAAAATACTATTTATCTGATTTTGAATATCAGCCCAACATTCTTCCGTGTGTAATTGAAACTCCTGATATAATTTATGTTCACGAATATGAGCACTGGACACCTTGAACATTCTAGAAACAAAATATTCAAAATCACAAGCAGTGGAATACTTTACAGAATGAAATCTTAATAGTCCCTGGCTTAACGTACAGTTTTTAATTGATGATATGAGATATTTAACTTTCTTTTCAGTTAAATGTATCATGCATTGAAAAAAAAATCACAGAATTTAACTCTCATGCATGGCAGCAGAAATGAAATAAGGAAAATGTCTGCTGCATCCATTCACTATTTTGAATCTTCCATGCTCAGCAGAAAGTCAGGATGATCATACTCTCTGCTATTAAAGTTCATAAACCTCAGAGACTTTACATTTTCAGACAATCTAAAAGCTATTCAGCTTTAATGTAGTCAATCTTCGATATCAAATAATTTGGTTTATAGCAATATATTTCGCTTCTTCTTCCAGAAATTTAACTTTCATCATACTGTGTGATGTGCTCCATAATGCATCTAGAAATTCTCTAATCTTTCTCTGCACATAAATGACAGAATCCAAAATGAATGGCTGTTAGTTCTTTTCTATTTTCCTATAGCCTAGCCAATTATGAAGAAAATTAATGTGGTAACTATAGGCTTAGCCAGTCCCAGGCTGACAGCCAAGAACAGCCCAGTGTAGAGTACAGATTAGTAGGAACCAGAAATAATTTACTGCCATAAGACCAAGTGTAAACACAGATGCCTATCGACTTTGCATGAGCCTAGAGATAAGCTCATTTTCCAAACCTCCAACAGAGAAAGGGAAAGGCCAATCTGAATAATTGCCTATAAAGCACTAATTCCCACTCTATTTGCATACTAGGATTGGAGTCCTGCAGAGTATACCAGAGAGACTGCGTATAGCTTAATTCCTATGTGTAGTTTCTAGTACTGTTCAATGCATAAGGTGCTAAAGCCTATTTCCAGTGTTACTGCCAACATAGACTGCATATTACCAATAACCAATAATGTATCAAAGACTTTGATACTTACAACTCATCCTTCCTTCAATCTCCATCTCTTAGAGTCTACTTAGACTACCTGGATGATACTTCTAGTTCTCTAAGAACTAAATTTGCAATCTTCTAAGGTTATTCTCCAATAATAAGTCATGCAGTTCCAGTTATTGTCCAGTCCCTCTGTAGCACTGGCCTCTCCCTCCTTCCTTCTGGTAGCTCTTGGGTTTATTATTGTTCTGCACAGATCTTAGGCCAGAAACCGTTTTAGATATTTTAATTGTCATCTCATTTAACACACAAACAATTTCATGAAGATGGTACAGTAATACTCTCAATTGACAGATGAAAGCACTGAGGGTATAGAGATTCAATCTTGTTTCTAGTTATACCAGTTATGAAATAGTTGTTCAGATTTGAACCCAGTCTATCTCATTCCACAACATGCTTTTGCTCTAAATCATGGAACCTCCTATAACTCTTTTAGCTCAAAGCTGATATTAGATCTCAATCTCATATTAGCCAGATATGAGTTGAAGAAGTAAGTTTTACTAAAGAGAGATAGCACAGATATTAACAATAAATTAGCCCACATACTTTGAGTCAAAGAAAATCAACTTGAATGTGTCAAGATTGAAAAAATCATACATTTTGTAATTAAACAGATCTACATTTAAACTGTAATGCAAACTACCTCTATGCCTTTGGTTAAGTTGCTTAGCTTCACATAAAAAGTTGTATGTGTGTGTTTGGTATTCTTTATTTGTGAATCATAATAATAATACTGTCTACCTCATAGAATTTTTATGAATTAAAAATGCAAGTTTAAACAGGTAGAGAACTTAGGAGGTATGTTCATTATAATCTTTTTTAATCTGGAGAAGGGTCACTAAGACTGTTAAAGTTAAATATAGACCTAAAGGCCCATGTACTTAAATAAGTACTAGAAATCTAGTTTGAAGAGAGATTACAGTTCCTTACATGCCTAACAGAAGCACTAACATAAAAAGATCATCAATTCTTATTTCTTCTGAAAGAATGAGAAATAAATGGAAGTTGACATATTTAGTGCACTCTTATTAAGTAATAAACCATTATTGCAGAAACATGTAATTTTATCTTAGAAATATTGCTTTTCCTGTTATAACTAAGGTGTGAGGGTTGTCATGGCAAGATCACCATGTTGGTGTTCTTTCAGCAACGTGGAGGTTGCCAGTATGAGAAAACTAAGCTGACATGTAGAAAGAAGAATGGTCTAATAGTTCTTAATTTCTTTTCTTTCTCATAAGCAGTTATGATCCAGTCCATCACTCCCTCCTCCTTGACACTTGGCTATGAGGACACCACCTATTCCCACTTGCTTATTTCTGAGTCTGCCTGCTGGTTCTTCCTCATCTCTATAATGTCTAAACGTGGATCTGCAGGGTTCATTTTAAATACTTATTTTTCTCTCCATCTATATTCACTCCACAGGCAATCTCATCTGGTACTTTACATATGCTATCTATGCTGGTGACTTCCAAACTTAAATATCCCACCCAGACCTATTCTCTGAAGTCTATACTTACGTATCTTACTCACCATAAACACTTGTATATTTAATAGACATCTCAAGTTTAACATGAACAGAACTGAATTTCTAATCTCTTCTACACTCCAAATTGGTTCTTTTCTTTTCTGGAACAAAGTAAATAGCAAATCTATACTTCAGTTCCTCAAGCCAAAAGCCTGGGAACCAACGGATTCATCTCTTTATACTACACCTATTCCTACATTACAACCTATTGGCTCTACAGTCAATGAATAACCAGGCTCCAAACCACTTCACATCTGTGCTATGATCCTCGTCCAAGTCATAGTCATTTCTCTTCTGAATTAATTCAGTAATTTTCTAACATGGCTTCAGCCATTTCCTGCTTTTGGACTGGTCCCAATGGTTTAATCACAGCGACCATATTAAAACATGAAGCAAGTATTGTCATTCTTTGTTGAATGACTCCAACGACTTTCCATCTCACTTAGAAATAAAGTCTGTTCAGTTACATGCTGCCTCAGTCATGTTGGTCTTGATTTTCCTGGCATCTGAGTAAAGAACTAAAGAAAAGCCATCTTGTTATCTTCCAGAGAAACATTTTAGGCTGAAGAAATGGTAAGTGCAAAGTCTTTGAGATGAAAGCATGCATTGCAGCTTTAAAAATCCATAGGGCATGGTGGCTCATGCCTGTAATCCCAGCACTTTGGGAGGCCGAGTCAGGCGGATCGCGAGGTCAGGAGATCGAGACCATCCTGGCTAACACAGTGAAACCCTGTCTCCACTAAAAATGCAAAAAAAAAAAAAAATTAGCTGGGCGTGGTGGCGGGCCCCTGCAGTCCCAGCTACTAGGGAGGGAGGCTGAGGCAGGAGAATGGCGTGAACCCGGGAGGCGGAGCTTGCAGTGAACTGAGGTCACGCCACTGCACTCCAGCCTGGGCAACAGAGTGAGATTCTGTCTCAAAAAAAAAAAAAAAAAAAAAAAATCCATAGCACCAGCATGGAATCTGGACTCATGTAAGCCTAGTGTTCAAATTCTGTTTCTGCAACTTACTGAGTCTAACTTTAAGTAAAACTATAGATGAGGCAAATGATTAGGGAGTCAATTGACACTGGGATGCTGTTTCTGAGTTCCCTCAATAATAAATCATATTCAGTACCTTCTACGAAGCTATTTTAATTAACAAAAAATAAAGATCTTGTCATCACTGAGCCCATATGCCTGTGATAGTGAGGCAGGATAAGTAGGGTAGGACTTGTTCCCTGTGTGAAGCATTGCGAGTTCCTTTTGCATTCCTTGCACCCTTGTGAGTGAGCACCTAACTCTTTTGCAAGATAAGTGGTCCTACAGGACATCAGCCCATTGCTATTTGGTTACATTAAGGCCTGAGACAGAGAACAAAAGCCCCTTATTCATGTTGTACCTTCCCTAATCTCCAGCCAATCAGCACCGAAAGCTAAAGAAGCTATGAGCTACAAATTTCTGCCTTCTCCGGATTCTGCATGCACAGCTAGACTCAAAGTTTACCTTACAGCAACTTTTTCTCATTTTAATAGTAAAAAACACACCCCTCAGTGGAGATTTTATATGCTAATGATACATGCAATGCGTATTAGAGCACGTAGATGCTAAGTGCCTGCACCAACAGCAGGTTCACCTGTGCATAGTTGATATCCCTCATATTTTATGAATATGTATATACAGTCTCCTTAAGGCACTAGGGGCTGTCTCTCTCTTTGAGGAGGTTGTTCATCTCTCAGAGTGTACTTTTGCTTTGCAATAAACTTCTTTGCCTACTCTTACTTTGGATTAACTCAAAATGTTCTATGCAGCAAAGTCAAGAATCTGAAACAGCCCATGGACAGCAATGCGGGAGACAGACATTAAACAAATAAAGTGAGTAATGCAGGATAGTGGGAGCTGAACAGTATGGGGGGTGTTTGTTGTGGTGATTACAGTTAGAGATAGAGATAGCATTTGTATCCAAGCTCATGTAAGTCTAAATGCTCTAGTTTTTAACCTTGTGATATTGCTCTTTGTCTTGACATCCTTGACATCTTCAAAACTGTCCAGAATATAGTAAGGTAGTGGTTGGTCAAGCACTTACTCCTTAAATAAAGTTGCATTACACCATAAGTATTGAAAGGATTACAGATGGAAGAAGAGAGGAACTGGAGAGCTGACTTTGCTTTATAAACTGATATAAAGCTAGCACTGGCAGTTCTTAAGATAAGTGAAGGAAATCTAATCATGCCTTGCATGAAAAACTGACTATTCCCAACAGAAATATCTGTGTCTTTTGCTTCCTTTCCATGAGTTTGGCTACTATAGTCTTGATTAAAAGTTAAATACAGGTGTCTCATGCTGGTAAACCAATTTTTATTTTTTAAAATAATATCTTACGGCCGGGCGCGGTGGCTCACGCTTGTAATCCCAGCACTTTGGGAGGCCGAGGCGGGCGGATCACGAGGTCAGGAGATCGAGACCACGGTGAAACCCCGTCTCTACTAAAAATACAAAAAATTAGCCGGGCGTGGTGGCGGGCGCCTGTAGTCCCAGCTACTCGGAGAGGCTGAGGCAGGAGAATGGCATGAACCCGGGAGGTGGAGCTTGCAGTGAGCCGAGACTGCGCCACTGCACTCCAGCCTGGGCGACAGAGTGAGACTTCGTCTCAAAAAAAAAAAAAAAAAAATAATATCTTACATTTTATTTTCAAAAACATATTGATTAAAGCAACATTGTGGTAACATTAGAGAAATAACATATTTTATGCAAAGTCCTACCATCTTACTTAAACAAATGTTTACAATTTTCCAGGTAAAATTTAAATAATGAGCATTTGTATTTTAATTAGCATGTATTCATAGTGACATGGTTGTTGTCATAGTATATGAAACCACATTTTCTTATCAATTAATGGGTATACAAGAATCCATGGACTAATTCTGTCATAGTGACATCTGCACTTTGCATTTATTTGAAGATTTAGGTGCCTCTCTCAACATCAGCTCTCCTACCCAGTTCTTTGCAATTCTAAATAAATATTGCTCAAAACTGGCTGCAGGGAGATTTTTAATATAAATAAAATCACATGAAACTCACTACCAAAGAGTGATTAAATTGATCAGGATTGGACTTAAGCATTGGCATTTTTAAGACTTGTCCAGGTGTTTCAAATATACAGACAGAATTGAGAATCACTATGAAAAGTTAGCAAATGTCTCATTTAACATAGTAGCCTTACAGTTCTTCAGCTCTTTGCCTTGCTCATACCTACACTTGGTCATCAATACCTCATATGTCAACTCCACAATCCTGACAATAATTTTGTAACCTTCCAGGATGTAATTTCTTGTTGTTATTACACCTTGCTCAGAGAATCTCAGTGGGATATTCTCAATTAGAGGAGTAATCTGGATTCAAACCTTCCCCCCTTAGTGTGTACTTCTCTCTTTTATTTATACCATATTGTGCAGTTATAAGTTACTAATACTGTACTTGATCACTTTTGTTAAACAGAGTCACCAAATGTAACATGTGTCTTCTACTGTTTTAAAACAGTTGGTCTTCATCTTTTTCCTATTTAGTAAGTGGGATTTCTTCATTACTGATACTTTTTTATTGATAGTGTCAGTTAACTTACATACAGCAATTAACATACAATATTTTCTCTTGACAGAATCCAATGTGTGCATTTAAACAGACAGGGTTTGTAAACTTACATTTCCTATGATGACAGGAGACAAAACTTTATCTTCATAGTCCTAAAAGCATAAATTAATTACATAGGTTAAAAAAAATGACTGTAATCTTACCACCTGGTTTTCCTTATGCGAATTCCCCTCTGTTATACGACACACATGCACACATACACAAAGTGAATTCTGCTCAGTTTTTTCTGAGTAATATTGATGCAGTGGGACATCTTACTTTTTTATTACAATTTTTTTATTATTACTTTTTTTATCTGTATATTTAGAAGATTTACTCAGACTGAATACTAGATTTAATAATAATGTAAGTATGCTGGGAAAATCACATTGAAGCAAGTTTGCAAAAAAAGATATAAATCACTTCTGAGTTTAAAAAGAACAGTAAAGTCAGCTGGGTACGGTGGCTCACGCCTATAATCCTAGCATTTTGGGAGGCTGAGGCGGGCAGATCACTTGAGATCAGGAGTTCAAAACCAGCCTGGCCAACATGGTGAAAGCCCATCTCTAATAAAAATACAAAAAAGTTAGTCAGGCATGGTGGTGTTGTGTGCCTGTAGTCCCAGCTACTTGGGATGCTGGGGCAGGAGAATTACTTGAACCCGGGAGGCGGAGGTTGTAGTGAGCTGAGATTGCTCCACTGCATTCAAGCCTGGATGACACAGTGAGACTCCATCTCAAAAATAAATAAATAAATAAAACAAAAAACAAAGTCAATTGTTCAGAAAATTCTGATAACGGAAGGTAATTTTGCTAAATAAAAACCAATATTCTACTATCATGAGAAATTTAATAAGTGAAACTCATTAACAGGAAGGCTTAATTTAGATTCTGTGGATCTAATCTTTGGATTCCATAGTTTAAGTGAGATCTTTACATTTCATGATATCATCAAAATATCCTTTCTGACAGCTGTTACTTTGAAGAAATAATTCAACCGATGAAACCAAAAGGAATTTTTTTATATCTAGATTGTATATCATTATTCATTTTCTTATGTGAAATAACCAAATCCAGCCCTAACATACAAAAAAGACATATGAATTCCTCCAGATTTTTTTCTTTTTTTCTTTCTTTCTTCTTTTTTTTTTTTTTTTTTTTGAGGCAGAGTCTCCCTCTGTCACCCAGGCTGGAGTGCAGGGGCAGGATCTCCACTCACTTCAAACTCTGCCTCCCAGGTTCGAGTGGTTTTCATGCCTCATCCTCCCAAGTAGATGGGATTACAGATGTTTGTCACCACATCCGGCTAATTTTTGTATCTTTATTAGAGACAGAGTTTCATCACATTGGCCAGTCTGATCTCAAACTCCTGAGATCAAGTGACCCACCTGCCTTGGTCTCCCAAAGTGCTGGGATTCTGGCATGGTGTCAGTTCTATGTGATAGAAATGTGTGTTTTCTTAAAGACTTTTGCACCTATTAAGATTAATAGATTGTTTTAAATCCATTATGTATTATATGGTAGTTCTATTTTTTAGTTTTTGAAGAACCTCCATACTGTTTTCCAAAGTTTCTGTATTAACTTTTATTCCCCCCACCAATGTACAAGCACTCTCCTTTCTCCACATCCTCACCAGTCTGTTATTCTGTTTTTCTTTTTATCACAGCCATTTTAATGAGACTGAAATAATATTTAATTGTGATTTTGATTTGCCTTTCCCAGGTGATTAGTGATGTTGAGCATTTTTTATATACCTGATAATCAATTGTATGTCTTCTTTTGAGAAATTTCTATTCCAATCTTTTGCCCGTTTTTAAATAGAATTATTTGTTTGTTTGTTTTTGCCACTGAGTTGTTTGAGTTTCTCATACATACTGGTAATTAATCTCTTGCTTAATGGATAGCTTGCAAATATTTTCTCCCATTTTGTAGGTTATCTCTTCACGTTGTTGATATTTTCCTTTGCTATGCATATCAAGGGGTTCTCATGCCTCAACATCCCAAGTAGATGGAATTACAGGTGCTCTGCGTGTCACCACATCTGGCTAATGAAATCAGTATATCAGTATAGAAAAGAAATCAGTATATCAAAGAGATAGCTGCACTTCCATGTTTACTGTAACATCATTCACAATAACCAAGATATGAACTCAACTTAAGCGTCCATCAACAAATGAATGTATAAGGAAAATATGGTATATATACACAATGAAACATTATCTAGCCATAAAAAAGAATGAAATTTTGTCATTTACAGCAACATGGATACAACAGGAGAACATTATGATAAGTCAGCAAACCAAATATCACATGTTCTCACTCAAATGTGGGAGCTAAAAGAGTGGATTTCATGGAGATATTGAGTGGCATAGTGGTTACCAGAGGCTGGGAAGCGTAAAGGGGAGGAAGTATGAAGTGAGATTGGTTCATGAGTATGAAAATACAGTTAGAAGGGATAAGTTCTAGTGTTCAATAGCACAGTAGGGTGACTGCAGTTAACGAGAATGTACAGTATATTCAAAATAGCTAGAAAATTTGAAATGTTCTCAATACAAATAAATCAATTGTTTGAGATGATAGTTATACCAATTACCCTTATTTGATCATTACACTCTGTATGCATGTATTGAAATATCACATGTACCCATAAATATGTATAAATTGTATGTATTCATTTTAAAAGCCAGCATGTACATGTTAGTACTATACTAATTAACATAATAATCATAGTAATATTATAGTAGTGATAATAGTAATAGTGATAATGAGTAATATAATACTATAATTAACAGAAATGTCGAATTTATAATTTTTAAGTTAGTATAACCTCACTTCTGTTACTTTACTACTGCCAGTAAGACGAAGACATATATTTCTTGTTTAGAAACACCCTCTAAAACCATAGGCCTAAACTGTATCATTCTTAAACCTGGCAGTGTCTAAGGGACCCGCTCTGGTCCACTTCTGGAACTTCTACTTCCCCTGGAGCAAAAGTCACAGGGCCAAAGGACATGTCAACCTGGATCCCCTGCCATGCCTTTCTAGACTATGTCCTAGGAAATTAAGACCCCAAAATTCTTCACCCAAACAACCCTAAAGCTTCCAATGTTCAAATCACTATGCACGAGGCCTGAAAAGGAGTGGCTTCTTGCATGAGTATTGATATAGCTTGGACTGAAGAAACAAGGTAGCCATGCCCATAAACATGAGAATGAATATGTATATTGTGGTCAAGATAAAGTGAGGACCTAGAGGAGAAGAAGGGTAGAGTATAGGCCAGGGAACTGACTCCCACTGTGCTATCACATTCTGGTGAGAAAACACTCAGCAGTCTGAAACACTACATTTTAACCTGGCCTTTTTTTTCTAGGTGTTATGAAAATCTATTTGTCAAGTTTAGAAGATTAGATCTTTTCAACATTTGAAATATGGGATGTGGAACTATATTTGCACTCGTATCGTGGGCCCTACAAACACAGGTCTGGAATCTGGCTGTAATTGGAGGGTCACAAGTTGTGAAGATATTGTTCACACTTTGGGAAACCAACGGGAACAGAAATGGGCAGACAGTGAAGTGAATGCCTGAATCGTGGAGTGTTTCTTAGCCAGCCACAAAAAGCTCAAACATCACAATTTCTATAGAAGCTACATTGAACATAAGAAATGCCTCCTATTTGCTCTCTGCTTCTGATGAAAATCTACTGCTTTTAAAATTAAAAACAATATATTTTGTCATTCTAATTATTTGAATTATGTCACATATGATCATTTCATAAGTTAAGATACTACTATCAAATTAAAGTTAAGATACTACTATCAAATTAAAATATGTAGAAAAGTTCATCATGTGGAGAGGTTTGTTGGAGAAGGAAATGTAGATTTAGGACTATAGTGAGCTGGAATTCTTTTTGGTGGTGATTAAAATTCTACTCCACAGTCATTGTATATGGAGATATAATTTCGTTATGAACATTTGGTTTAAAATATTTATTTGAAAGGTATTTATCCTCATTAGAATGTGCAGGTTATGTCTGGTAAATACAGGCTGGATACAGCTATAAAGCTGAAAAAAAGTATTGGGATTCTGCCAATGTTCCCTAAAATTCATGTCTTCATAAACTGACTTCTGGAAAATAAGAATTTAATAGGCACAGACTTAAGAAACATGAGGAACCCAAGTACTCCTGCTCATAATATAAATTGTGTGGCCCCTTATTTATTTCATGTACTTACACCTTCTCCATCTGTGGTCCCAGAGCTCTCCTGTAGCAGGCAGTCATATTCCCCAGGGCTTCATCACACTTTGTACTTGTTGAACCATCTTTTATTCTCTAAACCTTTCTCAGAGTTTTTGTGTTAATTGCTCGACATAGAATCTTAGTGCTGTGAAACTCCTGATGCTCCCCTGAGAATCTCAAGTTTTAAAATTTAGAAACAGAGTCGGCAGCCTATACAAGATTATCCTCATGTCCAAAGTTAGAAATCACCGACATATTTTCTCAGAAGCTGTCAATGGCTTAATCTGGCCCCGCTTTAACTTTTGCAGGCTGCCAGTGTTGTTGCTTTCCTTCTTCATTATATCGAGCACCAGAAGCATTTATGTAACAAGTAGGAAATGAATGTTGTCCATCCAGTCCCTTTGTATTATGTAGTACTAGATTTGGTTGCTAAGCAGGGCTGAAACCATGAGATTTCAAAAGTTGTGCTGAACAATTAAGTACTATTATTCTGAGATTAGTTTATGCATATTTTTAAAAGTGTTAATATCTTTAGTGCTTTGATATTTAATTATCAAATTAATCTTGTGTAAATTACATATCTACAAAATTGCTTTATGAAGTGCTATATACTTGCAGAAGGTGAGCCACTCATTTGACTCTAAGTTTTGTATTAATTAACAGAAGTGATATGAGATCATTGTGAACCACAGACAAAAGTGTACCCAAAAAAAAACCCTAATATTCAAGTCTGTTTTATTTGCAGTGACACTTTTTTTAACATATAAAACAAAGTAATTAAATTTATCATTTCCCATGCAGTACTATTATCAATATTTAAGATGACTAGAGGAAAGGATGGTAATGAATAAACTTTTGTTGGCTTTTTAAGGTTAAGTTAAGCAACTAAGAGGTCTTCAGTCTTCTTAGTTGCTTCAACCAAATTAAGCAATGCTGCTGCATGCTTACTTCCAGCTCCCAAATTTAGGAATTGCCATGGCCCTCTACTTTATTCCTGAAGTATGGAAAAGAAAATAATCTTCATTAAATGCTTGAAATATGTATACATAAAATCAAGCCACTCCTTTGCTCCAAATAATCTGTTGACTTCCTGTCCAAATTTCTTAAAAGAGTCTACACCATCTGGCTCCTGCTTACTTCTGTCATCTTGACTCCTATCCCAGCATGACTATTTCACAAATTAAGATACTGTCTATTGTTTTCTTCAGCCAGGATCATCTATTAATCATTTCTTTATTAATTTATGTATTCAATAAACACTAAATGAGTACCTACAGGAAGAGTATAGATATAAGTACACAAAATAAAAACTCCTGCCCTCATGGAGCTTCCATTCTAAATGTGTAGCGGTCAGCAGAGATGAGAGTGAAATGCATCACAAATCCATAAGTGAAATGTACAGTATATCAGGTAGTAATAAATAATATTACTAAAAAGAAAGAAAGCACAGAAGATAAGTGTGGAGTGCTGAAATTTGAAATACTCTGATCAGGGAAGGCCTTATAGAGAAGGCAATATTTGAGTAAACATTTGAAAGAGCAAATGCAGGACAAAGGACTAAGAATAGAGCAAGCAAATGCATAGCAATGGGAGAGGTAAGATCAAAGAAGTGAGTAGGAGCCAGATAACCTAGACGAGTGTAAGAATTTTAGTACTAAATGGAAAATATATCACTGGATAATTTTGAGCAAGGGAGTAATATGATTTTATGTGTACTTCAAAAACAAAATTATAGGGTTGCTGTGCTGAAAACAGACTGAACTGGGAAACAAGGCACAAAGTGGAAGACCAACTAGAATATTACCACAATAATCAGAGTGAGGAACAATTGTACTTTGGACCAGATGATATCAATGGAAGGGTGAAAAATGATCCAACTGACAAGATTTGCAGATGTTCTATACCAACAGATGTGTTGGTAAGTAGGAGATAAAATTGATGACTTTAGGATTCTGGACAAGAGAAATATAGGGGGAAAAAGGCGTGGGATGTGTTTACAAATCAAGTTGAGAACAATTGCAGGAGCAGCAGGTAGTACCAGGAGGGTGCATAGAAGGGATGTGCTATGTTTGAGATGCCCATGGATATGCAAGTAGAGAAGTCAAATAGGCCTCAAAGCATACAGCTGTGAAGTGCAGGAGGGGAATCTAGGCTGAAGATAAAATTTGGAGGTTCACAGCATATTGATGGTGTTTACAGCTAAAAAGCCAGATGACATCGCCAGGAAAGGTTATAAAACAAAAACAGAAGAGTTTGATGGCTGTAGCAAGGAAATTAAAAAAAGGAAAAAAAATGTAAAAAAAGAAATGAGAACAGAACTATAAATGAGAATATGGGCTCCAGAAAGCAGAGTGGTGAGATTGCTATAATGGAGGAGGTGATTAATGCTGCTCATTAATGCTTCTAAGAGATCCAATGAATGAGGACTTAAAACTGACCATAAGATTGAATATCATGGAGATTATTGGTGAGTTTTAAAAGAATCATTTCACTGAAAGGACAGGAGTAAAGAACCTGATTAAAGTCGTTTCAAGAAAGAATGAGAGAGGGGTAGAATGGAGACCTTGACCAATTCTGAGGGTTGTCATTGTCAAGAAAGTCAAATAATTGAGGTGTAGAAGATACGTCATAAAGAGATAATTGTCTTTAGCTTACAAGAAATTTAAGCGTGCTTGAATGCTGATGTAGATAGCAAGTAGAAGTTAGAGAAGATAATGAGATGTCCCTGAATAGATAAGAGATGTGCACAAGTGAAGCTGTTGGCCTCAGGTAGCTACTCAAGCAGTTTGGCGTCAGTAACAGAATGCAGAGAGTGTATAGATGTTGTCACAGGTAAGTAGATGTGACAGTGGATGCTTGTGAAGGCCTTTTTAAAACCGCTTCTATTGTAACTCTGAAATAAGATCTAAGTAATCAGCTGGAAGTAATGGGAGAGGAGATACTGGAGGATTGAGTGGGAATGTGAAACTATGACGGAATCATTGTGGAGAATAGGAGAGTGAATGGATTAAAGCACATTTGAAGTTAGTGATCTTAATATAAAGAAACAATAATCAGATTGTTGTGTGATTTTTTTTGCCTCCAGCTGCATTCATCTGTGATGGTACAGGCAAACAGTGGGTAGAAACTGTATTTTTTTTCACTAGCATTGAGGTTTTGCCAGGCAAGTTAGTGTAATGCACAGAATAGTAATAGCTTTGAGAGTATAGTAATTTACACTGGCAAAGGAGGGCAAGAAAAGTCTTAAGATATGAAGAATAATGAAAGGATAAATTACATGCCTTGGCAGGTTCAAACAACTGGTGAAATCAGAGGTTAAGGAGTCACCTAGCAATATAGTAGATGGAAATCTGTGTGCTAGAAATTGAGATTATGGAGAAGTTGAAATTATTGTTAATGACAAATCTCAGGCCTCATTATAGATAGGACTGAGCTATTCAATATAAGTAGATTAATAGGTATTCAGGAAGAAAGTCAAAGAACTGTTAGAACAAGCCCTAATAAACACAATGTATCTGGATATTGAAATCAAGTAATGTGGCAGGGAGGATGTTGAGGGTCAACATGGAGACAGCTGCTAAAATCTTCAAGGAATGAAAGGGAAGATGTATGCACAGAGTCAGTAGAAAAAAATGCTAAAGAAGGGCAACTGGGAGATGTAGTCTGGGGATCAGATTTAAACTGAAGTGACCTCTTTTTCCATCATGAAAAACGGGGTTCACAAAAGAGAATTAAAGAGCCCTGTGGGGATTAGGAAACTAAGCATTTTGTAATAATTAAAGTAAATGGGAAAAAATACTATAATCACTGAGGCAAAAATAATGAGGCCTGGAGTTCCATAAATAAAAGCAAGAGAAAAAAAAAGATAATAATATATACTTAAAAATATACTTGACAGAATTAGGTGGCAGAATGGATATAGTGAATAGAGGGTGATGAATAATATGTTTGGCCTGGAAGATGTGACGTTTGAGATGCCCGTAGTACATCCACAGGCTGACATCCAGTGCACAGCCTGAAGCTTGTGTCTAAAGCTCAAGCCAAGTGATACAATATTGGAAGTCACTGGTGATAACTGAAACCATAGAAACTCACGAAAAATTCTAAGTGAAGCATAGTATTTGAGACTGTAGTACAGGAAAAGTACCAATAAAAAGTTTGTCCAATTAATTCTTTATATTAAAATGAGCAGCAGTAGTGATGATGCTGATTTAAAGGTAGCTAGAGGTAGTAGGAGTAGCAGTAAAAATGAAACACTACTTACAAAGAAGAGTGAAGTAAGGTCTATTTTTCCACAGGTTTATTAAAGGCCATGCACTTTCAGAAAAATGAGGAAAAGAATTAAACCTCTTGGACAAGGTCATCCAGAGTTAGAGTTACAAAGTAACTAGAAATGTAGAGACAATTAACCAGATAATATCTTCACTTTAGGTTCTAGCAAGGAGGGTCCTACTTCCTTTCTATTCTTTCGCTTCTTTCTTTTCAAAATTCCCTCATTGTCTACAGGAGAAGCAGAGAGACACCCTATTGTACAAAACATTTTCCTTCTTTCCTGACTCCTACTACACATAATGGGCCTTTCCTTTTGCAAAAGCTTCCCTAGCTTCTTCAAAATTTTAAAACTACCTCTGAATTATCAAATTAGCACTATAGGAAAACAGATCGTTGAGTGATTATCTCTATTTATATGTTTATTATTATATAACATAACCACAGTGTGACGTTATTAAAGGCAAAGACTATATTTTATTCAATGGTGTTCATCTTAAGCACATTTCCTGACCTAAAACAAGTATACGGTGTAAGTGTTGAGTGAAAAAAAAAACTGAATATTTCCCCTAAAACAGTCTGATCAAACCTGTACATTATTGAAATAGCTTGATGAAATTCAACCATGTTTTACCCCAACCTTGGTCCCTAAATTTTGCCATTTTGTGCTTAGAGTATCTCAGAGATCTATCTGCAAGTCAGATATTCCCTATTTTATTGTAGCCAACTATTAGGCATTCAGCATCACTTTAGGGTAACTGGACAAAAAGATTAGTATGAAAACAATTAGCATAAAAATGAACCTATTTGCATTTTCTCATTGTAACCGTTTTGACTAAACAAGACATGCATCTAAAGTTTTTCTTGGGATTTGTTCCATTCCTTTTCCCTCATGCCACATCTTCACACTTATATTAAATTCCTCTAGTGAATACAGGTTAGGTTCAAAGTAAAGCTACTAACACACCAATTTTGCAGATAGGAAAAATGAGATTTAGAATTATTACTATAAGGAGACAAGGAACTAATGCATTGTAGAATCTTGATTTTCAGTTATACTTACTGACTCCCAAGACCAAGCCCTATCCGTAGAATATATATAATTTACAACTAAAAAAATTCTTAAAATATAACTAATTTATAGTAACGTAACATTTCACTGATTTCTTCTCAAATCATAGACCTAACAATGCTGTTGGCAAAAATAGAATTAAATATTAAAGAATGTAAACAAATGCAGATTACCTATGTTTCACAATACCTATTTTAGAAATGCTGCATTTCTGGAATTGGATTTGTTGTACAAATTATGCTCATAAAATAATGTAATTGAGTTGACACTCATGATTAGGAAAAAATAATTTTTGTTAATGGTTTGTTTTCTCATTGTTTATAAAATATTATGTGACTGACAAAATTATAAATAAGATGTAAACTATGTTAAAGTTCTATTTCATTATACCTTAAATTTGCACTCTGCCAATATATTAGTGTATGTGTGCATGTTTGTCTATGTGCACGTGAGGATAACTTTGTAACTATTGATAAAAACAGTACTTATCAGAGTTTATTTTTAAGAAACTATTAAGAGCAGAGTTAACTGAAGAATATTTATATAGTTTTTTAACTTAGAGATATCTGACAAATTAAAAGTAAATGCCATTCATTGTAATAACATTTAATAAATAATCACTAATATATAAAATAAAGTTTACTATCCATTTGGAATTTGTTTGACATATGTTCTTAAAATTCTTGGAAAGAATCTCTAAGTCTTTTCCGTGTAACAAAATTCTGCTCCAAATATCATTGCTTTGATTCCAATAAATTAATTTGCAATTTACTAAAACTTGGAGAAAAATGCCCAAGGGGATTACACAAAATCAGTGCTACCTACATTTAATAACAGGCAAATAGTAGATAAGTTCCATTTTATTCATTCACTAAAGTTTAGCTAATTTTCCGATAACACATTTTAAAACGGTTTCTGTTTTATGGCTTGTATCAAGCCAATCCATAATCCAATCTATCAAAAAGGCATTTAAGACTAATGGGTTGCAACTGGATGGGTTATAAGATAAAATGAGGGAGGGGGAAGATCTAAAAGGAGCTCAAATTTGGTGGTTATTGGAATGAAAACTTATTTAAAATCTGAAATATGCAGACACTTGGTTAAATGGAGCAGATTTAATAAATGAGTGTGGCATTGTGATTGAGCACAATGTGGGAAACATTGTATTATTTTTATTATCATCTTTATTAAAAGAAAAATAACAAAAGTTGTTACCCAGATAGAATGTATCAAACATATGTGCCTCTAAGTTTTTTAACTTGATAAGGCTTAAAAGAACGTGTCAATAATGAAATGAATCTTTATCTTTGGAAATACAGGTAAATTTGATGCTTTGAATGAAAAGACACCTTGTTTGACTAGAAATGATAATGGTTCCAATTTCTTGTCAAACATGTTAGTTTCTTGCTGTCAGAGAACGCTGTTCCATTTCGGATATTTCAGCATCAGCCTTTTGCTATTACAAAACCAATGCCGTTGGCTGTCAGGACTTTACAGTTTCAATTGGCAGACTTATCTGTCTTCAGCAGGATTAGACAGAAATATTTCTTATTCAGAGGCTGCTCCTGTGGAAGACGGCAGCAGCCCCAGGAAATCTGAGTATGTTAGCTTCAAAGGACCTGTCTGCCACCCTACTGACAGTACACTCTGCAAAGAACCTTCCGATCTCCTGCTCCCTGGGCGGTTTTCTCTGCATCTTAAATATGTATTTTCGGCATTACATACAAACTTCAGCAAGTTCTATGTTTTAATATTAATTTACATAAGTACAAAAACAAGCTATAGATTTACATGCAATTGGCACTAGGACTTTCTGGTAAATGACATTAAAACCATGAGGAGAGATGCCAGACAACGAGTCTAAAATTGTCAGTAGAAAAAATCAAAACAACAGAACAAATGATAATTTTTACCAATTGCTTATAACGTTAAAATAGTACTTTTCTTTTAAAAATGTTAAATAATAGTTTCAATCATTATTTGATAATAATAATAAAGGAGATCTCAGAGAAAGTCAAAGTTATTTGCCAAAAAACCTGTAATTATTTCTGTACTTCTGAAAGTGTGCAGACTGCTTTAAAACATCCCATCTGCATTCTCCTTTTCTATTTTGTATTTTCTCCCTGCTCGCTGCCCCCTTTTACTCCTTCCCCCATCAAAAAAAGACCAACAAAGCTGCTGTAAGTCTAGAGTGTGTGTGTGTGTGTGTGTGTGTGTGTGTGTGTGTGTGTGTGTGTCCTTTTTCCCAAGGGACTACATCTCTTAGTATTTATACGCCTCTAAAATTTTATCAAGTGCTTTATAATCTATTCATTGAATATTTTATTACTCCATAAAATCTGCAAACATCTCTACTTAGAAAATCCCAACCCTCTCTCTAGCATGGGAAAATGGCCCGTAACATTGAAAAATGTCATTGACCACAGTCAAGTATGACTGTTTATTTTTGTAGAGACAGAAATAAAATCTATATGGAATATTTATTTAATTCTTATTTTTAACATGCTATATTGGTAAATCATGGGATCTGTTTGGTTTACGTCACTGTCTTTGTTATCATTGTGAAGTTTTATTTATTTATTTTTATGCCACCACTCTTCCAGAAGGATCTCAACTGATGAATAAGTAGCATGTTTCACTGACTTATTCAGTGCCTTTGAAAGAAACACTATAGTGTGTTATTTCCTTAACTGGATAAATTTTAAGTAGTTTTTTAAGGCATAGCCATAAAATGCAGTTCATGCAATAGTGATAATCAGAAGCCTTTATGGCAGAAAAAAAAATAGATCATTTTACATCTTATGTTGCTTTGCTGCAAAAAAGTAAAATATTGCCTTGTTAGTTAACGATAAGTTTAGTAACTTAAAATGTATGACAATCAATAGCTTTAGAGCTCAAAATATTTATTTGAAACCTAACAAACAACTGCTTAAATTGATCAATAAAAAGAACTTTACTGCCTAATTGTTATTTAATACTGATTTATTTTTCACCAGGGCCCCCAAAATTATACAATATAAGCATGTGGCACTGTCTCTTTAGGGCTGACTTCACAATCACAGATTTGATTATCATTAAATACCTTGCACTCATACACATTTGCAGTTATACCCACTAAAACACAGTTGACTAACTACATTAAGTTATTCTCATAGAAATTTTGTTTTCAATTTTATAATTTTTTTCAGTGCATTTCTCTGGCAAAGTGTTCCACATCTCAGTCAAGCTACAAAATCTAAATTAAAAACAGCATAGTGATGCCATTAGCTTATGGTCCAATCTGAAGTTCCCATATCTCCATTACATGACACTGATCCAGTCAAATGACCATTATGAATTAAGCATCATGAGAGCACAGAGGATTTCCCTGAAGGTGTTTGAAAAGATTTCAGAGAAAATATTAATTTATCCCCTCTCATACTGAACATTAATTTAGTATCTACTATGTGAGAAGTACTGACTAAGCATAAAGCTTCTCCTTTAGGGAAAAAATACCAGTGAATTTTAAAAGACATTTCATCTTTATTTGAGTATCGTTTTCAAAAAACAAAGCTCCTATTTCTTCTGATTTTGTGTGCATGTACATGTTTGTATGTAACAGAAAATAATATTATTGAACAAGTAATCAAGATAAATTATATTTTTCTTTATGGACCATAAATGACAGTTTATATAGTTAGTATTATAAGGAGAAAAACATTAGACTGAAGCTTTGTCACACCTTTTTGCATCTATGAAAAGAAAATAATTGAGGGATCAGTTGTCTATCCAGTAAAAGGGGCAGCAGGAATTAATAATACACTAAATATTCTAAAAGTTTTACCCAACTACTTCATTTATGGTCCTTGCATCCATTACAAATACATTTACTCATACTCGTCATCAAGAAAAAAAACAAATGAATGAGATGTGTTCCACTCATAAGCTGTGTTTATCTCAATGTTCTAAGCCTGAAAATAAATAGGTTCTAATTAAAAAAAATTTTAAAATATTTATCAGCCTGGAAATAATATGTATTTTGCTAAGCTTGCTACCTCTTTCCCTATTAATGCTTATTGCCTTTGGTTTATGTAATTCTAATTCGTCTGTTTTAGAAATCAACACTGCAATGAAATGCAGTCTTTAGAAAAGAGCAAATACTGAAAAGAGGCATGGTTCTAATATCACAGAAAATGATCTGTTCTCATTATGACACGATGATTCATTTTTATCCCTAAGTGTGACTCTTTAAATAGAGAAGCAGCTTATTTTCTAATATTTATTTCCTCTCTAAGTTGTTTTTTATTAGAAATTGTATTGCTTCAAGCTGACATTTTTCTAATATTGGTATGGTTTTTCCTACATTTTATGTCATTAAAAATTATGCATGCCTCAACAACAGCATATCCCAATTGAGTCATATCAATGTAAATAAAAATGCAAAGAGGTGAAGTTGATATTATTACCAAAAAATTGGTGTTTAGGGTATAATATGGAGATTCATTCTGCACAGATGTTCAGCAGAAATAAGATCTGCATCTCAATTGAGTAAGAGTATTACCTGTTTTATTGCTCTGTCTATGTACAGCAGGGAAGGGTAGAGAGACTATGACCTTGAATGCATCACAGAACATGCTGCTTTAGAAAAAAGAAAAAAAAAATCACTACTCAAAGGTATGTTCAAACAGTTGAAAAATAGTAATAATAAAAAGGTAAAATTATAAAAACATTAAACCAACAAACATGACAATATCTAGTGTTTACATTTAGGGTGGAAGCTGTGAGCGCATAATTTTAGACAAGACAAAATATGGAAAAAGAGAAGCTATTTTATTTTCTCATTTAGACAGGGGATTCAAAGAATGAATTAGTACCTACAATTCCTACATTGTATGTAACCAGATAATGAAGGGCTATAATCTGCAACATGATTATTGTGCATTTTGTCTGGGAGGCTGGAGTTTGTAACTAACTCATTTTCCTTCTCAATGTATTGTGTATATAAATATTTTATAATCAATTAATTAAAAATTTTGTTATCCCCAGTCCTAATGCTAATAGTCAGAAGCAAGAGTTATCCATTAAATTCAAAGGGGAAAGGTCATTTCTGATAAAATGTGAGCATCATCATGAAAAGACCAAACAAAACAAAAACAAAAAATAACTCTAGCATTTCCCTAAATCAATGTAGTTCAACTTCCTAAACTCCTTCCCTTAGTTTAGCTTGACCTTCCAACCAACAGTTATCTAAGGGAATTGCAGCATTGATTGGGTCTTAAACAGTAGTATTTCCTGAATTTTGGCATTTTCTTCACTAGCAGACATAACCAAAAAACATAACTAATATTTTCATATCTGTCACCAGACATAGCAATAATTTTATATCACAGTAGAGATATATCTCCTCAGAATGAAGACTGAAATCATGTCTCCTCAAACAAAAATCAGAATTTGTCTTTTACTCAACAAAAATTGTCTTAACAACCATAATGGTTCAAGAAAATTTTAGCAAGTATCTTCACCAAAGTATAGAGATAGGTTTATTCATCCCTCGATCCTCAAGGCTCAGTCCTAGGTAAGAAGAAGTTTGTTAAAGCAAGTTTTTTTTTTTTTTTAAAGAGACAGATCTCTTCCTACTCTAAGGAAGCACTTAAACTGTCTTACAATAAATAACTATTAACTTTGTCTTTAGTAATATTTAATTTTATATATAAATTTTCCTTTATAAAAAGAGTATTTCAATGTTATTATTGGAATCACATAGAAATTAATCATGTCAGTCTTCATAAAGTAGGATACACTTAGATTAGGGATTAAAACTTAAGTATTTTTTCAAATCTAGAGATGCAGTGGTCAAAAAGCTAATGTCTGTCTAGCAAAGAGTTTATGTATAAGGTCATAGAATGAAAGATTTTGCAGACAAAGTTGAAACAAGTCAATAGAAAACAACAGGATAATCAGAGAAAGTATGCAATCCGTGTATCTCTATGAAAAGTAATTATCTGGTGCTTGTAAGTAGAATTTGTTAATTGGGAAAATGCACAGATACTAAGTAAGAAGAGTTCCACAAGGGCTGTCTGTGATAAGTGGAGGACTCTTGACTATGGAAATGGCTGAAATCCTGTCTTTCTCACCTGAGGAGCTCCATTTGGGTGTTCTTAGCACCATGTTTGAATAGTTCTATGGAAATAGTAAAAATCACAGATATAATAAGGACTCCAATTTGAAACTATTTTTATCCATTCTCTCATTCCTATGATGTAAGTTGAGAGTTAGTAGTTAAAACTGACAGAACATAGGAGATATCACAAAGATAGCATAGAATGGAAAGAGAAAAGGAAAGAAGATAAAATATAAAGCTTTGGATAACTGTGTGTGTGTGTGTTTTCGTGTGTATGTGTGATCATAAAACAACACAAATAATGAGAAAGATTTCTGCTTTGGGCCAAGATGGAAAAACAGAGACTGGATTTATTCTCTCACTTGACCAAAAACAGGGGCAAAATATACAAAACAATGATTTCCTCTTTTTTTCAAGTTCTGTTTCTTTATTTATAGAGGAAAGGATCCTTGTGATGTCACATGTAATGGTAAATACAAAAATGGCTTTTGAGGGTCAGGCGTAGTGGCTCACACCTGTAATCCCAGCACTTTGGGAGGCCACGGCAGGTGGATCACAAGGTCAGGAGATCGAGACCATCTTGGCTAACACAGTGAAACCCCATCTCTACTAAAAATATAAAAAATTAGCCGGGCGTGGTGGCTGGCGCCTGTAGTCCCAGCTACTCAGGAGGCTGAGGAGAATGGCGTGAACCTGGGAGGCGGAGCTTGCAGTGAGCCTAGATAGTGCCGACACTGCACTCCAGCTTGGGTGACAGAGCGAGATTCCAAAAAAAAAAAAAAAAAAAAAAGGCTTTGAAAACACTTAACTTGAAGAAACAGGGTATTTATATAACATTGAAGTATCTCTCCCAAAGTAGTTGTTAATTACTGAGGTGATTTTCTTTTAAAAATTTAGACCTTATGCAAAAATTAATTAAAGATGGACTAAAGACTTAAGTGTAAAACCCAAAACCATAAAAACTCTAGAAGAAAACCTATGTAATACCTTTTAGGACATAGGCATGGGCAAAGACTTCATGATGAAAACATCAAAAGCAATTGCAACAAAAGCCAAAATTGACAAAAGGGATCTAATTAAACTAAAAAGCTTTTGCACAGCAAAAGAAACTTCACTGGAGTGAACAGGCAACATACAGAATGGGAGAAAATTTTTGCAATCTACCCATCTAACAATGGTCTAATATCCAGAATCTCCAAGGAACTTAAAAAAATTTATAAGAAAAAAAAAACCCATCAAAAAATGGGCAAAGGATATGAACAGACACATCTCAAAAAAACACATTTATGTGGCCAACAAACATTAAAAAAAAGCTCAACATCATCGATCATTAGAGAAATGCAAATCAAAACCGCAATGATATACCATCTCACAACAGTCAGAATGGTGATTATTAAAAAGTCAGAAAACAATAGATGCTGGTGAGGCTATGGAGAAATAGAAATGCTTTACACTGTTGGTGGGAAGGGATTGTAAATTAGTTCAACCATTGTGGAAGACAGTGTGGCAATTCCTCAAGGATCTAGAACCAGAAATATCATTTGACCCAGCAATCCCATTACTGGGTATATACCCAAAAGAATATAAATGATTCTGCTATAAAGACACATGTACACGCATGTTTATTGCAACACTATTTACAATAGTAAAGACATGGAACCAGCCCAAATGGCCATCAAAGATAGATTGGATAAAGAAAATATGGTATATATACACTGTGGAATACTATGCAACCATAAAAGGAATGAGTTCATGTCCTTTGCAGGTAATGGATGAAGCTGGAAGCCATCATCCTCAGTAAACTAACACAGAAACAGAAAAAAAAACACCACATTTTCCACCACGTAAGTGGAAGTCGTACAGTAAGAACACATGGACACAGGGAGGGGAACAACACACACCAGGGCCAGTCAGGGGGTAGGGGGTAAGGGGAGGGAGAGAATTAGGACAAATAGCTAATGCAAGTGGGGCTTAAAACCTAGATGATGGTTTGATAGGTGGAGCAAATCACCATGTCACACATATACCTGTGTAACAAACCTACACATTCTGCCTTTGTATCCCAGAATTTAAAGTAAAATTTAAAAAAAAATACTATTTTTAAAAAATGTATTTCAATAGGTTTTTGGGGAACAGGTGGTGTTTGGTTACATGGATAAGTTCTTTAGTGGTGATATTTGAGATTTTGATGCACCCATCATCTGAGTAGTGTACACCGTGCCCAATATATAGTCTTCTATCCCCCACCCTACCCTCACCCATGTCCCCAAGTCTCCAAATTCCATTGTGTCATTCTTATGCCTTTACATTCTTATAGCTTAGCTCCCACTTATAAGTGAGAACATATGATGTTTGGTTTTCCGTTCCTGATTTACTTCACTTAGAATAATGGTCTCCGACTCCATCCTTGCTGGAAATGAGATTATTCTGTTATTTTCATGGCTGAGTAGTGAGTCGTATTCCATGGTGTGTGTGTGTGTGTGTGTGTGTGTGTGTGTGTGTGTGTGTGTCACATTTTCTTTATCCACTTGTTGGTTAATGGGCATTTGGGCTGGTTCCATATTTTTGCAAATGCAAATCGTGCTGCTAAACATATGCATGTGCAAGTGTCTTTGTCATATAATGACTTCTTTTCCTCTGAGTAGGTACCCAGTAAAGAGATTGCTGGGTCAAATGGTAGATCTACTTTTAGTTCTTGTTTTCAATGTCATGCAACAAACAATGGTTCCTTGAGAGAAGCAATCTTGGAGAAACCTGTAATTGCAATTGTACCAGCTCACTGCCTTGAGAGAATATTCAGGCCATACCACAAGGAGAAGCAACCCAGTTAGAACCCAATGAATTCCTTGGATAAAGTATATGGAGCAAGGTGTCTGAGGATACCCAGGCAGTAGGCAGAATAGACTAAAGCTAGTAGAAGGGAGTAACAAAGAGGAGAGAACTACACAGAAAGAGAACTCTGAAGGTATGCCAAGGGCTCTTCTCAAATATTTTGCAGAGTGCTTATCAATTCAGACATGTAGAACATCCTAGGCTGGGGAAAACATTCACCACTACTCTTAAAACAAAAGTTTGATATCTTAGATTTTATTAAAACCAAGCCACAGGCTTGAAGAATGTATTTGCAGTACTTATACAATTAAGAACTGTATCCAGAATATACACAAATTGCTGTAAATTGATAGAGCTCTGCCAATTCAATTTTAAAATAGTTTAATATTAGAACAGGTGCTTTACAAAAAAATATACTCAAATGGCCAATATACATATAGAAAATTTTTCAAAAGCATTTGTGATATAAGAAATGCAAATTAGAACTACAATGAAGAAACTCTAAAAACCCAACAGAATATCTAATATCAGAATGACTGAAAATACCAGGTATTGGACAGAAGGTGGAGATAGCAGAATGTATATATTACCATGTGGAGGGTAAGTTGGTACAATTACTTTAAAAAAAATGCCTCACAGTATGGCCTGGCATGGTGGCTCATGCCAGTAATCCCAGCACTTTGGGAGGCCAAGGCGGGTGGATCAGCTGAGGCCAGGAGTTCGAGACCAGCCTGACCAACATGGTGTAAACCTGTCTCCACTAAAAATACAAAAATTAGCCAGACATGGTGGTGCACACCTGTAATCTCAGCTACTCAGGAGGCTGAGGCAGGAGAATCTATCTCAGCTACTCAGGAAGCTGAGGCAGGAGAATCGCTTGAACCCGGGAGGCAGAGGTTGCAGTGAGCCGAGATTGCACCAATGCACTCCAGGCTGGGCGACAAAGTGAGATTCCATTTCAAAAAAAAACTCTTGGCAGTATCAACTGAAGTCCACACATACTTATCACATGACTCAGCAATTTAGCTGCTAGGTATTTTCCCAACATAGTTGAATACTTAAATTCACCAAAAGGTATATGTACAAATGTGTACAGCAAGTTTAATTTTAAATGTACTAAACTGGAAAGAATCCAAAACCCACCAAGAGTAAAATGCCTACTGAAAACGAAAGTATATTCATTCAGTGGAGTGATATTCAAGTTAAAAAAAAAAAAAAAAAAAAAACTCTGGAGCTATATGCAGCAACATGTAATATTCTGACAGATAAACAAAAGTGTATTCTCAGATTCCATTCACATGCAATTCAAGAGATATATTTTTTGAGTTTTAAATTTAAGATTAAATTTGCTGTTTCAACGTTAAGCCTCAACAGTTATTTAAAAACTAACAATAATTATTCTATTAGAGCAGGTAGTGATTAAGAAAATAAAGGTAATCATAAAAAATTAACCTCTGACCATCACTAACTAGCAATGAAAATAGAATGTTGTTGAATAAGTATGCCTGGGTCTATAGGGAAATTTACTGCAAAGTAGGAGATTTCAGGGTAACAAAAGAAAAAGGAGGAGGGAGAGGAGAAAGGAAAGGGGAAATAAAGGTGAGGGGGAGGAAAGGGAAAAAAGAAAGATAAGAAAAAGGAGAAAGAAAGAAGACGAGAGAATTAGAGAAGTAAATAAAGAAATGAGAGAGAGAAAAGGAAAACTCAAAACAATTATTTAAAGAAACCTGACTTCATAGCATGTTCTTCTGATTATAAAATACAGATTTCAAATTCTATATTTTGAATATCTACCTTCATTTTCCAGTCTTATCAAAAATTCAAACAACGACTTTCCTTTCTTTGGAAGTCTTACATATGATCTTTTATTGTTAATCATCCTTATACACAGATATTAATATTTTTATTTTTGGCATTTATGATGTTATATTAGTAACCTGTGGTTTGGAAATTGCAGCTATCTGGACATTTTCCTGAAATTCCTATGATGAACAACTGTTAACACTGCAGCTAGAAAGGAAAAATCATAGCACATTTTAAATAAATCATAAAGTTTGTCAACAAAACAGTCTAAGAACAAAACATTAAGACTGTGCTTAACAATCCGCTGTTCTGCCACAAATAAAACATCAGGGACATGCTTATATGCATTTGAAATTTGATCATTGCTTGCCTAAATAACACCTGCACACAAATGCATTTTTAAAACTTCAATCCCTTAGCTGTTGCTGTCTCCTTGTACCTTGAATGCCTTTCATGTCCTTTTCATCATACTAAATTTCTATTCATACTTCAATGTTTAGTTCAAGTGCCATCATTTTTATGAAGTCCTCAGAGATCCTCCTGTCAAAATGAATTTTTCTTTCCTCTGGCTTCACTCAGCATCATACTTGTGCTATGGTTTAGCATTTATTTTAATTTGACTTTTAACTAATTAATATCTTTTTATCTATCTCTGGTTTATAAATTAAAAGATAGTAGGCTTTATCAAACATGCCTACCTTACCGCTCTTATCCACACAACATCCAAAATTAATATTTTCAATATACAATTATGTAACGATACTCCTCTCCTTCAAACTCTTCACGATTGCTCGTCTCACTTGAATAAAATCTGAGACCATTGTCATCACAGTCATGGATTAACATGTTGTTTTTTCTGCTTACCTCTATCATAGCCTCTTACTATTCACCATTTGATGTCTAGGTTTCATTAACACTACCTACATTCCAATCATCAAATATATCAGTATCTTTTTCACTCTGTATCAACTACACAGATAAACCACTCAATCTAGCATACTACTCTCCTAGACATGCTCAATTGTATCACTGTTGTATTTCCTACAGCATTTATCACTAAGTGATACTTTGTTGGCTATTTTTTTTTTTTACTGACCTCAAACACTAACACATAATCTCAATTAAGCAGAAACTTTTTCCTCTCTTTATTGCTTTATCTCTGTGCCTGGAACAGACGTCAAAGAATATTTGCTAATAAATTACTTATAATATAACCATGATAGGTTGATTTAATTAATGGCCTCATTTTGTCTTTCCTCCATCTATCTATATCCTTTAATGTTTATTCTTAATTCTTCTCAATAGTGAGACAAAGTTTATTTCCCTCTGTTTAGTTATGGACTGACCTTTAACTTGCTTTGGCAGATAAAATATAGCAGAAATAACTATGTCAATTCTAACTATTGGCCCCTGGAAGCCTTCTGAATTTTCATTTGGCTGCTCTTGTACAATATAGCTTTGTCATAAGAACAAGCCCAGGATAGACAGCTGAAGGATGAATTACATGGAGCAGAGATGTGTCTTGACAATTGTGCAGCTGAGGCCATCTTAGAACAACCAACAGCCCGTTGATCACCAGACATGTAAGAAATCTCAGCCAAAAAAAGCAGAACATGATATGCAGGTGACTACAGAGACATGAATGAGCCCCCATCAACACTAAAAGAACCACTCACCACAGATTCATGCATTAAATTAATGATTGTTTTAAGCCATTGAATTTTGAGTGATTTGTTACGTAGAATCACTGTGGCAAAAGATAATTCACATACCATAATATATTGCAAATCATAGAGTCTCATTGTCTGTTAGTTGGAATGTCTTCAAATTAAATATATCTGTATGCTAAACTTCTTTGAGCTAAAATTTTACATCTCCAACTGCCTGGTGTATTTCTAAACTAAAAGGAAGAGTTTCATCAAATTCTGCCTCCTTTCTCCGTGACCTAGGCATGAGGTTCCAAACCTTATATCAGCATTGACTACTTCTTTTTTATCTCCATATTCAGTGTCACTGTGGGCTATCAATTATTCCTAAACCGAAACATTTCAATGCATACTCTCTTGTCTAATTTTATTGGCACCATGCTAGTCCAGCACTTCCAGAAGTCAGCCAAATAGATGGAGAATAGTAACTTATATTGTGCAGTGTTTTACAATGTTCAAAACATTTTCACACTGCATTCTATTTAATGGCTACAACCACCTTGGATCATTCTACATAGACCTTCCTATCTTCACTTAAACGTTGATGAAACTGAAACTCTGAGAAGACAAGTAAAAGCCTTCTAGTCCTCTTCACTACACGGTGTCTTACCAACTCAGCAGCCTCCTAGTTTATTTACCTAGTTTCAGTTTCTACTCATTCTGCCCACAAAATGGTATCAAAGGAATATTCTTCAGACTATCCTTCCATTCCCCCGTTCAACAACTTAAATATTTATTATTTAGAGCATTAAGTTTAAATTTGCCAAAATTTAAGGTTTTAATTATATTTTTATTTTTTTTCTGGTGACCTTCAAGACCTCAAAAATCATTATACTAAAATATTTCTATCTTATAAGACATATTTTACTGAACCCTATCAACACCTCTTAATAGTTCTTTTTATCAATGCTTCTTTAGTTCAGTAATCTGGAATACATCCTGGTTTGAACTATAAAATATAATATCCATGAATATGTAAAACTATTATGAATCCATAAATTTTTTTAAATAAAATTTTAAGTGCAATACCTCTGGTCCTAGCCTAATAAGTTTGCCTTAAATCTTCTATTTTTACTTTCTCTTATGGTCCTACTCTAAAAACATATTTAAGTGGAATAAATCACATATTAAGGGATTTGCCACAAAATTCTAAAGATGGTGCATTGTTTCATGCCAGGGCCCTAACACGACGTCAGAGAAGTCTCTTCAGTTTCCATTTTTTTATTGAAGAAGTTAACATATGTTTGGTTGAGAATTCAAGTCTGGAAAATAGGAAGTATTATGAAGTGTCAGGATTAACAGGTCTTAAAATTTAACAGCAAGCTAGAAAGCCTGGGTGGTAGAGTCTGTAGGTTGCAAATTCCTGGTCACAGAGTAGGATAGAGAAGGATGTATAACACATCATAGAAGTAAATATAAAATGTGCAGGCCAATTTACCATTTTTGCTACTTGGTATCACTTTTTCTTTGCTTTTAGTTAAATGAATTATCTTCCTAAACATAAAGAAGATAGAAGACCTTTCAGCCACTATGTCATCCCAGGTGATGTCAATCCAGTCCTACTCCCACATGGAACTTTAACCACTATCTACACAAGGTAAGAAAGAAAAGGAGTGAAGGAAATAAATAATTGATTAATATAAAATATGCATACGTGTCACAGCCCAGACTTCTGCAGTTTATTTGAGGCTGGGATAACAATGATAATGTCCTTCTTCCATTACATGCTAGGCTCCTGAAATAGCAATTTACTAGCTAGGGTTCTTTACCATACAGATTAACCCAAATTCCTCAAAGATGCCTTCTATCTGGAGTAGCTTAAATCGAGACCCTTGGTCTGACATGATGTTGAATAGAATACCATGACTGTGATGAGGCACTGTGTTAGTCCACTGATGGTGGTACCAGGAAACTCACTGTAGATAGGGAAAGAAAATGAATTTTATAAATATATGTCTATTATGATAAAGATACATTATTACCTTCTTGATGAAAAACGTACATTGTAATCATCCAGACAAGTAGATTGCTAGTCCTCCCCAGGAATCATGTACATCACTGGCTTGCAATACTATTAATAGGAGCTTGAGCACTCAGCAGATTTAGTAGCCAAATTGGCCATGAAGTTGAGGCTTTGGAATGCGAATATATTTCTGCTGCCATGGCCATTCTGTATATAAGTCTTTTAATCGAACTCTGTTGATCAAAGAAAGAGGCTGGTTGAAAGCTACAAAACAGCTGCCGACCAGCGTTAGCTCCCTTTGCATCAGATGCTCTGTGGTGTGCACTCATATTGGACCAGATATTCTCACTTTATTCCAAGAAGTCTTTCTATATTACTTTCTCACAGACATTCTTATCTTGTTCTTTCAAAATCCCAAAAACCATCACTCAGAGAAGCCCAGGTCAGATAGTGCACAGAAGCCAGTTTTTCCAGGCACAGAACAAGCCAGAGAAAAAGGATAGATTGGGGGTTGGAGATTTGGAGGTGGCTGGAGAATTTTAAACAAGAACGTAATAAATGATTGCATTTTCTCTACCCCAAGGTTAATTTCAAGTTCTGCCTAGTTCAGGCTATACTAAATTATATTGCAGCATGACTAATAGGGTAGAAAATCAGCCAAGTTTATGACCTTCTTGCTGCAAGCTTAGTGGTCCTTTTAATTTCTCTCATGTAGTGACTCATCACCAGAAACTTAGAAATCTGTTTCTCTCTAAGTAACTCAGCACCAGAAGACTTTAGATATCAATCTATACATTTATTCATAGCAGCGTCATGCTATTATCTTTGGTTCATAATTTTATTTCTAGATCATAACATTTTTGGTTCTTCAGAAAGAGTTTTTAGAAAAAAATACTTTAATCTGTATTTTTTCAAATGATAAAAATTAGTATTACCTTCCTTGAAGTATTCACTTTTATGTGTATTTACTATTTTTTGGTAATATTATCCACTAACTCAGGATATTTCTCATATTCCTACAATGACATAAAGCTACATATGTCACTGAAGAGATCTTTGGATGTAAATTTCTCCTCCTGGGAGTTTGATTATTTGTACATGAGTGGTACTGAACCAGGACTGTACATTTGAAGAATCTGAGTAGAACAAACAAATAAACAAACAAAAACTGATTAAATGAAATAAAATAAGGGATCCGTTTTCTTTGTTTGTTTTGTTTGTTTGTTTTGAGATGGAGTCTCGCTCCGTCGCCCAGGCTGGAGTGCAGTGGCGCGATCTCGGCTCACTGCAAGCTCCGCCTCCCGGGTTCACGCCATTCTCCTGCCTCAGCCTCCCAAGTAGCTGGGACTACAAGCGCCAGCCACCACGCCTGGCTAATTTTTTGTATTTTTAGCACAGACGGGGTTTCACCGTGTTAGCCAGGATGGTCTCCATCTCCTGACCTTGTAATTGGCCCGCCTCTGCCTCCCAAAGTGCTGAGATTACAGGAGTAAGCCACCGAGGGATCAGTATTTTAATAACTACCTTGGATATTTTAATGTTTGAAAATTATTGATTTACTTAAAGACCTTCAAATTCTCTAGTTCTTAAGTTAGCCTTCTCAATTCACAAAATTATTTAGTATTTATTTTCTATGAAGTTACATTGTTGCCCTAAATTGTAATGTTTCTAAATTGTATCCTTTATTGTATCATATAGGTCATTGAATCTTTAATTTTACAAGCTGAACTTTCCACTTGCATAAACTCTGATATCATTTCTATAAATGAAAATAATGTCAGTTATAGGAAAATGATAATTTACATGTGATGGTGATATTTAATTTTCTTTAAGTAAATCTGTTGAGTGTCCTTTTTCTTGCAATTCATGGAAAGGACAATTATAAAATTGAAATAAAACATATATCATGGACAGATTTATTTTCTTCAGATGTATTAAAAATCAAAAGTTCTAAAACTATTAAATGATATAGTTAAAAAGCAAAAGGAGCTTTATTTTTAGTTTAAATACTTTTGTAAGTTCAAAAACTTTCACAAATGTTTGTATTATAAATATAATGCTAAGTTAAAAGAAAAAAAAAGAGCAGTAGAAAGCAGAGAAGCACACACACAAAAATCACTCCCAAATCCTCAGATTAGAGAGAAACAATTTATAAAGTTTAGCATAAATTCTGGCAGTATGTTTAATGATAAATTTTCTAAAGACTCTTAACAATTTTCAGACAAGTACTTGTTAGGAATTTATAAATAGTTTAGTAAATATAGCCCATAACAAAACCACTCCTTGTGCCATCTGAAATAACATCCACTATCTCTTTCTACTATCTGACATTTCTCCAGCACTATTCCATCAACGTCATTGGTTATTTTATTTTGTTGTTTATTTTACTGAGACAGAGTCTTGCTCTGTCACCCAGGTTGGAGTGCAATGTTGCAATCTTGCCTCACCACTACCTCCACCTCCCTGGCCCAAGCGATTCTTGAGCCTCAGTCTCCCGAGTAGCTGGAATAACAGGTGTCTGCCACCACACCTAGCTAATTTTTGTATTTTTAGTACAGACGAGGTTTCATCATGTTGCACAGACTGGTCTCAAACTCCTGACCTCAAGTGATCCACCTGCCTCAGCTTCCCAAAATGCTGGGATTACAGGCATGAGCTACCGTGCTCAGTCTCACTGGTTATCTTAATAACTGCATAAATAATTTCTTAAAACACTGGTCAAATATTTATATTCTTTCAGTAAACATTTCTCACCCCTCCTTAGCTACTCACTCCTACCTATTCCCTGCTATTGCTATACACTAAACCTGATTTTTAACAGTGACTATTAATACCACTCCTTCAACATATCAGTTTTAAGTGTCTGAAAACAAGAGCACATCTGCAATTTTCTACCTTGTACCTTCTAGTGAAGTGGTGTCATTGTCTGGGGTAAATACCCAAGGTCAGTCATCTCACACCAGGGAAATCAAAGGCACAAACACACAAGAAGTGAGTTTAAGAGTGGAGGTTTAATAGGAAAAAGAAAGAGAAAGGAAAATAGCTCTCTCTCCTGCAAAGAGAGAGAGGGTGCACACGAGTGGGTCTTCAGGTTTCGTGGTCAAATGCACGGGTCTTTATAGAAGAGCTTGAGGAGGTAGTGTCTGAGTTACATAGGGCCCCAGAGATTGGTCGGACCAGGTGTGACGTTTGCATAGTGCGCTAAGAGGCTGACCATGTACCCTAACCTTTTACTATGCAGATGGGTTCTCTACCTAGCCAGCACCATATTGTCTGTTCCTTATTGTACACGTGGTTGACAAAGAAAAGGGAAGATAGAGCCACCACGTTGAACATGCCTAGCCCCCAGGTAGCCTTTTCCTATTGGCACTGCTGCCGGCATTCACCCGTACAAGCTTCCAGTTGCTTATTTATGTCTGCAGCTCCAGTTTACAGGCTGTTCTTTGTTAGAAAAGAAATGATTTGGGGGCTGCTTTTTGTTAAAAGGAAGCCTTACTGAGGCCTTCCTTACCCTCATTAACTGCCTAATTTCTATTTAACCCTTATATCATTAGCATTCTATCTCCAACAATCCTTCAACCTTACTAGGATCTATTTTCCATGGATCTACCATTTTTTATTTTATTTATTTATTTTATTTATTTTTTCTATTTTTATGTTCTTTGCCTACTTTGTTTCTTTGTAAAAATAATTTTAACTTTTACATTCAGGAGGTACATGTGCAGGTTTGTTATATGGGTATATTGCATAACGCTGAGGTTTGGGGTACAAATGATCCCATCACCCAAGTAATCAGCATAGTACACAATAGATTTTTCAGCGCTTGCCCCCTTCCTTCTCTCCTCCATCTAGTGGTCCCCAGTGTCTATTGTTTCCATCGTTATGTCCATCCCACTTTGTTTCTTACACTGAGGCATCTATCCTCAACTCCTGTGCCCTTTCCACCTCTTAGTGTTCACTTGACAAAAACCCAACTTGAATTAAGTAAATTTTCTTAACACTCATGCTTATGCAGTTAAACATGCCTGGGCAGAAAAACAAAACACAAGCATGCTGACTGCTCTTACTTTAAATACATGAAGATCTAACCTCAAATTGTTCTTCAAGATTGGCTGGCAGCTCAATGTTTCCTCGTTTTATTCACACTCCTACTCTCTCCTAGAGGATGATTTCAAATGACTTATCTCCTCAAATATCCTATGCCTCACCCTCAACCTCATTTTTCTTAGTTTACTAAGAAATCAGAAGAATTAAGAGAGAACATGTACAATCTAATTCTAACACACTTACCTATGTGTCTGCATGTAACACCCCCATCCTGTTAATGTCGGTTTATTTTTCTTGATCTTACCTAAGACCATATCCCTGCCTTTGTTCTAGATCCATGCTATATCATGTTTATGACAGATTTTTTCTCAAAATTTTCCTCACACTTCAGTGAGTCATCTATTTTTATCTCTTTCTTCTGATTATTATCATCAGCAGTCAAGCATGCTGTTACTATCTTATCTCTACAAAATTCAAACTTGGCCCCACTTCCCCCTCAGTTACCAGTCAATTGTTTTACATTCCTTCTCACACACACACACACACACACACACACACACGAGAGAGAGAGAGAGAGAGAGAGAGAGAGAGAGAGAGAGTTTGCTTGTCTGTACCTCTAATTATTAATAATTTTACCCTCTTTTCTTTTGAACCATAACAGCCTGACCTTTACCTTTCCCTTCATTAACATTGCATCTGTCAAGTTCACAATTACAGCCACTACTAAATCCAGCAGTATTCAATGCTTATATTACAGAGGCAAGAAAGACTTCATTCAAAAAAACTGCAGAGGGGAGAGAAACTTAATTCAACTCTGCTGAAACAAAAGGTGTGAAGGATTTTAAGATTAGGGTGAGGTAAAGACCTTGAGGCAGGGAGGAGGGAGGTGGACCAATGTGACATGCCAAGTTCATTGAGCTATTCCTGAGTTTGTGAGTGTTTTTTGTCTGTAATTATGCCCTGTGTATCTGCTAATTGGCTTCCACTGAAATCAGGTTTCTACTGTCCCACAGAGATCGGGAGATAAGAATGCTATCTCCTTAGATGTTTATGTTTCGAAGAGAAGGTTGCCAGGTCTTTCAGAAAGATATTTCCTGGGTTGTAAATCTGAGAGAACACTGACATATATTTCCAGGGGGGCAGAGAGAGAATTTATCATTGCAACTTTTTTTTTAAGTAAATGCTCTACGAAAAAAAAAAGAGACTAGGGAGTTATAGTCAGAAATAAATCTGTAAAGTTGAATCAATCTGAGGGATATGTGTTAAGATCTGACTACTGGTGTCCCTCCAAAATTCAAATGTCGAAAACCTAGCACCTAATTTAATAGTATTAAGAGGTGAGGCCTTTGAGAAGTGTCTAAGCCCTAAGGAGAATCACTTGAACCCAGAAAGTAGAGGCTGCAGTGGGCTGAGATCACACCACTGCCCTCCA
The DNA here is from genome assembly GCF_009828535.3 of Hylobates moloch. NCBI lineage: Eukaryota > Metazoa > Chordata > Mammalia > Primates > Hylobatidae > Hylobates > Hylobates moloch. The sequence goes on from NW_026652280.1 coordinate 122,745,572, forward strand.
GGCTGGGTGACAGAGCAAGAGTCGTATCTCAAAACAAAAAAAGAAAAAAAGAAAAAGAAAAGGCACAAGGGAATTTCCTTTTCTCTTCCACCATGTGAGGATGCAGCAACCAGGTGCCAACCATGAAGCAGAAAGTTTGTTAGAACTTACCTCAGAACTTACCACAACTTATTTAAGAACTAAGTCTGCCAGCCCCTTGATCTGGAAATTTACAGCCTTCAGAACTGTGAGCAATACATTTATGTTGTTTATAAATTACCCATTCTAAGGCATTTTGTCATAGCCGCAAGAATTGACTAAGAATGTTAAAGCCATCTTGGTCATTTGTTATTATGTAATGAGCACAGGCAGGAGTATTTTTGTACTATGGCAACCCATTGAGTTTATTTCGATATTCTCTGACTCAATTTTGATGGTGAAAGGACAGTTGAAAGATCTCAGATCTTTCAGAGGTGGAAGTCTGAGTAATGTCACCATATATATTATTTATTATAGAACAGCAGAAATGAGAAGGTGAGAGGAATCTAGCATGAATAAGAGAGGATAATAATTAATTAGACTTTTTTTTTGCAGTCAAGGAAAAACATAGAACAAGAAATTTGTAAGATTTTGTCTTACAAATCTTTATGTAATAGAATTCCAGGAAGAGAGGCTAACATGGACTTTAGAGAATCTGTCCTGAAAAGTTTAATGAAGAATCGATCTATGCAGCTCCAGAAATGGACAGTAACGGATGCTATGCTCTGCCACTCTCATCTCCTTTTCAGAGCCAAAGGACTTATTCCACAAACTGCTGGAAGTGCTGCTCATTGACAGCCCTCAGCTCTCAGCTCATCTTTTAAATTGTCCTTACCTTAAGAGGTCCACTTTGCACACAAACTCATGCCCTATATACATGGCTAACATATGTCCAATATCCAATCTACATAGAAGAATTAAGTCCCTACCCTCTCACATCAACTTGGTACAATCCTGAAAGGATGAAATCTTGTGATTTCATTACAGACAATTGCTCTATCACTCTTTCTCTCCTTTCCATATGAATGACAATCCTGAAAATACTGTCCAATACATTTTCTGCATTCAAAGTACCATTTTGGAGTCTATATTCCAGGCATCTCAGCTAGCAACATTGCTAGATTTTTATTGTTGTTGTTTTTTTCACAGGTCCATTTCTTCCAGTATAACTCACATAATAAATAAAAGAATATGCATCAGAATACCATCGGCTTTACCTTTTTAATTATTTCCATTGATGCTCCATTGTTTATAACACTGTGTTCAAATTCCTTAGCTAAAGGAAGTCCTCAGATTCTGGTGCTAATTTGCAAAGCCAGCTTCAAAACCCACTATTCTATAACAAAACCTTCTACTTCTATTTTCTACTTTAATTTTTACCATCTATTCTTATATGTCATAGCTATCCCTCCTATACACTATGACTTTGTTTATGATGATCACTTGGAATAACTTACTCTTAAACCTATAACTTTCCAGACCCTATCTATCTTGTAAAATCCTTCTCAACTCTCTTATTAACGCTCAGATTTGTATTAGCTAATAGTCACCCTCATCATACTCACTATTCATAATTATCATCTTTATTATTCAAAAAATCACCCTGAGAAACGACTGAGCATCGTACATGCAGCTAGTTTTTATAAAACATAAAAATAGCCCAATCAAGCAATAAAAAAACTTAAAAATAGCACAATTTTGTTATTAAAATTTTTAATTAACTTATGGTTTGTATTGTGTCATTTTCTTTCCTAATATTTATCTATGTAAACTTTAGATTTCCAAATATATTAATAATTAATATGAGCACTTAAACACAATAAGGAATATGATTTTTTTATATCTGTCTCTGTCTCTGTCCCCCTCTCTCTCTCTTATTCTTTACACCTTTATGAAATTAAAGTGATCCAAAAATATGCATTCAAAAATTGCTTGTTGAATTGAACTGACAGAATATAAATTAGTTTGGATAATATATGTATGCTTTATTAGAAAAGACTGAAATAATATCATAAAATAGCCTGAGAACTTTTTATGTTTTCAAAAATTAAAATTAAAAATAATCTATAAAGAATATATGTGAAGGTTCCTTTATGTCACAAAGTTAAAAAATGAGAACTAAGTCAATGTAAAAACAATAAAAACATTATCTTTAAATTTGGAATGCATAGGACAAGATGATGATCACTAAAGATGAATACCACTTTGTACACTGGATAAAATTTCTTAGAATGCTATATGCCATTTTAAATTTTATCTTTAACAAAAAATGTACAAGTGTGTGTCAACAATAAATTGCATTCTATAAACCACCACAGAGTAGTGTAAAATTAAATGACATAAAGTAACAACAGCAATAAAAAGACTACCTTAGTGCTAACTTCACAATTCATCATGCATATTTAATATGAAGTCAATAAATTATGAAACAAACATTATTTATTTTCTTACCACTTCTGCCACGTCATTATGAAAAAAATATAAAGTTTGTTATAAAGAAAACTAAAAGAATAAAGAAGAAAAGGGAGAAAGACAAAATAAGGAAAGAGAGAGAGAAGGGAGGAATGAAGGGAGGAAGGGAGGAATGAAGGGAGGAAGAGAGTAATGAAGGGAAAAAAGAGAAGCAGAACATAAAGGGAAAAGGAAGGAAGAAAGAAAGGAATGAAAGGGGGGAGAAAAGGAAGTCCCTAGCAGACAGTTGAACAGTATTGAAATGTTCCTGGGACTGCCAGGAATATTATTTAACTTGGTCAATGTACTTGATGAAATTAAAGCACTATTTCAGAGTAATTTCCTAAAATGAATATGAGAAAGTACCAAAGAAATTCACGTTTCTTTTTTGCTGTATCATAAGGAGACTGACTCCATTTTTTGGATATATGACTACTGATAGCTTTTAAGCTCCACCTCTCCCTTTCCTTCTTGTGTTTTGTATCTGGACAAACTCAAACAGCTCAGGTACTCTGTCTTTAGGACTGGAGGTGAGTAGATAATCAAACCATGCAAATTGTATCCTGTGCACAAGCTCCCACCCGCAAACCAAAACAAAAATCCAGACCAGTCTCCTAACCATGCTTGTTTAAACCATTTTGAACTTTCTTAAAAGACCCGCCTTACTTGTTCTCAGAGACCTCAATTATGTAAATAAGAAACTTTTTCATACACTCTGGGTGTGTGGGCTATTGGGTTATTGTCTCAACCAAACCTCAGGTAGGGGTCCATTTGCCTCTACAGGTGATTATGACATGCTACCACAAATAAAGTTGTATTTTTCTTGGCAGAATTTAAGGCAAATGTGTTCAAAATTTAACAGTATGCTCACATTTTGTAATAAATGAAAATGAAGGGCCAGGAGAGATGGCTCACACCTGTAATCTTAGCACTTTGGGAGGCCAAGGTGGACAGATTGCTCAAGCAACATGGCAAAACCCCATCTCTACAAAAACAATACAAAATTTATCTGGGGGAGGTGGCAGTAGCTCCCTGTATTCCCAGCTCCACAGGAGGCTGAGATTGGAGGATTACTTGCGCTTGGGAGATTGGGGCTGCAGTGCAGTGAGCCATGATCACACCACTACACTCGAGCCTGGGCAACACAGCAAGACCCTGTCTTAAAAAAAAAGAAAAGAAAAGAAAGAAAAAGAAGAAAATAAAATAAAATGAAGACACTCTGTCCCCAGAAAGATTTTAGAAATTTGGAAATTATAAACTTTATCTACCCTGAATAATTAATGATTGATATACTACTTGCTATTTATTTTTGCTCATTTAAAAATAACAGCTAACAATGTTGGGGCACTTACTGTGTGACAAGCTGTGCTCAGAATTATGCATATATTATCTAATTTAATCCCCATAATATTCCTATATGGTATGTATTGTTATTATTTTCATTTCCTGATGAAGAACTGAATGTGAAATACATTAAGAATCTGCCCCAATACACCCTGATCAGAAATTATGAAAGTCACCCACATTTACAAAGCTGGTTTAAACTATGCTTCCTGACTTCAATCTTCATGCTTTTAATCACTATGCTTTATTTCTACACCATGATCAATAAAGACAATTTAATAAAAATCCAGCAATACAGAGTTCTAGATAAATTTATGAGGCCAAACATTCATGTAAAGAATTAATGTATTTCTCAAAAATAATCAAAGGCTAAATGCACTCCTGAATTAATAATAATAGAATTGAAATATTGTCAAAAGCAAAATTTTAAAAATTAAAAGATATGGCCAGGTGCGGTGGCTCACATCTGTAATCCCAGCACTTTGGGAGGCCGAGGCAGGCAGATCATGAGGTCAGGAGATTGAGACCATCCTGGCTGACACGGTGAAACCCCGTCTCTACTAAAAATACAAAAAATTAGCTGGGCGTGGTGGCATGCGCCTGTAGTCCCAGCTACTCAGGAGGCTGAGGCAGGAGAATGGTGTGAACCCGAGAGGCGGAGCTTGCTGTGAGCCGAGATTGTGCCACTGCACTTCAGCCTGGGAGAGCGAGACTCCATCTCAAAAACAAACAAACAAAAAAATTAACAGATATATCAATGCCTAGCCTATATTTTAAGTTTTCAAAGAATCACTAAATTGGGGGATCATCATAGTGACCATCCTGTCAAAAAGGAAAAAAAAATATTGTTGTAAGAAATTCCAACAAATCTGGACGCTTTTTCTAATTTGATTACGTTAATTCCTTGCCTTTGGTGTAGCCAATAATATGAATTCCAGTTTTTTAGGTGAAGAACATTCTTTAAAACAACATAATTTTCAGGAGATGTTTTTCCATAAGGAAATAAAGTTAATATTTACTTAGCAATGTGTAATCACATTAATGTTTTAAATGCAATATTTTGTTGAATTTGTAAATTGAAAAAACATTTTACTCACAATAGGAATATGTTTTACTAATAATTTATATTTGGTGATGGGTATTGGGATATGTCTTACCAATGTGGAATTCATTTACATATGTTTTAAAGTCACTTTTTTATACAGGTAAACAATTTCAACTTTCTCCATATTTCTTCACAGATGTGTTTAAATTTTTCTTTTAGATATAATTTAGGCACATTCGGAACATCATCCAAATAATTTAAATTTATTTTTACAGTTACACTGGGTTTTGTCACCAATTATATTTATGTATGTACATATTATAATTCAAATTATGCGTATCCTTTAATGCAAGAAAACCAGAAGTCAAAACTGATTACAATGTGAAGATTATGTCAAGGCGACTATATTTGTACCTGTTATGAATTGTTATGTGATACTTTCTTTTTTCAGCATTTGTCATTTTGCTTATTCAATTATTGAATACCACATTTTCTCTTCTATCACTTGCATCTGCAGTAAGCTCTGTCTTATATTTGCTAGTTTGTTCTCTTGCTGTGCCTTTGCATAAAAAAACACAATTTTTCCAATCAGGCAGAAATTAAATTCAGAAATAATGTTTGTGACTGCACATTTAAAAAGCTTTATTAGACATTTGAAAACATGCTTTTCTTTGGACTAAAAATATAAACCTAGAGAATTCAGATGCGTTTGCAAATATTTCTACATTATTTTAAGCTAATCAAAAGCCTTATTACTAAGTAACGGAAAAAGAAAACTTACAAAAAGAATATACTCTGGATCCGCTTTTCAAGAATAGCCCATAAAACATGTATTAGGAGGCATTAAGTTAGTAATAATTTTATTTTAATATTATAATTTGTACAAGTTTAAATACAGCATCATTATATAAATCAATATTTGATTTTGTTTTTAAAAATCAATATGTTGAACCTTAATTAATAATTTAAATCCAAATCTGTATATATTTTACGAATTGTTTCACATATGCTCTCTATAATATGTATATAACTACAACTGATAAAAAGCAAAAATTTCATTTATATGTGTGGATATGCTTGTGTGTATGTGTGTGTTTATAGGCACATTTGTACATACATGTGTATGTGTCACAAAGAAAAAAGGAAACATACATATCTACAAGTGGAAAACTAATATCATTCAGTTGCTCATCAGAAACTGCAGACAAGGATGGCCTCTGACTAGTATTACTCAGTTTGTAGAAGTAGTAATTTAAAAACACTGGTGCCAGCACTTTTGGAGGCTGAGGCAGGCGAATCACTTGAGGTCAAGAATTCAAGACCAGTCTGGCCAAAATGGTGAAACCCCGTCTCTACTAAAAATACAAAAATTAGCTGGGCATGGTGGTAGGGCCTCTAATCTCAGCTACTTGGGAGGCTGTAGCAGGAGAATCACTTGAACCTGGGAGGCAGAGGTTGCAGTGCACCAAGATCACACCACTGCACTCCAGCCTAGGCAACAGAGTGAGACTCCGTCACACACACACACAAAAGAAACTCTTGGACCTTTGTAACTAAGAAAGCAGTTATTAGAAATTAACTTGACTTAGCAATGGATGTGTATTTTCTTTGCTCTGGCATGCGTTTAAGGGCAAAATCTGAAAGCAGAAGTGGATGTTTTAAAATATTAATTAAGTAAATGAGGACTTTTAGTCAGCCCAGCTGCAACTCCATTAAAAAGCTACCTCGTGACCTAGCCATCCCAATTCCATCCATTGAGTGGAGCTGACCCCACTTATCCTGCTCCAAGACTGGGCATAAAAAAAAAAAAAAAAATAGAATTGTGTAATCTAAGAAGTCAGGGTCTCAGGTACAGTGATTAGTTCAGAAATGCTGTGCAATCCAGGTAGGAATAATAATGAGCATTCTTAAGATTTTTTCTGGGCTGTAAAAAACCAAACCACTAACTCCTCACTGCCCCATTATTCCTTGGATATTTTTCTTTCCTCGTTTTGTTATGGTTTGTTTAATACACTGACCTGTAAAGATGATGTAGATTTGAGATTTCCAGTGACCATATAGCCATCATAAAGTAAGGAGTTTAAAAATTAAACTGATCAGGACTCCCCACCCCAAAAAAACAAATAAATAGAGACAATCTTAATGGCATTTGTTTATAGCTACATCTTGCCATTTTTTTTATCATCTCTATCATTTGGATTTCCCAATTTTGTACATATATATGGAATTAGATAAGTAGATACATAGATAGATAATAGAGTTTAAACCAATCCTTTATTTGTCTATCATTTACAAAGTCCTAATTAATAAAAAAAATTAAATGAACCAAATAAATACTTAGTACTTCTCTCATTGTGAAAAGGTGGGCTTACAAAAAATTGGAAAAGTGTTTCCTATAACTGTAGAGATTTAGGCGAGACTGTCTCCAAGTTAATATTTGTCCTTGGGTAATATATGATGTGAGATATTCTTAACTTTTTTATATAATGGATAACTAGAAAAATAACAAAACAAAGCTGCCACTGACCTAGAAAGGAAGTGTAGAAGGGCAAAGGACTCTGGATACCTACAGCTGTTTTGATATGTGGTGCAAGACCTGGAGCTCCTAGACTGCTCTGTATAGCTGGACCTTTTACAAACAGCCATGGGCAATCCTATTAAGGGCATTATTCTGCACTCAGTATCTCCTACTTAGAAAAATACACTTATTACAGGGAGAAAATTGAAATTTTGGCTGAGCTAAATATGTGGATATTAAATAGAGTTTTCTAACGTGGATACAATAGATAAAATGTTTAAAGTAGGCACTTTTGATAAGATTTGTGCCCTTAAGATGACAAGGTTAGGATCTGGAGTGCACACTATAGGAAATATTCTGTTGGTCCTTACAGGGAAAAAAATCTGTGCCCTCTTTCATATGGCCATACACATAAATACTCAGATATTCTTATCTCTGATCCTCTAGTCCTTCAATTTGCAGATCCCTTATCTGCCATGGCCCATGGCCCATCGTCCAAGTCATTGCCCATTGCCCAAGAAAATGTATATATTCCCACAATGAGCCAATGCTTCTTCTAAACCAAGCAGATGTCCATATGCACTGCTTTCAGCTCCACCTAGGGAGATTTTTATTTCTTTGCAGTGTCTTTCAAGGCTTTCCCTGAGATTATCTGTAATATTCAACCATTACCCATTTTTCACCTTTGGCTTTAGCTACATACCAAACTGACCTATTCATAAATAATCTTGGGCTTTTTCTTCCCTTCAGGTTACTATTTTCATAGAAAGCTAAAAACATTCTAATCACATTATTATTAATGTATTGATTGCATTCCATTTTTTATTATAGTAAGTTTTATATGTATCTTACCTTCTCTAAATATTATCTCAAATAATTTTGGAAACTGTGATGCAGTGATAGATGTTAGAATAAGGTTTGTATACAAATCCCAGCTCTGCTCCTTTCTCAGCATTAAAGTTGAATCACTTTTTTCATTTGTAAAAAGTGACCTACAATAAGCAGCTTCTAAAATGGTTCATAATGATCCTGCCTCTTGGTATACACTAGTGGAACCCCCTGGTGGCATCTAGTGACTTGCTGCTAAGAAATAGAATATGGAAAAATAACAGGATGTCACTTCTGATAATAAGTTGTAAGTGACTATGACTTCCACCTTGCTTGTCCTCTCTTTCTCTCTTCCTCACTAGCACTGAGGGAAGCCAGATGCTCCATGTGAACTGCCTTAGAGAAGACCAGGCAGCAAGTAGATGCCTCTGTCCAACAGCCAGCAAAGACCTGAGACCTACAAATAACCATAGAAATGATCTTGGAAGCCAGTTCTTCTCTGTAGTTGAGCTTTGAGATGAATGCAGCTCTGAGTGACACCTTTACTGCAAGTCATTGAAAGACCCATATTCAGATGATATATAACTAAGCTGTGCCCAGTTTCCAGGCCCATAGAAACTGTGAGATAATAAATGTTAATTGTTTAAGATGCCATGTTTGGGGTAATTTGTTAAGCAGCATCATTAGATAACTAGTACTATACCTATTAAACAAATTGTTAAAATTAGTAAATAGGTAACTTGTATAGCATAATAAAATTTCATTACTTTAATTGTTTTAACAGTTTTTTTTTTATTCTAAGCATGATACTTGACATGAAAAGAACTTTGAGTAATTTGTTATCCTCAAAATCCCATTAAAATTACTTTATTCTCAAAATAAGGATATTACTCCTTTAATAATTTAGGTACAAACATTTAATATACCTTAAAATCCCTTCTAATGTTTTTCTGAGACCCATATTGCAACCACCCTGAATTAGAATAAAATAATTTGTTAAAATTTTTGTCAAACTTTTACGGATAAGTCCAAGAAAAATATTTACTCCATATATGCAATAATGTGTCTTTAGAAATGTTTTCCAAAACGTGTGCATAACAATTGAAGAGGCATTAAAAAAATGTTGACTCTTCAAAAGTGCTTTGTTTCACTGGCTGTGACCTTAAATAAGTTAAATTATCTCTCCGTGTATCCATTTTTTCATCCGTAAAATAGCGATAATAATTATACCTTACATTGTTTCAAAAGTTAAATGAAAAGATCCATGTAAAATGTTTTGAATAGTACTTGGGATGTATAATGAAGCCAGTACATATTAGTTGCTACAGTTGCTGTTATTATTAAGAAAGGAACAGAAAACTTTTTTTAATGAATATAAATATAAAATCTTTCAAACAATCCTCCTGCTAAAAGTAAAAAATCATATGTCAGTTGAAAACATATGATGAGTTTGTTCAATTTCCTAAATGACTGATTTGTTATTTATTTCTGATTATAAAATAAATGCAAATATATTGTGGAAAAAATCAAATCTTTCAAACACATCTCATGTGCCAGAAATAATCATCATATGTCAATTGAAAACGTGTTCATTTTGTTTAATTTCCTAAATGATCGATTTGTTGTTTCTTTCTAATTGTAAAACGAATAAAAAGATATTGTGGGAAAAAATGAAATGCATAGAAAAGTATGTAGAAAAACATTAAAATATTCAATAATAATACTATATACCAATGTATGATAACGATATTTTTAATATTTTCTTCCAAATGTGTTAGTCTTAAATATATTATTCCAAAACATTTGTACTGATCTCCCTTATAAGAATATTACATGTGTCTGTTATACATTATATATTTATAAGTAAATGCAATTTTAATAAAAATATAGTCATCTGTTTAGAATATTTTGCTGGTAAAAACCGGAGCCGCTTATTTTATGTATTGTATAGAACACATGAATTGAGGACGAGATCGTAAACCTTCTAATTCATGGCATTTAACTTTAAAATTCTGTATAAAATTTAAATGGAAACAATAAATTATTGTCTATTGTGAAAATACAAAACTTTTTTTGAAAACCTTGTATCTTTAAGAAAAAAATACTATTGTTTCAAATATTTACAAGTCGATGTTGAAAGTGTTTTGAGTATGTACTCAATTGGCATGGACTGTTATTTTCCAAGTACTAGTGAAAGACACCACAATTGTTTGGTTCTTATTAAATAATATCCAAATAAGAATTCTTTACATAAACACAAAATGCCAGATGTTTGAAGAGGTTAATAATCCCCCAAAAAGCAAACATTAAATTATGAAAAGTCATTGAAGTTATCTTCTTGGGAGTGAATCTGGATTTTCTCTTCTTATTTTACATTGATAATTGTTTTTGAATTAGAATTTTTTATTCGAAGTAGACATTAATGCTCCAATTTGCTTTGTAAAATATACTTTTTATAGGCGTATAAGTAATTTCAAGCAAGATCACTGATTATTTCAAAGCAAAATTGAAGTTATTTACATTCATTTTGACAACTGGGCTATGCTATATGCTCAGTATGCCACCAAATACCATATTAAACAGTGTGTCCAGTGTCCACCTATTCAAACAATACTGAATTGATACTGCTTTTAAGTGTATTATCTGGAACTTTGAGGAACTGGAGGAAGAAAAATGCAGGGGGATTTTCCAAACATTTTCTACATATGCATTCATGTTGTATCTGGTAACTTTATCATGAATGGTCTCCTTCTATCCTTTTACAAAGTGACCTTGAACTCCTCCTACCAGTATGAAGTCCTTTTTGTCAAGCCCTGAGTCTGAGCTGACCTTGTGACTTACTTTGTCCAGTAGAAAAGAGTAGACATCATAGAGTGACATTTCTGAATTAGAACCTCAAGAAGATTAATGAGATTTCACTTTTTCTTGAAACTTGGCATCTGGCATAAGAAAAAGATTGAGGCTAATCTACTGGCATCAGACTTCATGAAGCAGTTGATCTGGTTATGCCAGCCATGTCCCCAGAGATGTGAGATGGTCTAGCCAAGATCAACAGAAGTGCCCAGCAGATTTGCAGCTGACTACAGATAAAGTGTGCCTCTTGATATTAGCCTAGTTCATCTCCTTGCAGTGAGCAGAACCACCCAGCCAAGTAGTAGACTTGTGAGCTAAGTAGATGTTTATTACTTTAGGCACTTAAATAAATGCTTATTTTTTATTGGGATGGTTTGTTACACAATGCTTGATACAAGCATTTCATATAAAATGCTTTATCTTAAAAAATTTAAATAGAGTCCATTTTCTTATTTTTATTTTTTATAATTGTGATTTCTCTTCAGAGGCAAACTTCAATGTTCAGAAAATGTTTTCATGTGCTAGTAGGCTTAGCAATAACTTTTGATTTTACAGTATTTTAAAAACAATTTGTCTATTGCATGATATGTAAACAACTAAGTCTTATGTTTAGACTTCCCCGCCAAAAGAAAGTATGTTGTTTGCCAAACGTTCAAGACATTTTTGAGAAAAATAGCAGCCAGTGAGCTACAAGTTATGTAAAGTACCCAGAAATGTAAATGAATTAAAGAACATGATGAATAGACACCACAATGATTTCTAGCTTCCTCTAAATCAGTGGGTCTCAGTGAGGGGAAGGGTGTAATTTTCTTCCCCCAGAAGACATTTGACAATGTCTACCGACATTTTTCATTTTCTCAGTAGGGGCAGAGGCAAGAGATGCCACTAAACATCCTACAATGCACAGAACAAAAAGGAGACCAGGTAGCTGGAAGAGAATAAACATATGTAACAAACTTGCACGTTGTGCACATCTACCCTAGAACTTAAAGTATAATAAAAAAATGACTAAGTGATAAAGTCAGAGATTCAATTGATGATAAAGGGGCTTGTTGTGTAAAGCCCTTAAAAGGATTTCAGATTGCATTTGAGGTAAGAAAGAGAGCCAATGGTGGGTATTAAACAGAAAGACAACATGATATGATTTCTGTTTAAATAGCATCATTGTGTTAGTTCTGTTAAAAGTAGATTATCAGCTAGACAAACTTTTAAGAGGCAATTTTAATTGTCCAGGTTAAAGATGGTGGTTTATACCAGGGCGGAGTCAGCAGATCTTGCGGAAAATGAGTTATTTTTTGAATGTGAAACCAACAGAATTTCCTATCAGATTAAATATCAAGTCAGAGAAAGACAGTAATTAAGAATAATTCTAAGATGACAAAATCAAGGAAAATGTAATTATGAAGTAACTCTTTGAAACACAATAAACTAAATTTATATGCAGTATAAACATTTTCTTCCTGTGTATATTCACGTGGCAGTTATAGGTAGCAGTCTGTGTGAAAGCAGAATATGTGTAGCTGGAAGCTAAGCAGTGCTTGTAGAATTTACTTTATTCTTGGAATGGGGGATATTTTTCTATAGTCCCCTAGGAAGGCTGGCATTGTAACGATGCTAAATTTAATACCAGACTTAGAGAAATTAATGGATACAATAAACTCTAAAAAGTAATTTCTATTGGAAATCTAGCAGCAGCATAAAAATTAATTTTTACTATGCATATATTTTTATCTGAATCAATTTTTCTAACCAAAGTTTGGATTCCTGAGGAGAGCAGTGCACTCCTATTTTGCACACCCAATGAATATACTTATGATCTTATAGGTACCATTCTTTACATTGGAAGTTTATTCAGATGTACTTAAATATTCTCAAATTAAATTATTTATATTTATTGATATCATAATTTCTGAATTTAGAGGACAGCTGTTGTCACCTTCCTGTTCACGATTTGAAGCCATCTGACTGATCTCATTGTAGCAACGAATGCACTGTGTCCTGACCGACCTATGTATTTTATTAAAATTGCACAATCATATAATCTGTTTTTCTAAAGAAAGCAAAGCTTTTATTAACTGATAGTTTAAATGATATATATGTACATATGTACATATGATATATGTATTAAATGATATTATTAATCAGGAAAAAGTCAGAAATAAAAGAAAACATGTCTTTTATGAAAGTTTATTGTGGAACAAGATAAAAAGTAATATGGATGTTAATGAGAAATATATAATAATGTGCCATAAAAGGTTTAGGTTTCATTTTGAATTTTTTATAGTATTTGCATGTAAAATTTAAATTCACTGCACCCATATCCATGCTGTTCATTTAAATATACTAGCTATAACTCTCTTTAGTTTTAAAAGTCAAGATGAAAGAGAGAATATCAAAGTTAAGTAAGTAACTTAGAACTAAGTTACATTTTGTTGGTTGGAGATAGAACATTCCACTCTTTATTAAAATGGGTACCATAGAAGTATGGAGCATTCCACCGGGGCTTAGTTCTCCATGTTCTGTCTCAAAAAAACAGCTCTGATGTTGCAACTCTTTGCACAGACCAACTACATATCATGTAGACACCACACACTTTAAGTATATATAAGTACTGAAACTATATAAAATATAGATAAATTGCAATGAAAAAGAGCAAATTTTGAATTTTAAAAACACTATGAATTCTACCACTCTAAGAATTCTGAATAATGACACTATTTTCCGTATTTGTAACATCTTATTAACCCAAGCCATGAATGGATATTAACAATACACCTACTCATAATTAGGTGTGTAAATCACATAGAATTCATTAACAATGATATAACTACAGGGAGAATGTAATTTAAGACATGCTACATGAATACAGATGCAAATTTAAACTACTTTGAAGCAACAATAGAAGAAAAAATATATGTTTAAGTCCATAGACACTAAAGAGAAGGCTGAGGTTTTTTTTGTTTTTGTTTTGTTTTGTTTTGCTTTCCAATAGAATTTTGACATTGTGATCATTATAACAAAAACAGCACGGACGTTGAAGTTTTCCATGTTTTCTGTCCTTTTTCTAATGATTGCACAAATATGCAACAGTATTTTACACAGTCAGGTTTTGTAAGGTGTCTTTTTTTATTACTATAGCTTTATTTTTTATTTTTATTTCCATAGCTTTTGGGACACAAGTGGTTTTTGTTACATGGATGAATTATATAGAAGTGAATTCTGAGATTTCAGTACATCTGTCACTCAAACAGTGAACATGGTACCTAATGTGTAGTTTTTTATCCCTGGCTCCCCTCCTACCCTCCCCCTTCTTAGTCTCTGAAATCCATTATATCACTCTGTATGCTTTTACGTACTCATGGCTTAGCTTCCACTTATAAGTGAGAACATATGGGTTTTTGGTTTTCCACTCCTGTGTTACTTCACTTAGAATAATGGCCTCTAGCTCCATCCAAGTTGCTGCAAAAGACAATATTTTGTTCCTTTTAATGGTTGAATAGTTTTCCATGGTGTATACATACCACTTTTTCTCTATCCACTCATTACTTTGATGGGCACTTAGGTGGTTCCACATCTTTGCAATTGTGAATTGTGCTGTGCTATTCATGCTCATTTTTATGTGCTTATAAAAATATTAAACTTCCATTGTCCAAGATCTTTTGAAAGTAGAAAGATAAATTTCTAATCTGTCCAACCCACCTTCCTATGCAAAATGTAGATGATGCAATTGCTATTGTTAATCCTTCTTTCAGTAATCTAGGAAGAATATTCTCAGTGTTAAAATAAATTCTCAGCCAAGATTTAACCCTATCAAAGATTTTTAAAATGGGAAATGACAGAAATTGCTGTCATGAAGTTTGGGGCTTGCTTGTCACAACATGACAAACCTGCCTCTGTCCTAATGTCTTTCTTCACAGTCACCTTCTCAGGTCACCTTCCCTGAGTGCCCTACTTAACCTCACAGCTCATTCCCTGGCTGCCTCCATCCCACCACCCAACTTTAACTTTCTCCTTAGAACTTTTCATCATCTGAAATATGTTTACTTAATAGATTTGTTATCTCTCCCCAATTACTAGAATTAGGTTCTATAAGAGCAGATATATCATCTGTTTACTTTAGAATCTCCCAGAACTGGCACACAATTACTGCGTTATTTTAAAAGGCTCATGGTTCAAGGAAATGGCTTCAGTAATTTTTTTATTATTATTATTTTTTTTGAGACAAGAGTCTTCCTCTGTCACCCAGGCAGGAGTGCAGTGGTGTGATCAGGACCCACTGCAGCCTTTAACTCCTGAGCCCAAGTGATCCCTTGCTTTAGCCTTCCAACGTGCCGGGATTACAGGAGTGAGCCACCATGCTCAGCCACTCCAGCAATTTTTTTTTCTCTTACATTTTTCAAATACCTTCCATATCATTTCCACCCACATACAACATATGCCACTTATATTTAAATTCAATATGTTCCCACGTAACATACACCACACACACTTCTGACCTTACATCCTTCTATAGCTATACTTCCTTATTTTTCCACTTCTTATCCAATAAAATTATTTAACAGATTTGTCTACATTTATTATCTACAAGTCCTTTTACCACCTTCACTGTCATGCCTATTTTAATAGCCATTTTTTATATCCTGTACTCCTTTAATGGTCATGTAGGTTATCTTACTATTTCAAACCCTGCTTCCTTGCTGTGGTCTCCTCACAACAGCCAAAGCAGTGCTGGTGTGCCCTTAGAAACAGAAGTCAAATTTCTAACGTTCTTTTATCTAATTCTAAACAAAATCAAACTATCTTCTCTTTCGTGGCTTAAATATTTTGGCCACCTATTTATCACTGTGGTTGAAACAAGCAAGCAGCCATGGGGGCTTAGAAGCTGACAGGCTTAGAACACAAGAAGCATAGATGGCTAGTGAAATAAAAAGTCAGAACAGAAAACAACTAACTGCAAAATTTAGCTTTTGCTTAGCCAGAAAAGTCCCCAGCCTCAAGCAGTCATGCAATTACAAAGGCTTGCCTTTAAAGTCACCTTTCCACATTTTAATGCTAAAGATCATGTTGAGGGGTAGATATTTAAGATGCTAATAATACATGGCTAGTATGAAAAAGCATGTTAAACCACAGCACATGCTCCAGAAACACCCCTCTACATGCTCTGACAGTAGTTCCCCTTACTTTCCCTTACTCTAGAGCCCCATAAAAGAAACCCACCCCCTAACTTTCCAGAGCAGCCCACTTCCTTTTTGGAGCTTGCTCCCTTGTGTGCACAGCTTTAATAAATACTTTCTTCTTACTCGTTCATGTTGTGATTTCTCTTGATTTTTATCCTGGGGGATCACAAGAGCCCACAGGCAATGGTAAAAATGGCTACCCCTTTCTAGGCCCATTGGATTCATTTGCAATTTTTCAGACAAGTTTTTTTCCCACTGCAAGATACATGTTATTTCCTTTCCCTCTGCCAAGTAAATACAACTGTGTCTTTCACTTCATTCAGGGCTCTGTTCAAATGTGACTGTATCAAAAGATTTTCTCTGAATACTTAATATAATATAACATCTTCCTCCCACACACACTATCTCTTTATTTCTCTTCATTCTGCTTTAATTTTTCTATAAATAATCACTGACTGATTTGTTTACTGTCTATATTCCCCTAATGGAACAATAGATTATAGATTATAAACTGCATAAAAACAAAAAGTCTCTTCCTGCCCTCCCAGCCCCTCTCTAGTTTCATAATGGACATTCAGTAATTAGTTATTGGAAAAACAAAAGGCTGTAGAATAATTATTTCTGCTAAATTTCTTTGAACAAATCAGATGAATGTAAATGTACAGCCCATAGACAGATAAATACTTAATTTGTTTTTCCAGCTATCTCCCTCCTTATCTATGTGGTGTCCTTGTTTATCTTCCTGGTTTTTGGAAGATTGAATTCTACTGTGGGTTTAGTCTCCTTATATTCTTTTATTTCAGGCTTCTCTTTCATCCTGCATTCTGAATTTACTCATACTCTTCTGGTTAATCTCCTTTTCAGACTTCAGCTACTTAAAGAGAAAACATAATTCTTTTAGGCATTGTCTTCTATTCAGTTGCTTACCATATGCCAATGACTCTAAAAACAATATTCCCAGCTTATCGTTCTTTTCTGACTCCAGCCCTATCTATCCATTAAATATTTCTACTTGACTTTCTGAAGCCTGCCTCAAATTAAACACACATGACAATCACAGCCAGCCCTTGGCCCGCAAAACCCTCTAATTCTCCTCCAGTGATCAAAATCTCAATAAATATAATTCATCTAAGTGAGAGTGGAAACTATAAATCTTTCAATTTAAATTTTACCAACTAAAGATATATCAATTTTGTTGTCTTCTCTCCTACAGTTTTCTTTTCAACATACCATCTTTTAAATGTATTAGTACGTAATCTCCAATATGGACTTCCCATAGCCTCCTTGCCACTCTCCAATTTGTTTGTAACTCTGCAACCATATATGCTTACTTTATTCTTACAATAAAGACCAAAATATTTAGAATGACCTACAATGACTCTCATGATCAGACCCCCACCCAGTGTTAACGTTGCTACTGGGTAGCATGTTCTCAAGATACTGTAAAGCGTCAGCACCAAAAATCACTGTTTAAGTAGCTATATTTCCAAAAATACATATATAAAACTAGTCTTCCAATGATAATTAAAACTGTATTAATCATTTCATTTATGAATTGGTATATTTTATATTTATATTTTAGAAGATCAGATATTATAATATTTCCAAAGCTTAGGCTCTCCAAAGTTCTCAATGCAAATCTACGTCTCTATTTCTGTTGTTGTTTTTTTTTTAACCCCTGTCCAACCACACTGGTTTCCTTTCACTACTGAACAGTCAACGTATGCAACATTTGCCTCAATGTATACACCCCTACTATTCTCTCTGTCCAAATCCTTTATCTCCCCCAACCTGTTATACCTATTTGCTAGTAAATGACCCAAATCATATATTGTCAACTCAAGTCACTTCTGTAGGTTATGCCTTTTTGACATCCAAAGGATGATTCAAGTTCCTGTCTTAAGTACTCTAAACTTTAGAGTCTAAAGGGATATAGCATATAGTTGGGTCTGTAATTGTACTGTTCTTTCTTTAATAATTTAATTAATCTCAATTTCTCCAATTAGACTGTAAACTCCATGAAAGCATGTCACTGTAGTTGGTGCTTCATATTTGTTGCACAAGTAAATAGCCCTTATTGGAAAAAGATAATTAATCTGATACGACTTCTCCAGTTACAGATTCTTTTAAACTTTTAAGGTTAACAAGTGAGTTAATTAAACCTTTCTTTGTCCTCTGTCAATATGTTCACACAGGTAATGCTCTGCCTCCTTGAACACAGATAAATTCTCCAGGGCATAATTTATCCCTGCTCTGCCAGCTGAAATACAGTCTATGACCTTTTCTTTCCCATAGTGACTTGGACATTTATTTAGTCATTTATGGTTATTTAAGTGCCAGATTATATTATTCTCTATATTTTCCCCATAGGACACTGCTAAAGGTACTTCAGGATCACATTTCTAAAGGAATGGCGGCAGCATTTACAAAATTATGAGAAATTATGAGAAAGTACATTGCAAGTATCTCATTTCTACTATTTCTACATGAAACCATTTCTAATAGAAAACAAAATGGCCTCAAAAACTAGACTTCTAAGTAAAAATATATTTTTATTTAAACAAAATGCAGCACCTTATTTTAAAAGTACAGGAAAAAACTAATTTATATTTTGATTCTCTAATACACAATTAAGGTTTTTTTGTACCATTCTGTAATCTTCAATGACATTTATTGTGGAATATAATAAATAAAATATAAAACAACAGAAAAATAGATAAAAATCTAATGAAAATGTTCTTAAATCTTGGCACTTTTCTGATTATTCATATGGCTTAAATTGTCTTAACATTAAAATAATTGATATACACAGAATACTGAACTAAATTTGTTTTTTATTGTTGCTGAAATATCTAATAACGTATCAATGCAATGTAGTAGTACTCAACATAAATTAAGGTAAAACGTTATCTGTATATAATGATTAATTGGTAAGAATTTTCTCTTTATAGGCATAGGCTTTAAGCAAATGTTATTAGTGAAAATAGATGCGGCTTATAATAGCATTCTAGGAAACAAACAAGACCTTAAAGGAATCTTTCCACTCAGCTCATCCACCCCCATGTGTTACAAATGAAAAAGGGAGCTCTTGAGAGGTTAAGAGGGCACACAGATCTCTGGTTAGTGTTCTCTAATGTTGCAGAGAGGATGGATGGGCGTGGGACTGCAGTAATGAGAACCAGCAGGACCTGACCCACTGTAATTGTGGTTTTATAATTCACTAGGGCAGAGAGCCTGGAAACCAGTCAGAACTGATTTCTCACTATCTAAGTATGATGTTTGTTCCCATTTAAATGGCAAATAATAAAAATGGCAATTTTTTTTTTAAACCTTTCTTTGTGTTTACTTACTAATGAAGTTTTAGTTACACTTAAGAAATTAGGAGAAAAGATAACTTTATTATTTATAACTTTACAGAACTTTTATATTGTATAGTGAATTATTCATTTCTTTTTTTTTTTTTTTTTTTTTTTTGAGACAGAGTCTGGTTCTGTCCCCCAGGCTGGAGTGCAGTGGCACCATCTCGGCTCACTGTAAGCTCCGCCTCCTGGGTTCATGCCATTCTCCTGCCTCAGCCTCCCAAGTAGCTGGGACTACAGGTGCCCGCCACCACGCCCTGCTAATTTTTTTTGTATTTTTAGTAGAGACAGGGTTTCACAATGTTGGCCAGGATGGTCTCGAACTCCTGACCTCATGATCCACCCACCTCGGCCTCCCAAAGTGCTAGGATTACAGGCTTGAGCCACCGCGCCCGGCCTCATTTCTTTCAATAATTAATTTTTATTGAATACATAATACAGAAATTAGTAATTAATTTCTAATAACCATTTTGTACTTGATTTTAACAGATGGGTGTGAATTCATACTAAGGACCACACACCCTGAGACAAAATAAAACTACAACATTCTGATTAGTCAGGATTTATACTATTATCCAAATCTTCCAGAAAGAAGTGAGGCTCTTCAGAATGAAATGTCTGCCAAAGGTTGCACTGCTAGAAAGTAGCATAAATAACAGAAAAACCCAGAATGTCATAAGTGATTATGATGTGCATTGTATCATGTGGTATGTTATGATCAAAATATAAGAAATTCCACAAAAACTGTAGGAAGAGAAATGTGATAGGCAGCCTCTAAATGGCCATCTAAAATCCTTGCCTCTTGGCATTCACATCTTGTGTTATCTCTTCCTCTTAAGTGTAAGGTGGACATATTGCTTCTCTTATAATGACTAGAATGTGGAAGAAGTAATGGGATGTCATTTCAGATATTAGGTTATAAAAAGACTGTGGCTTCAATCTTGGGTGCTCATTCCCAAATGCCTCTCTGGCTTGTTCACTCTTAGGAAAGCCAGTTGCTATGTTGTGAGCTGCTCTGAGCAAATGCTAACATGGCAAGCTGCTGAGGGAGGCTCTGGCCAAAGTCAATGAGGAACTGAGGTTCTCAGTTTTCCAGGCTGTGAGACACTAGAACCTTCCAACAACTACGAGTGAGCTTGGAAGCAGATCTTCCTTTAGTTGAGCTGCAAAATGTACCAACTGACAGCTTGACTAAACCTAATGAGAGACCCTAAGACAGAAGCACATTCCTGAACCAGTGAAACAGGTGAGATAATGTTTGTTCCATAATGCCAATAAGTTTGGGAATAACTAATTATGCAACAATAGAAAACTAAAAAATTAATTTCATTCTATATAAACTCCTTAAACTATATGTATAATTATACCATAAAATACGAATTGCTATACTAGTAACCAGAAAAATATGTCTTTCTGTATTTTTAAAGGTTATCAAAAAGGAGACATTGTTATTATATTTACAGGTAAGTCAAAATATTGCCAGTTATGTATATGTATGCATGTGTGTGTGTGTTTGGATCTTCTTAAAAATAGTCACAATCTTGTAAAGCAAATATAAGAAAGCTTAAGTATTTCAGAATTCAAAAAACATTAACATATTTTCTTGCTAATAAGGACTCAATTTCATGGCCGAATATAAATGCATTTTTTTTTTTTTTTTTTTTTTTTGAGACAAAATCTCACTCTGTTGCTCAGGCTGGAGTGCAGTGGCACAATCTCGGTTCACTGCAAGCTCTGCCTCCCGGGTTCACGCCATTCTCCTGCCTCAGCCTCCTGAGTAGCTGGGACTACAGGCGCCCGCCACCATGCCCAGCTAATTTTTTGTATTTTTAATAGAGACAGGGTTTCACCGTGTTAGCCAGGATGGTCTCGATCTCCTGACCTTGTGATCTGCCCACCTCAGCCTCCCAAAGTGCTGGGATTACAGGTGTGAGCCACCGCGCCCAGCCTATAAATGCATTATTAACCTAACAAGGCATCCAATTTGTCTTTCTCTCACATACCAAGATTGAGAAAAACAAAGAAAGCGAGGTTTAGGAGGAAATAAATTCTCATATTCCCATAAACAATACAATGCTCATGAGACTTGATTCCCAAATATATGGTAGACAAGAGGATCAGAGAAACCCACCCATGAAAGAAATCTTGAATGACTGAGCTAGATAAAATGTCATAGAATTTTTGAAAGTAGATTCCTAGGAGGTAAGCAAATCTTGAAGCTTGCTGTAGTCCTAGGAACAAGAGCCCATTCTCAGGAGTCTAATAGCTAACATAAGATGGGGTCTTAATTGTAAATGTTTCACTAAAATTATGACCTCTGAAGATAGTCAGTGAAGATAAACACCTGTGCAGTTTGCTATGATTTAGGCATTCAAAACACATGGATAGGAACAATACCTACGAAGGCAAGGGAATTGCCTAGTTTAGTTAAGTACCATTGATAGCCCATGGAGGAATAATAAGAAACTAAGATGTGACGGACAGTGTGAAAACAGAGAAATGTGAGAGACAGAGGGCCTTTTGGTGACAGCTCACAAGGCAGCAGTTGTCTCCTGCAGAAAGAGAGCTGTTGCAGCTCAGCTGCAGATCCAATATCTGACAGTTACAGTTGCAGATCTCCAGGCTTCAGCCTAGGGAGTCTATTATGCTCTCATGAGTGCCCTGGTGGAGAACACCTAAAATTGTAAAACCTACAACGGATATATTATGAAAGTTAAGCAAATCTATCCGATGATTATGTTCCCAAGGTGGTCCCAGACGACACACCATCCACCAGTACCATCAGTAATTGGCTATGAGAGGCACACCAGCATCATAAGTTCAATAGTCACTCACTCTTCAGCGGGCTGGGGATGATGGTTGTAGACATGGCCACAGATCTGGTAATATTAATATCTGAAGAGGTATGGAGCCCTAAAATAGTAGAGGTCAAGCTTTGATACATTACCTCTGGAAGTCAGAGAACACAATTACTCTAACAAGCAATGTTAGAGTGGCAGCCAAACAGTTCTAAGCTCTAAGAAATTGCAGAGATGGTTAGTAAAGCACAGGGCCAGAGGGTATAGTTTACAAATGTGCTGCTGAACATCTAGAGCCAGAAAAAGGTAAGAATAAGGAATCAGAATACCAGGTGGTTTGCTGCCCCAAAATCATAATCTCTTGCTCGGTTCGGAAACAGAATTAAGTAATATCCAGCTTTTGCCCAGCTGTATTTCAGAATTGCTCTCATGTTTCCCATTTCTGAACAGGAATAGCTATGGCTGTCTTCCTATGTTTGTTCTACTATGGTATCTGGGGAGTAGAGAGAAAATAACCTGTCTCTTTAGCTTCACAGATTTATATATCAAGAGAAACTACCCAAGGAGACTCATCCACACTTGGACGAGATTTAGACAATGAGATTCTGGACCATGAGCAGATGAGATAAGACTTTTGAGGATGTTGGGAGGAGGTGAATGTATTTTGTGCGTGGAAAGGATGTGAACAGCTAGAGGTCAGAATGTGGACTGCCATGAAAGGCTCTAACATGACCCCAAATTTTACTTCTTTCTGATGGTCACAACTTGTGTAATCCTCTCCACTGGAGTGTGCAAAGAACTCATAACAGTTACCTTGCTTCTAATTAATATAATAAATACTTCAGTGACTACATGCATAAGATTATAAAGTGTCTTGCAGGCAACCTCTTTCTTTTTTGCAGGATTCGTTGACGGCAGCTACTATGTTTTGATCTGTCCTAGGGAGACACCAACATGAGAAGACAATGAAGGAGGCCTGCCTTCAACAGCCAGCAAGAAAGAGAGATACTCAGGAATTTAAACCACAAAGAAAGAAGTTTACCAACTATCACATGTGCTTGGAAGTGGAGCCTTGCTCAATTGAGCTTTGAGATAAGACAACAGCCCAGGCTAACACCTTGTTTGCAGCCTTTTGAGACCTGAAATAAGGTACTGGTGCAGAGGACACAGCTAAGCTATGCCCCCACCCCGACCCACAGAAACCATGAAATTACATGGATTTTCCGAACCACTAAGTTGTTGGTAATATTGTACACAGTAATAGGAAAGTAGTGAAATAGGTATTCATATTATTTTTTTCTAATATTTACTCTTAAAGTATTACACATTAAAGAAAACTTTTAATATGAATGCTACATTTTTAAGTTTTTAAGGTTTTCTAAAAATATACAAGACATTTTGTCTAAAGTAAAATCAGAAGATAAGTGAAAGGAGATTTCTCTATTGATCATTACCAAGAGGTTAACATCTTGGTAAGTATTTTAAATATTTGAACTAAAAAATATACAAATTGTCTTTTAGGAGAATTTGTGGTTTTGCTTGGGGTATTTTTGTTTTTTTTTTTTTGTTGTTATTTTTTTTTTAAATCAGTACTCTCTTCAAAACAAATTCATGTGCTTCTTAGGAAAACCTTAAATAACTCTGACCAGTTACCCCAAAGCAGTGATTTGTTCTTTGTACACCTTTAGGTGGAGAAGTCTGAGATGCCAATGGTATAAAGATGAAATTGAGATGTGTTAAAAGGATTGCATGAAACTTCCTTAGGTAAAAATGATGCACCAAACAGCCATATTTATATTTATATTTTGGATAGCTGTATTTGCTTGCAACATTTTCTTAGTGATCCTGTTTGTGTTTTAGACCCACTTGTCTCCATTTACCTGTGAGCCCCATCCCCAGAAGCAGACATCCAAAGCCCCAGAAAAGATGGGCTTATTTCCTGCTCTGTCCCAAGGGCAAAGCTTCTGAGGAGAAGAAGAGCAGCTCATTGTGATGAAGTAGCTGCTGCGCTTGATTGTTACTAGGCAAAAATATTGTTTCAATATTGTCCTGTTATCTAATAAACTTCTCATGGAAAAGGAGACTGAGGTGCCAACTTTATTTTTCAAAAATATAAGAAAAGCCCCGCATGGCTCTGAAGGGGATGTGATACCCAAGAAACAAGAGCTGGAATTCACTTCCATAGATTACATAAAATAAGTAATTTTTTTTCTGTATCATCAATACCTAAAATAATGCTTGACAGATAGGAGACACTGAATATATATTTACTGGATACAGGAGTAAACTGAAGGGACCAGAACAAATATCTAACCCTTCAGCACGTGCATTTATAGCAGCCACACCAAGGAAATTGTTTGGACAAAAATGTAGTGCCTTCGAGTCTCCACTAAGTCTCTTTTCAAACCACTCTACATAAATAAACAATCCTATTAAAAATAAATGCCGTCAGGCACAGTGGCTCATGCCTGTTATCCCGGCACTTTGGGATGCCAAAGCAGGAGGGTCATTTGAGGCCAGGAGTTCAAGACCAGCCTGGGCAACATGGCAAAAACCTGTCTCTACTGAAAATACAAAATTAGCCAGGTGTGGTGGCATGCACCTGCAGCCTCAGCTATTTGGGAGGCTGAGGCACGAGAATCACTTGAACCCAGAAGGCAGAGGATGCAGTGAGCTGAGATGCTGCCACTGCACTCCAGCCTGGGCAACAGAGTGAGACTCTGTCTCAAAAAATAATAATGAAATAAAAATAAATAAATAAACAAATGCATTTACAAGATAAATCTTGTCATGTCTTCTTCCAACCAACTCCCTAAACACCTCTCATACAGAAAGACCTAACCAGCCACTCTGTCACTTTGTGGGGGCTTGAATGCACCTTATATTATAGTATTCTATCTTTAGAATGCAGGCCTTTAAACCATGATAAGGAAGCTGTTGAAACCTATTCAGAATAAGGTACTTGTGAATTAATATATTATTCTTTCCAGTACAAGAAACAATTTTACCAGAGGGCTAGCCAGAGAAGTCAATGTTTAAAATATAAATACAAGTTTATTGAAAGTAAAATTTCAAATACCAATAAAAGACTGAGGGAAGGGGATTTTGATACGCGTCTACCCAGTCACACAATTGCATAATGTTTTGTGTAAGGAAAAGAATTGTTAAAATATAACAAAGAATATACTTGAAACTTCCCGAGAATTTACATTTTGAGGAAGAAGTGACATAGGAAAATGAAATAAATGGAAACATCTTTACATGACATACAATCATATCTTGCTAAATTGTGCTTCATTTTATTGTGCTTCCCAGATATTGTGCTTTTTACAAATTGCAAGTTTGCGGCAACTCTGCATCAAGCAAGTCTGTTGGCATGCTTTTTCCAATGGCATATGCACACTTCATGCCTCTGTGTCAAATTTTCATAAATTCTTGAGGTTTTTCAAGCTTTATTATATCTGTTATAGTGATTTGTAGCTAATGATCTTTAAGTTAGTATTTATAATTGCGTTAGGGGTACCATGAACTATGCCCATATAAGTCCACAAACTTAATAATGTGTATTCTGACTCCTCCACTGACTGTTTCTCCATCTCTCTCCTTCTCATGCCTCTCTATTCCCTGAGACACAACAATATTGAAATTAGACCCACAATGGCCTCTAAGTATTTAAGCGAAAGGAAGGGTAGTATGTTTCTCATTTTAAATCAAAAGCTAAAAAATGATTAAACTTAGTGAGGAAGTCACGTCAAAAACCAAGACAGAGTAAAAGCTAGGCCCCTTGTACCAAACAGCAGACTTGTGAATGTAAAGAAAAATTTCTTGAAGGGAATTAAAAATGCTACTCCAGTGAACACATGAGTGATAAGAAAGCTAACAGCCCTATTTTTAGTATGCACAAAGTTTTAGTGGTCTGGATAGACAATGAAACCAGCCACAACATGCCCTTAAACCAAAGCATAATCCAGATCAAGATCCAAAATATTTTATGTTTTATGAAGGTGAAGAGAAGTGAGGAAACTGCAGAGAAAAGTTGAAAGCTAGCAGAGGTTGGTTCATGAAATTTAATGAAAAAAAGCCATCTTCAAAACATAAAAGTATAAAGTGAAGCAGGAAGTATTGATCAGAAACTGCCATAAGTTATCTAGAAGATACAGCTAAGATCATTGAGGAAGGTGGCAAAACACAGGCAAAAAAAGATTTGCAATTGTAGATGAATCAGTTTTCCACTGGAAGAAGACACCATCTAGGATTTTCATAACTAGAGAGGAAAAGTCAATGACTGGCTTCAAAGCATCAAAGGACAAGCTGACTTTTGTTAGGGACTAATGCAGCTGATGACTTTAAGCTGAAGCCATTGTTCTTACCGTTCTGAAAATCCTAGAGTGCATACAAAATATGCTACATCTACTCTGTTTGTGATCTATAAACGAAACAAAAGTCTAGATGGAAGCACATCTGTTTACAGCGTGGCTTATAGAATAATTTAAGCCGACTGTTGAGACCAACCGCTCAGAAAAAAATTATTTCAATATATTACTACTCATCGGCAATGCATCTGGTCACCCCAAGGACTCTGATGGAGATGTACAGGGAGATTAATGTTGTTTTCATGCCTGCTAACACAACATCCATTCTGAAGCTCACTGATCAAGGAGTCGTTCTGACTTTCAAGTCTTATTATTTAAGAAATATATTTTGTAAGGCTAAGGCTTCAGTGGATAGTGATTCCTCTGATGGATCTGGGCAAAATAAATTGAAAACCTTCTGGAAAGCATTTATCATGTTAGATGTCATTAAGAACATTTGTGTTTCATTGGAGAAGGTAGAAATATCAATATTAACAAGGGTTTGGAAGAGGTTGATTCCAACTTTCAGAGACGACTTTGAGGAATTCAAGATTTCAGTGGAGAAAGTAAATGGAGATGTGTTAGAAATAGCAAGAAAGCCAGAATCAGAAGTGACACCTGAAGCTGTGACTGAACTGCTGCAATCTCATGATAAAACTTGAATCAGGAGTTGCTTCTCACGTATGAGTAAAGAAAGTTATTTGAGATAAAATTCACCCCTGGTAAAGGTGCTATGAACATTTTTGAAATGACAACAAAGGATTTTGAATATTCCATAAAGCTAGTTAATAAAGCAGAGGCAAGTTTAGAGAGGATTGACTCTAATTTTGAAAGAATTTCTACTATGGGTAAAATGCTATCAAACAACATTGTGTGCTGGAAGAACTCTTTCATGAAAAAAACCCAGCAAACTGATGAAGCAAATTTCGTTGTTGTCTTACTTTGAGACATTTCCACAGCCACTTCAGCCTTCAGTAACCACCACTCTAATCAGTCAGCAGCCACATCATCAAGGCAAGACCCTTTACGAGCAAAACGATTATGACTCTCTGAAGCTTGGATGATTATTTGTATTTTTTGCAACAAACTATTTTTTAATTAACAAATGTACATTGTTTTGTTAGGTACAATGTTATTTCACATTAAATAAACTAGAGTATAGTGTAAACACAAGTTTTATATGTATTGGGAGACCAAAAAAAATGTGTGACTTACTTTATTGTGGTATTTGCTTTAATGTGGTACTCTGGCACTGAACCTCCAACATCTCCATGGTATGCCTGTGGTAGCAGAAAAAAAGTTGAGATAAAAGATAGGAGATGGGTGGATGCAATGTAAAGGCAAGTTGGTATATGATATGAAGTAGAGAAGGATAGTGGTTTTTCAGATATCAAGATGTCAGATGAAAGTTCACTTGATATTGATCTGAGCAGGAATAGTCACTTATTCAGGTTAGCTGGGAGAAAATAGCCATAGATAATGAAGAATCAGCTGCGAGAAAATTGTGGTAGTAATAGCTTAAAAAAAAATGTACTTTCTCTAGAAAGTGATGAGTAGCTAGAAATCTCATTAGGTGTCATTATTTCATTAAAAACTGTCATCTCCTTCTTTGATATTTTATTCCACCAATATTGAATTATGAATTATTTAATGATTTCCATTTAATATATCTTATCACAAAAAAGTTTGTCTAGTTTGTGCTTCTCACATTTTCATGAATATAAAGCTCAGAATTGTTTTAGCAAATAATGCTACAGCAAAAATAAATATTGCAATAATGCATAAACCATATGCTATAAAATATTTTTATTCATGCCCATGGTTTTTATTTTTTAAAAAAATAGTTACTAATACTGCCATTTTATGCACTTGACCCCTTTTTATCTTACTCATTTGAGGTTACAGGGAACTGGCTTGGCCACTTTATATTGTTGATGAAGTCACTAACCTTCTCCCCATTGGCCGATTTGGCATTACATGAAAGATTACATAAGGTCAAAAGGTAAACCTATAACCAATGAGCAACAGGAAAGGCTCTTGAGCACTGTGGTTACAAATCATGTGCTACATAACATGCTTATAGATGTGTTATGCCCGAGAAAAAGGGCTTTCAGTTGGTCCTGAAAGGCAAGAAAAGAAAAGACAGAAATTTGAACGTAAGGAATATCACAAACGGTGAAAGACAATATTATTTTAAAAATATCACTCACACTCCAGATGTGTGATATTTCAGAGAGTTTGGGATCAATTTAAATAACAAAAATTCAGTCTCTTAATAAAGAATCCTCAGTGACTTGTTTTTTTCTCCCCTTAATACAGCCTATTTTATGTCCTGTATATTCGCATGCACTACACTTAAAATAATATGATTCGTAGGCTGAAATGGATAGAATATTAATTAATGCCTAGAGATTTCAAATGCATATGGAAACAAGAATCTTTTTGTCATTGAAACTTTTCCACTGGAAAGGTAGGAATTAAAGAATTTGTGGAGAAAATAAAGATCTTACAGATTTTATGGCTTAAGACCTTTATTTTACAAAGAAAAACATTAAAGTCCAGAGAATTTAAAAGATTTGTATTGAATAGAGGACATTGATAAACTCTATCTCAGTTCAGTGATATTGTTTAGCAGTAATATTCTAATCAAAAGCTGATAAGCACGCTGTTAAAGGTACCAATCTTACAAGTGTGGAAGTTGCAGAATCCCTGCTATAAATTGCCAAATGCTATTGCAGTGACAAGAATGGTAATGTTTCCCTAGAAGAACTTCTCGGTTGTGATTGGGTATTGCTCTAGTTTTCTGCCTCTAAGGCACTATCAGGTTTCCATAAAATATTCGGTGTCATTTGCCAAATCTCTGCTTCTTTTTTTTTTGTGACTAAGATCAATGAACCATATAATCATTGCTTTTTTTTTTTAATTTTTACTATGAGATAACTATGCCTTACATTGTAAAGAATAAAAGATGTAGATAGTTAATGACTCTTGGGCAAATAAACTCTACTAAAATATATGATACATAAATTATTGGAAAATAAGAATATCATGTTAAGGGTTGTAAAAAATGAAGAAAGCAAAAAATGATGCTTTAAGAATTAAAGAAAAGAGAGTATGTTAAAATGAGTGGTAGTTCTTAAAATTTAATGTGGCATTGCATTTCTCTGAAATTTTCATGGAGAGTGAAGATTTCTGGGCTCCATTTACAACCAGAGATCATAATACTTTTATGTGTATTGGGTAGGACTCGGGAATTTACATTTGTATTAAGACTCCAGGTGATTCTGATGAAGCTGGTACCTTAACTCCACCTATTAAAAACAATAAGGAGTCAGATAAATTTTAGGAAGAATATTACTATTAGAAATCATGCTTCTCAGTTTTTTCAAAGTGTTCTTTGATGACCTTAATGTCCCATTTGCTTTTGTCTTTTCTAAATGTTGCATGATTTATGTTTCTAGGTATGATAAGGTATCGTCATAAAGAAAGTAATAAAATGATACTAGATACCTCACGGAAACCTAGCAGGGCCTTACAGCCAAGTGTTGCAAAATTAAAGGA
The DNA here is from genome assembly GCF_009828535.3 of Hylobates moloch. Taxonomy (NCBI): domain Eukaryota; kingdom Metazoa; phylum Chordata; class Mammalia; order Primates; family Hylobatidae; genus Hylobates; species Hylobates moloch. Next base: position 122,775,876 of record NW_026652280.1, read on the forward strand.
TAGCTAGAATCCCAAAGAATAGAATCATATCAACCTAGGCAATATCATATTCATATAATAACAGTCTCATTATCTATCTTTACATTTCTTTTTGCCTAACTCAATGCTAGTCCAACTCCTACTTAACCGTTTCCATTAGGCCATGCTTACACTGCTATAAAGAAATACCTGAGACTGCAAAATTTATAAAGAAAAGAAGTTTAATTTGCTCACAGTTCTGTACACTTTACAGAAAGCATGATGCCTCAGGAAGCTTCCAATCATGATGGAAGATGAAGAGGAAGCAGGCATCTCACATGGTGAAAGCAGGTGCAAGCGAGAGTGGGAGGAGGTGTCACATACTTTTAAACCAGATCAAATGTGAAGTTACTCATCACCAGGGTATGGCGTTAAGCCATTCATGAGGGATATACCTTCTTGATCCAGATCCTGGTTCTGACCTTGAACCAGGCCCCACTTGAACTCTGGGGATTACATTTCAATATGGGATTTGGTGGGAACATAATTCTAAAACATATCACCTTTTTTTTTTTTTTTTGGTCTGTCAGTATAGGCCAAATTATAAAGCAATGAAATCGAACACCAAATCTCAATGGTTTAATTATGTAGAAGATTTATTCCTTACTCATGCTATAAATCAAGTGTAAATCAAAGGAGGGTGCTGAGGAATCGATGCTGATGGGGCAGCCACTTCATGAAATGGCAGTGGCCTGTTTCTAAATATTCTGCCCAAATATTTCCCCCCTCCCCACAAAATAAGTCACATGCTACTCTGGCTTCAAATGGGCAGAAATATGGAATTTTACAATATTCTCAGAAAAAAGATAGGAAACATATTTATGAACAACCTGTCAAAAAGATTATTGCAAAGTCTCTTAATTGATCTTTCTGACTTTAAGTTTCTCCTTTAAAATCCATTCTATAACATATGGACACATGAATCCACTTAAAGCAACACTGACCACTTTGTTCTTTCCCAGAAAACTTCAAAGCACCTCATTGTCTATTTAATATGATACAAAATTATTAGAATGATAGTTGAAGCCCTCTACATCATTGCCTCTTACATGACACCAACTCAATGTCTAGCACTTACCTTACATGAAACCTATAATTCAAGAAATGTGCACTATTAACTATTCCTCAACATGATTTGTGTTTGAGGAGTAATCAATAGTACAAATATCATTTATTGTCAAACAATAAACATGGTTATTACTAACTCCATTTCTTCACTTACATTTCCTGGGAACCTGGATTTAGACTTAACCAACACTGATTAAGTAGAGAATATATTAGATGAATTTCTTCTATAGTAATTATTTTGTCCTCATACCTACTCATCAATCTACTAGCAATTCTTTAGTCTCCATTTTAAATAAAACTTGCTTTAAGAAGCCTTCCCAGAGGTTCAAAATTAGCTGTGATTCTAATTTTGTCATAATCTTCAAGGTCTTTGCATAAAGTTGTATTTTAATAACATATACTCTGCCTTTTGATATAAATATTTGGCTACATATCTAATCTTCAGATGAAAAATACAAACTTTTCTGGGTTTAGATGGAATTGCTTTTAAGTCATCTTTCATGTAGCACTGTGTAAATAATGGCACTTACTAAAAAAGTTTTTAATTGAATTGTCAAAATAATTTATATAACAGCATCTGAGCACCAACTAATGACCAATTTCACTTTGGAAATTAGTTTGTACTTTTGAAATTATTATTTTATGATTTCGGAATTCATTGAAGCATTGTTATGGGGTGATCGTTAACACTTTCCCCATATAATCAAATATGTAAGCTAGTAAATATAATTCTGAGTAGAAACACACACACAGATGGAGGTCTAATGATGTATAATTTTCATTTTTATTTAGATTTCTGAGTTTGTTAGGGAGTGATGTAGAACTGAGGGTACATTTAGCATAGTTCTCTCAGGTTTGGTAAGTAGGACTCTTATTTGCAGCCTATCTGAAAAATTCTTCATTTGGGTTTCAAAATAGTCATTGGCTGTGCTGCCAACAAAAGGAAAAGACAGTGCGGTCAGCTACCAGATGGTAAATTATTTCAACTCAACGTCACATTTATTCATAACATTCAGGTTATCACATAAAGCAAAAATGGCCACAGTGGATTTTATTTTACTGTGGATTTTATTTATAAGGAGCTCCTCTGTTTTTTGAGGATTATATTTTTCCCTTGGTGTATTTTAAGCATACTTTATCACTACAAGGCTTTCTGCAGCTCATTTGAAGCACTTGCCATTCCCCCCTTTTCAGGCACCTATTACTGAGGTTATCACTGGTAATAGCAGTCAGATTAATGTATAATTCTCACATGTGTAATAGAACAAATAAAATAGACTCAGAATTTGAGGGTCATGCTGTTCTCGAGTTTATGTTATGATTTTTTTTTTCTCCCTGAAGTGTGATGCCTATCTTTACAGAAGGAACACAGCTCAGTTTTCATTGAATGGAGGAGTTTTTCTGTCAAGGAGATTTAGACATCTCAGAATTTATATAAAATTTTACATTCTCTTAAGAAATTGTATAGTAATTTTATTGTATTACCTTAAAAGAAAGTGAGTAAATAATGGTTGGCTTTATGTCATATAGATGTTAATTTATATACAGAAACTGTATACTAGTGATGAATTCCTGTTAACTCAATTATGTTATCTACAGCAGCATCCAATATAGGTGAGCAATATTCATTACTAGGCCAAGAGCAGATGTGATAGAACCAGAGCTAGAGTTATGCTTACAGATGAGATAAAACAGAGAAAAAAATACTATAAGAGATGTGAAAGATGTTGACAGACCCCTCATTTTTTTTTTCTCCTGCAAAAGTCCTTCTTCATCCACACTGAAACTTTCTCTTCCTTATGCCTTGCTAGGCTCAAGTAGCCACCAGTCCCAAGCAGGCCTGCCTGATTTGTTTAAACTGGAAGGAAGAAAAATATATGCAGATCTTCTCTGGGGTTGAAAATTTGATAGTTCCCTGATGTTCAACCAGGTTGAATAAGCAAGTAAGCTGTGAGAGAGAATAAAACTCACAAAAAGAAGTAAAGATGAGAACAAAGTGCTGGCAGCATCTGAGTTGCTCAATCCCGTTTTTCCTAAGATTCAGCTGTATTCTTTCCTTCACATGGTTTGATTGCAAACTACTCTGTGGATTATATGAGCCAATTAATTTTCCTTTTGCTTAAGCTACTTACAGTATTTAGAGACAATGACTCACAATAAAGAGCTTTTGAACAAGGTGTAACTTAGTGGGACTGGAGGAAGCTGGATGGGACTAAAAACTGAAGCAATATCATCATTTCATATGAGCACCAATGCTTAAGAATTAACTAAATATCATTTTTGCATCAACCTAATAAAATAAACTGTAATGAGCAAAATAATAAAGAGAAAGAAGAGTGTGAAGGGTTGCATTATTTGTTAGTGATACTCCACCTCTTTTGGGGGATGAACTATATAGATCCTTACCCTACTGCTTTGGCCAATGCAATGTTCATGGCTATGTTGTGATCAGAGATTTTGACCTGTTCTTTTTTGTTCCTTAGACTCATCAAGAGAAGGTTATGCTCTGTATATCATATTTGTCCATGAGCAATATAAAAACAATTGGAACTGATTTGAAATCAACTCAAAAGCAGAAGGTGAACTACTCCAACAAACATGCAGACCATTAGAGAGAAAAATAAATATTGACTGTTGTAAGCTACTGTGTTTTGAGGTGGTTGGTTACAGAGCCCTTATTTTGGCAATAGCTGACAAATACACATAGTTAATAATATAAAGAAATTAAAAGCAAAGCAGGTGCTAGTATGAGTGACAGACAACAGAAAATGAACCAAAAGAGAGGATGAAAAACATGGGAAACCAAAAAGAATTGCAAATGAAAAGCAAATGAGGCAAGTTGAAATATAATGAGCAGTAGAATAAAAGAAAAGATAAAATTTCAGTAAGTAAATCAAGCAGACTGATAATTATAGCAGTAGAAGAAGCAGGCAGATTACAATGTACAGAAAAAAAAAAAAACTGTGAAATACGTGATAGAGACACAGGATTTTACACCTAGAGAGAAACGTAGGAGCCAGAGAAGTTAATGTTTACAGTAAAAGCACATGGGGTGAGCTAAAAATACCTTAGAAATACTGTACATTAGGTGCACAATTGAAGAAAAGTGAGAAGCACATGATATACTGGGAAAAAATATGTTATGATTGGTATCAAATAGTTTAATTGTCATTACCTAATTTTCTTTCATTTCTTGGGATTCTGATCCTTCAAATTATCTTGAACTCACTCCTACAATAAATACTCAGTTTTTAGAGAACATTCTACTCAAACAAAATAGGCTAAACAATAATAGAATATGTAGACTTTATTGAGAACACTCAAGACATTTGCATTGATGATTTAATGATTATGTAACCTTGAGAGTTATAATTTCAAAATTTCGTCTTGCAAATTAAATTTTCTCTATTTGAAAGAAAAATATTTTCCTAGCATAATAAAGGGAGAAAAAGGAAGGAAGAAAGGAGAAGAAACCAGATCCATACTGGTCAATGGTCAGAGAGTCCATGCTGATTTATGAACCTTATGAATCCAAAGTCACTTTTGTTTTGGTCTATAAGTCCAGACTTGATTAAAGTCTTGATTTATTAAATTTGTCTCCATAAATAGAATAGAAAAGTAAAGCTAATGTTATTTAGGTCCTCTCTTTTCTGCCTCTGTTTTAAAGGAAATAGCCTACAAATCTGCCCCCAGTAGGGGCAGACTGACACCTCACACGGCCGGGTACTCCTCTGAGACAAAACTTCCAGAGGAACGATCAGACAGCAGCATTCGCGATTCACAAAAATCCGCTGTTCTGCAGCCACCGCTCCTGACACCCAGGCAAACAGGGTCTAGAGTGGACCTCTAGCAAACTCCAACAGACCTGTAGCTGAGGGTCCTGTCTGTTAGAAGGAAAACTAACAAACAGAAAGGACATCCACACCAAAAACCTATCTGTACATCACCATCATCAAAGACCAAAAGTAGATAAAAACACAAAGATGGGGAAAAAACAGAGCAGAAAAACTGGAAACTTTAAAAAGCAGAGCGCCTCTCCTCCTCCAAAGGAACGCAGCTCCTCACCAGCATTGGAACAAAGCTGGACAGAGAATAACTTTGACGAGTAGAGAGAACAAGGCTTCAGACGATCAAACTACTCTGAGCTAAAGGAGGAAGGTTGAACCCATGGCAAAGAAGTTAAAACCTTGAAAAAAGATTAGATGAATGGCTAACTAGAATAACCCATGCAGAGTAGTCCTTAAAAGACCTAATGGAGCTGAAAACCACGGCATGAGAACTACGTGACGAACGCACAAGCCTCAGTAGCTGATTTGATCAACTGGAAGAAAGTGTATCAGTGACGGAGGATCAAGTGAATGAAATGAAGCATGAAGAGAAGTTTAGAGAAAAAAGAATACAAAGAAATGAACAAAGCCTCCAAGAAATATAAGACTATGTGAAAAGAACAAATCTACGTCTGATTGATGTACATGAAAGTGACGGGGAGAATGGAACCAAGTTGGAAAACACTCTGCAGGATACTATTCAGGAGAGCTTCCCCAATCTAGCAAGGCAGGCCAACATTCAAATTCAGGAAATACAGAGAATGCCACAAAGATACTCCTCGAGAAGAGCAACTCCACAACACATAATTGTCAGATTCACCAAAGTTGAAATGAAGGAAAAACAGTTAAGGGCAGCCAGAGAAAGGTCAGGTTACCCACAAAGGGAAGCCCATCAGACTAACAGCTGATCTCTCAGCAGAAACTCTACCAGCCAGAAGAGAGTGGGGGCTAATATTCAACATTCTTAAAGAAAAGAATTTTCAACCCAGAATTTCATATCCAGCCAAACTAAGCTTCATAAGTGAAGGAGAAATAAAATACTTTACAGACAAGCAAATGCTGAGAGGTTTTGTCACCACCAGGCCGGCCCTAAAAGAGCACACCTGAAGGAAGCACTAAACATGGAAAGGAACAACCGGTATCAGCCACTGCAAAAACATGCCAAATTGTAACGACCATCAATGCTAGGAAGAAACTGCATCAACTAACGAGCAAAATACCTAGCTAACGTCATAATGACAGGATCAAATTCACACATAACAATATTAACCTTAAATGTAAATGGACTAAATGCTCCAATTAAAAGACACAGACTGGCAAACTGCATAAAGATTCAAGACCCATCAGTGTTCTGTATTCAGGAAACCCATCTCACGTGTAGAGACACACATAGGCTCAAAATAAAGGGATGGAGGAAGATCTACCAACCAAATGCAAAACAAAAAAAGGCAAGGGTTGCAATCCTAGTCTCTGATTAAACAGACTTTAAACCAAAAAGATCAAAAGAGACAAAGAAGGCCATCACATAATGGTAAAGGGATCAATTCAACAAGAAGAGCTAACTATCCTAAATATATATGCACCCAATACAGGAGAACCCAGATTCATAAAGCAAGTCCTTAGAGACCTACAAAGAGACTTAGACTCCCACATAGTAATAATGGGAGACTTTAACACACCACTGTCAACATTAGACAGATCAACAAGACAAAAAGTTAACAAGGATATCCAGGAATTGAACTCAGCTCTGCACCAAGTGGACCTAATAGACATCTACAGAACTCTCCACTCCAAATCAACAGAATATACATTCTTTTCAGCACCACACCACACCTATTCCAAAATTGACCACATAGTTGGAAGTAAAGCACTCCTCAGCAAATGTAAAAGAACAGAAATTATAACAAACTGTCTCTCAGACCACAGTGCAATCAAACTAGAACTCAAGATTAAGAAACTCACTCAAAACTGCTCAACTATATGGAAACTGAACAACCTGCTCCTGAATGACTACTGGGTACATAATGAAATGAAGGCAGAAATAAACATGTTCTTTGAAACCAATGAGAACAAAGACACAACACACCAGAATCCCTGGGACACATTCAAAGCAGTGTGAAGAGGAAAATTTATAGTACTAAATGCCCACAAGAGAAAGCAGGAAAGATCTAAAATTGACACCCTAACATCACAATTAAAAGAACTAGAGAAGCAAGAGCAAACACATTCAAAAGCTAGCAGGAGGCAAGAAATAACTAAGATTAGAGCAGAACTGAAGGAAATAGAAAGACAAAAACCCTTCAAAAAATCAGTGAATTCAGGAGCTGGATTTTGAAAAGATAAACAAAATTGACAGACTGCTAGCAAAACTAATAAAGAAGAAAAGAGAGAAGAATCAAATAGATGCAATAAAAAATGATAAAGGGGATATCACCACTGATCCCACCGAAATACAAACTACCATCAGAGAATACTACAAACACCTCTATGCAAATAAATTAGAAAATCTAGACCAAATGGATAAATTCCTCGACACATACACCCTCCCAAGACTAAACCAGGAAGAAGTTGAATCTCTGAATAGAACAATAACAGGATCTGAAATTGAGGCAATAATTAATAGGTTACCAACCAAAAAAAGTCCAGGACCAGATAGATTCACAGCCGAATTCTACCAAAGGTACAAGGAGGAGCTGGTACCATTCCTTCTGAAACTACTCCAATCAATAGAAAAAGAGGGAATCCTCCCTAACTCATTTTATGAGGCCAGCATCATCCTGATAGCAAAGTTAGGCAGAGACACAACAAAAAAAGATAATTTTAGACCAATATCCATGATGAACATCAATGCAAAAATCCTCAGAAAAATACTGGCAAACCAAATCCGGCAGCACATCAAAAAGCTTATCCACCATGATCAAGTGGGCTTCATCCCTGGGATGCAAGGCTGGTTCAACATATACAAATCAATAAATGTAATCCAGCATATAAACAGAACCAAAGACAAAAACCATATGATTATCTCAACAGATGCAGACAAGGCCTTTGACAAAATTCAACACTTCATGCTAAAAACTCTCAATAAAGTAGGTATTGAAGGGCTGTATCTCAAAATAATAAGAGCTATCTATGACAAACCCACAGCCAATATCATACTGAATGGGCAAAAACTGGAAGCATTCCCTTTGAAAACTGGCACAAAACAGGGATGCCCTCTCTCACCACTCCTATTCAACATAGTGTTGGAAGTTCTGGCCAGGACAATCAGGCAGGAGAAGGAAACAAAGGGTATTCAATTAGGAAATGAGGAAGTCAAATTGTCCCTGTTTGCAGATGACATGATTGTATGTTTAGAATACCCCATCGTCTCAGCCCAAAATCTCCTTAAGCTGATAAGCAACTTCAGCAAAGTCTTGGGTTACAAAATCAATGTGCAAAAATCACAAGCATTCTTATACACCAAGAGCAGACAGAGAGCCAAATCATGAGTGAACTCCCATTCACAATTGCTTCAAAGAGAATAAAATATCTAGGAATCCAACTTACAAGGAATGTGAAGGACCTCTTCAAGGAGAACTATGAACCACTGCTCAATGAAATAAAAGAGGATACAAACAAATGGAAGAACATTCCACGCTCATGGGTAGGAAGAATCAATATCGTGAACATGGCCATACTACCCAAGGTAATTTATAGATTCAATGCCATCCCCATCAAGCTACCAATGACTTTCTTCACAGAATTGGAAAAAACTACTTTAAAGTTCATATGGAACCAAAAAAGAGCACGCATTGCCAAGTCAATCCTAAGCCAAAAGAACAACGCTGGAGGCATCATGCTACCTGACTTCAAACTATACTACAAGCTACAGTAACCAAAACAGCATGGTACTGGTACCAAAACAGAGATATAGACCAATGGAGCAAAACAAACCCCTCAGAAATAATGCCACATATCTACAACTATCTGATCTTTGACAAACCTGACAAAAACAAGAAACGGGGAAAGGATTCCCTATTTAATAAATGGTGCTGGGAAAACAGGCTAGCCATATGTAGAAAGCTGAATCTGGATCCCTTCCTTACACCTTATACAAAAATTAATTCAAGATGGATTAAAGACTTACATGTTAGACCTAAAACCATAAAAACCCTAGAAGAAAATCTAGGCAATACCATTTAGGACATAGGCATGGGCAAGGACTTCATCTTTAAAACACCAAAAGCAATGGCAACAAAAGCCAAAATTGACAAATGGGATCTAATTAAACTAAAGAGCTTCTGCACAGCAAAAGAAACTACCATCAGAGTGAACAAGCAACCTACAGAATGGGAGAAAATTTTTGCAATCTAGTCATCTGACAAAGGACTAATATCCAGAATCTACAATGAACTCAAACAAATTTACAAGAAAAAATCAAACAACCCCATCAACAAGTGGGCAAAGTATACGGACAGACACTTCTCAAAAGAAGACATTTATGCAGCCAAAAAACACATGAAAAAATGCTCGTCATCTCTGGCCACAAGAGAAATGCAAATCAAAACCACAATGAGATACCATCTCACACCAGTTAGAATGGCCATCATTAAAAAGTCAGGAAACAACAGGTGCTGGAGAGGATGTGGAGAAATAGGAACACTTTTACACTGTTGGTGGGACTGTAAACTAGTTCAACCATTGTGGAAGTCAGTGTGGCAATTCCTCAGGGATCTAGAACTAGAAATACCATTTGACCCAGCCATCCCATTACTGGGTATATACCCAAAGGATTATAAAAAGTGCTTTTATAAAGACAAATGCACATGTATGTTTATTGCGGCACTATTCACAACAGCAAAGACTTGGAACCAGTCCAAATGTCCATCAGTGATCAACTGGATTAAGAAAATGTGGCACATATACACCATGGAATACTATGCAGCCATGAAAAATGATGAGTTCATGTCCTTTATAGGGACATGGATGAAGCTGGAAACCATCATTCTCAGCAAACTATCTCAAGGACAAAAAACCAAGCACTGCATGTTCTCACTAATAGGTAGGAATTGAACAATGAAAACACATGGACACAGGAAGGGGAACATCACACACCTGGGCCTATTGTGGGGTGGGAGGAGGGGGGAGGGATAGCATTAGGAGATATACCTAATGTTAAATGACGAGTTAATGGGTGCAGCACACCAAAATGGCACATATATACATATGTAACAAACCTGCACGTTGTGCACATGTACCCTAAAAGTTAAAGTATAATAAAAAAAAAAAAAAGGAAAAAAAAAGGGAGGAAGAGGAGATAAAGGATTCGGCGAGGGGTAGGAGGGAGGCCAGCCACAGAAGACTACATTTTGTATTATATAAAATTCCATTTATATGACATTTCTAGAAAACGCAAAACTATAGAGACAGAGAATTGGTTCCGTGGTTGTCTGTGGTGGGAGAGGGGATTGACTGCCACAGGTGTGAGGGAACTTTCTGGCGTGATGGGTACGTTTTAAACTGGACTGCGGAGTTGGTTGCATAATCATATATAGGCACCAAAAGTTCTATAATTGTACACTTACAATGGGAGGATTTTATGATACGCAAGTTATTCCTCAATAAGGCTGTTAAAAATGGTACTGGGACTTGCACTAGAAGATGACTGCTATAATGATTCTAGAGATACTAATTCTTTATGGCACTTTCATAGTAGATAACTTGAATTGTTGCATCTTTAACAACATTTTGACCTGCTTTTTTATGTACCCATTTAAGTATACAATTGATAACTCTTGACCAATTCTCTGTCTCTATAGTTTTGCCTTTTTGAAAATTTCATATAGATGGACTTTTATATAATACAGGGTGTGGTCTTCTGTGACTGGCTTCTTTCTTGCCTTCTTGAATCTTTTCTTTCTTCTTCTCTTTTTTTGCATACATCTATGCAACCATCACAATCAAGATATAAACATTTCCATCACCCCAAAATTTCCATGTCCTTCCCAGTCAACACTCCCACTCACCACCCCTGGCCCCAGGCACCACTGACCTGCTTTCTGTCGCTATAGATTAGATTTGTCTTTACCAGCATTCCATAAAAATGGAATCAGACATTGTATACTCTTTTGTGTTTGGCTTCTTTCACTAAGCTTGCCGTTTATGAGACTCATCTGTGTTGTTGCATTTATCCAGTAATTTTTTTTTTTTTTTTTGAAACGGAGTCTTGTTCTGTCGCCCAGGCTGGAGTGCAGTGGTGCAATCTCGGCTCACTGTAAGCTCTGCCTCCCAGGTTCAGGCAATTCTCCTGCCTCAGCCTCCCGAGTAGCCGGGACTGCAGGCAAGCGCCATCACGCCCAGCTAATCTTTTCTGTATTTTTAGTAGAGACGGGGTTTCACCATGTTAGCCAGGATGATCTCGAGCTCCTGACCTCGTGATCCGCCCACCTCGGCCTCCCAAAGTGCTGGGATTACAGGCTTGAGCCACCGCGCCCGGCAACAGTAATTTTTTTTATTGTTGAGTAGTATTAGATTGTATGGATATATCATAATTTGTTCTTGGCTATAATGAATAAAGCTGCCATAAACATTTAAAAAAAAGAAAAGAATTGCACATTTCAAACATATGGCTATTTTGTATCAAGTAGTTTAATATATAGCCACTATAAAGATGATTTTTTCCTGTACTGAATTTGATAATTGTTGCATTAAAATTTTCCTCAGAAAAGAAAAAAAAAAATCTCAAGAATAAAACTCAAAGGAGGTTTAGACTGAAAATTTTAGAAAATCTATTTAATGTCAGATAATTTTTTCTCTTATAGATAGTATGAATTAGAACTTTGCTGCTTTTTTTTTTTTTTTTTTTTTGAGACGGAGTCTTGCTCTGTCGCCCAGGCTGGAGTGCAGTGGCGCGATCTCGGCTCACTGGAAGCTCCGCTTCCCGGGTTCCCGCCATTCTCCTGCCTCAGCCTCCTGAGTAGCTGGGACTACAGGCGCCCGCCACCATGCCCGGCTAATTTTATGTATTTTTAGTAGAGACGGGGTTTCACTGTGGTCTCGATCTCCTGACCTCGTGATCCGCCCACCTTGGCCTCCCAAAGTGCTGGGATTACAGGCGTGAGCCACGGTGCCCGGTCGAACTTTGTTGTTTTCTTAAAGAAAGTGTCATAGCCATCACTATTCTTGACATTTTAATTGAATATTTTATGAATGTATGGCATATGGTAGTCAGTTCTGCATATACAGAGCCGCCAGTAATTATTGAACTTTACTGTAAATAATTCAAGTATCATTCACCATATTAATATTTAAATTTGTAATGAAAATGAGTTAAAAGAAACTCAAAACGGGTTTAATGTAATGGCTAACACTTAGTAGGCACACAATTACTTTATCTGGAGCAAAAACTGTGCCACCAACCCCTCCTCTTATTCTTTCTCAGCAAGTTCAGTGTAAAGACAATGAGGATGATGATATTTATGATGATCCATTTCCACTTATGATTTTCCTAATAACATTTTTTAGCTTACTTTAAGAATACAGTATATAATATATATAACATACAAAATGTGTTGACTGTTTATGTTATCAGTAAGGCTTCCCTCTGGTGAACAGTAGGCTATCAGTAGTTAAGTTTTAGACGAGACAAAAGCTATGTACAATTTTTAACTGTGCCCCTAACATCTGTATTATCCAATGGTTGACTGTACTTCTAAGATAGTAAACTAGTCTGCTGCGGTTTCAAGGATGCTAGCAGAAGACACACGACTCATTGATCAGAAGAGTAAAGGACATTATTACTCACTCACTGCACAGCAAGCAGATAGCAGCATGATTGTCATGTGCATGCAGTTTCTCCTTGTTTCTCATGCCCTACAGGAGCGATATGGGTGTGCCTAAGTGGATGCGGTGCAGGCAATAGGTTTGCATTAGCTGAGGAACCATAAGTTTAGGGAATCCTGGCATTATGAACTGAATTGTGTCTTCCAAAGTTTATATGTTGAAGCCCCAACCCCAAATGTGACTGTATTTGGAAATAAGGCCTTTGCGGTGCTAATTAAAATTAAATGAGGCCATAAGGGTGGGGCTCTAATCTGATAGGCTTAATGTCCTTATGAGGAGAGACAGAAACATCAGAAATCTTAGTCTCTGTGCAAGCACAGAGGAAATGCCATGTTGGGACACAAGAGCGTAGCTGTCTACAAACTAGGAAGAGATTCCTCACCAGAAGCTGAGTTTGCTGGCACCTTGCTCATGGACTTCTAGCTTTCGAACCATGAAAAAAATTAATATCTGTTGTTTAAACCACCTACCTGTGCTATTTTGTTATGGTACCCTGAGTCAACTAATAAACACAGCCTTTAAAATTTAACTAAATTTTAATTCAGTTAAAGTAATGAGCTCCAAACAATTCCACCCCTCTGTTGTCCTATAAGGAGAAATTGTCCTTATGCTAGTCAATAAACAAACTTGTCCTCTGCTCTAGAGGTAGATACATCATATTTTCTATGGATGTTTAGTATGCGACCCCCTTGCAAACATAGTCCAGAGTAAAAGTTGTCAGTGGTCACAAGAGTCGTAGAAAGAGAAGGGACCAATAAAGAGTTGCTTCCCCAGGAGATGCAGGTTCTGCATTAGGGGGTTTAGTCAAGAGAGAGAGAAGAGAGATTATATGCAAATTTAGTTCTAGAACTTTCAGGACTTGAACAAATAAGGATCTTTTACATATGTTTATATCCTATCATTGCACTAATCTACCAGGAAAGCTATATTTTGTTGATCCCTTATTGAACACATCAACTATTCATTCATTCACTCACTCATGAATTCTTATATTCATTCAATAATATTTACTGAGCACCTACTCAATAGTAAATATTTCTTTTATTAGTGAAACACAAAAAGAGAAATACGACAAGGTCTCCATTTATACAACAATATATAAACAATACGGAAGATTAGATAAAGGTAACAACTCAGATAAAAAAATAAGATGCTAAATGTATTATTAGAAGTCTTTTGGGTTCTGAGTGGCAAGTTTAAGAAAAAAAAAAAAAGGATATTATTGGCTCAAGTAATTGCTTCCAGCCAGAGGTAGTATGGCCTGAAATATACATCAATTCAGAGGCTATGGATGATGTGAGGTTTCTGTATCTTTACATTTCTTTGCCTTATAATTTTTCAGAGATTGTTTTTATTCTGCAGATAGTTAAATTCATTTGAACAAGAGAAAGGGACACTAGCAGCTTCAGGCTTACATGATATGTGAGCCAAATAACTATATTTATTAATATCAAAAGAAAGACATCTGTGAAGGTGAAAATGGGTGCTATTAATAACTATTCCAATAAAAGATGTATAAACCAGAACATTCCTAGGAAATCTGCACTGTATGTTTACCCTATACAGAACCCACTATCCTAAAGGAAGAGAAACTCTTTCTGTCCCATCATCCTCTTATTAACCTTTTCAGAAGCTGGTAATGGACTAATGTGCTATCCTGGAAACAATGACTGTGACAAAGAGAATGGAGAGAATGGAGTTCTGTGATTGCATCATCTGTTTCCCACCCCCCCTTTTTTTTTTTTTTTTTTGAGACAGAGTCTTGCTCTGTCGCCAGGCTGGAGTGCAGTGGCGCAATCTTGGCTCACTGCAACCTCCGCCTCCCAGGTTCAAGCAATTCTCCTGCCTCAGCCTCCCAAGTAGCTGGGACTACAGGCACCCACCACCGCGCCTGGCTAATTTTTGTATTTTTATTAGAGACGGGGTTTCACCATGTTGGCCAGGATGATTTCTATCTCTTCACCTCGTGATCTGCCCACCTCGGCCTCCCAAAGTGCTGGGATTACAGATGTAGGTGACCACGCCTGGCCCCCTCTCTCTTTTTCTAACCGTATGCTTCTCTCAGAGCATCCAACCTCCTTTTAGTTTAGAGGAACTCATTTACCCCTTACTTTCTTGTTTGGTAAAACCTGTTTCTGGCTCCATCTTAGAAGGACTGTGGTAGATTCTTAACAGTACAGGATTTATGATATATACCCACCCACATGGAATAACATAGTAAGTCATTATTATGAAAAACCTCCTCCTTACCAGTGGAGACAGAATGAAAGGAATAAAAGTATCAGGCCATTCCATTCTATCATACATGCACAAGCATACGTGCACAAACACACACTTGTGCGCTCACACATTTTTATTTTGGTCTCTTGAGCTTAAACCTTAGTTTCAAATTATTTTATCAGGCTGATAGATAGAACCAGAACTAAGCATTGATTGTTAAGTGATTTATTTTCTGGAAGCCAAAATAATGGATTAAATATACTAACTAAAATTGAGCTTGGAGATATTACCATTTTGTTAAAGATAAATGAGAGTTGTGATCATAATAATTTATCAATTGCTATAATCATCCAAAGTAGTAATTAGGTCACTGCAAACACATTTTTATGCAATTTGCTTATATTCACACAATTTTCCACTCTTATCTTTATTATTAACAAGAAGCCCTCTTGTTCAAAGTGTCAGCTAGTCACCTTCTCCCCAGTCTAAGAAGGAATAATGCATGCCAGCGAAACTGGAGATCAAACCTGCCTATGACATTCTGTTCAGCTTAGAAGTCTGTTATTACTAGAGAATTTATATTGATACTGTGACAAATTTACTTTCAAGGTATTTGGAAAGATGTCTGTTCGTGGAAATAGATTTCTTATAAACCTAAATATAAACAAATATAAAGGGCCATAGAAAACTGAATTTTGAAACCCCTTCAAAAAAAAAAAAAAAAAAATGGGTGCAGTGGCCCACCCCTGTAATCCTAGGACTTTGGGAGGCCAAGGCGGGCAGGGCAGATCACGAGGTCAGGAGATTTCAGACCATCCTGGCCAACATGGTGAAACCTGTCTCTACTAAAAATACAAAAATTAGCTGGGTGGGTTGGTGTGTGCCTGTAATCCCAGCTACTTGGGAGGCTGAGGCAAGAGAATCGCTTGAACCCGGGAGGCTGAGGCAAAAGAATCGCTTGAACCCAGGAGGCAGAGGCTGCAGTGAGCCAAGATTTTGCCACTCCACTCCATTCTGGTGACAGACCGAGACTCCTTCTCAAAAAAAAAAAAAAAAAAAAATAGCCAGGTGTGGTGAACCCCTGTGGTCCCAGCTACTCAGGAGGCTGAGATGGGAGGATTGTTTGAGCCCAGGACGTGGAGTTTGCAGTGAGCTGAGAGCTGAGATCATGCCACAGCACTCCAGCCTAGACAACAGAGAAAAACCCTCTCTCAAAAAAAATTTAAAAAGAAAAAGAAAAACTGAACTTTACATTAAAAGTAGCAAAATAAACAAGTTTTGAAGTATAATGGCAATACAGATATGCATTTATAAATGTTTTATCTTAAATAAAATGATCATAATCCAGCAAACACACATATATAAGAGAAAATATCTCAAACTAAAGTATATTTCCATTGGATACAAGCTTTGGGAAGGAGTGACTATGGTGATTGTACTTTATCTGAAATGTTCTGCTCCTGACTCTCCACAAACACAAATCCCCCTTAGGAACCTCAGTTTACTAATCCATAAAACTACCGTAGTCATCTAAATGATCTCCAGGATCACTCTTGCAAAACTCTACCCTAACAGTGCTAATTAATGCTTCATTTTTGTCATGGTTACTCATTGAGAACCCTTAGATATTCATGGTTACTCATTGAGAATCCTTAGATATTCCAGACCTGAGCAGGACTGGGGCAAGGGTGAGACATCATAAGTACCTAGCTCAGGCACAAAACTTAAGGCCCTACCAAAAAGCACAATGATATGGTTTGGTTGTGTCCCCACCAAAATCTCATCTTGAATTGTCGTTTCTATAATTCCTACGTGTTGTGCAAGGGGCCCAGTGGGAGGTAATTGAGTCATGGGGGCGTTTTCCCCATGGAGTGCAATGGCGCGATCTTGTCTCACTGCCACCTCCGCCTCCCAGGTTCAAGCATGTCTCGTGCCTCAGCCTGCTGAGTAGCTGGGATTACAGGTGCTGCCACCACACCGGGCCATTTTTTATTTTTATTTTTTGGTATTTTTAATAGAGACGGGGTTTCACCATGTTGGTCAGGCTGGTCTCAAACTTCTGAATCTGGTGCTTTTATAAGGGCGTTTTTCCCTGGCATTGCTATGCCCTTCTCCTTGCTGCTGCCCTGTGAAGAAGGGCATGTTTGCTTTCCTTTCTTCCATATTGTAAGTTTACTGAGGCCTGCCCTGCAAAACTATGACCCAATTAAACCTCTTTCCTTTATATATTAACCAGTTTTGGGTATGTCTGTATTAGCAGCCTGAAAACAAACTAATACACTCAATAATCAAAATAAATATTATTTTCATGTAATATTTTAAAAATTGAAGTTGATGCCATAAAACCACCCCACAATGAACAAAATATGAAACTTTTAAATAAAGACAGGAACTTACCCTGTAGTTGTACAGCCCTGTCTCGCAAGCCTCACCCTAAACTCAGCCTGGCCCTGAGTCCTTCTCTATGTGACATTGAACAAGTCATTTAATTTCTTCAAGTTTCAGTTGCCTCACTGTAAAATGAAGATTAATAATAGTATTTTTAAAAAACTTTATGGTATGGTTGAAGGAAATAAACGTGATGATGCTTTCAAAGTCCTTGTCATAATACCCAGGACATCGAGAGTGCTAGATAAATGTTAGTTACTACAATTATTAACTCAACCATAACATTTATTATATATTTTAGTATTCAATAATGTTTTAAATAAAATATCTTTGATGAAGCAGGCACATAATTGGACACTGGAGCTACAGTTTCTGGCCTCATAGAATTCAAAGTCAGATATCATTTAAATATTTATGAATATTAATTTAAGAAGCTGTGATTCCTCTGTAAATTTGTAAAATGTGATGCTTAGTTATTTGCTAACATTGAAGAAAATATATTTTAATGATTATTTATGATACATAGGAGTTGGTAATTTATTGCATTTCACTTGAGCTCTGTGTTAAAACATTTTAAAAAGTAAGACATTTTGGCATGTGCTAATTTTATCAATATGACTTAATTACTCCACATAATTCAAAATACTCAATTATTTATAATATTTTATTATAAATTAATGACTCAAGATGTCATCTACTCACATGTTTGGTTTATAGACCAAAGTGATGTGTTTTTTCATCTGGTCAAAATGCTATTTCCAAATCTAGCTAGCTCTGTTTTTTTATATTTGTCCTTGTTCTTTTCTAGGTTGTTCTCTATCCTGAATACCTACAGTTCTTGTTTCAGATCTCCTATGAACTACTCTCCGGCTAAAAACAAAACTTTGTACTTTCCTGCTTAAAATGTTTTAATGAATACCTAATGTCAAAAATAAATTTCAACTCCTTAATGTTATCCAAAATTGTTTTTTTAATTTGACAAACTCCCATTTTTCAGCTTTCTCTCTCTTTCTTCCTCTATTTTTAACTGAGATGTAATTCATACCCAGTAAAATTCACAACTTTAAAATGTACAATTTAGTGGGTTTTAATATATTCACAGAGTTGTACAACTGTCATTACTATCTAGTTCAAGAATATGTTATCATCCTCAAAAGATAAAAGAAACTCAGAGTCATTAACACTCTCCACTCCCCCATTTCTCTCCCAGCCCCTGGAAACTATAGGTGGTCCTTGGCTTTCAATGGCTCCATGTACAATTTTTTTTTTTTTTTTTTACTTTATAATAAGGTGAAAGCAATATGCATTCAGTGGAAACAAAACTTCAAGTACCCATACAACCATTTTCTTTTTCACTTTCAGTACAATATTCAACAAATTACATTAGATATTCAACACATTATTATAAAAAGTCTTTTTGTTATATGATTTTGCCCAACTAGTAGGCTAATGTAAGGATTCTGAGCATATTTAAGGTAGGTTTGGCTAAGGTATGATGTTTATTAGATAAGGCATATTAAATGCATTTTTGACTTAAGATATTTTCAACTTACAGTGCGTTTATCATGACATAACCCCATTGTTAAGTCAAGGAGCATCTGTATTATTCTGCTTTATGTCTCTATATACATACACTATCTCCACATTTCACATGAAAAGAATAATACGGTGTGTGACTCCTTATTTCTGATTTCTTTCCTGTAGAATACTGTTTTCAAGGTTGGTCCACATGGTGTCATGTAACAATACTTAAAAACTTTATATGGCTGAATAATATTTCATTGTACCGATATATCACATACTGTTTGGCAATTTATCAGCTAAAGAACATTTGGATTGTATTTACTTTCTGGCTATTGTGAATAACACTGCTTGTATATCAGCATTCGTATACAAGTTTTTATGTAAGCATATGTTTTCAATTCTCTTCAGGATATGCCCAGAGTTGCAACTGCTGTTCAACTTTTTGTGGAACAGGCAAACTGTTTCACAGTAGCTGCACAATTTAATGTTCTCGTCAGCAATGTATGAGGTTTCCAATTTCTCCACATCTTTGCCAACCCTTGTTCTTTTCTACTTCTATGTTTGTTTTTTAGTTATAGTTGTTTTATCAGGTAGAAAGTGATATCTTAATGTGCTTTTGCTTTGCATTTCCTAACAATAAATGATGTTGACACCTTTTCATGTGCTTATTGTATATTTGTGTAACTGTTTTGCAGAAATATTTGTTTTAATACTTGGCCCATTTCCTACTTTTTTGTGAGTTTTAGGAGTTCTTCATATATTATGGTTACTATACTCTTCCCAGATATGACATTTACAAATATTTCTCCCAGTCTGTGGAGATCATCTTTTCACATTTTTAATAGCATCTTTGACAAATAAAATGTTTTTAATTTTAATAAATTTTAATTTATCTATTTATTCTTTGGTTGCTTATCATTGTTAAATTAAATAAGCAGGATGCCCTTAGCCTGTGGCTGTCTCTGTACCTTGAGTTTCTATGTTAAAACACCCTGCAACCTAATTTAATACATAAACAGACTTAAATGTAACCTAGGAGGATATATACATACATATATATATATATATGTATATAGTAATATATATACAACTATATATATTTATATATTACTATATATTTATATTAAATATAGACATATATGTGTGTGTATATACATATATATATATATATATAGAGAGAGAGAGAGAGAGAGAGAAAGAGAGAGAGAGAGAGAGTAAAAAACCAGATTTCAGTAATCATAAAGAGCCAGGCTTCAACCAAATATAATCAGCCAACTAACCACACCATGCCCAAATAAGATAGATGCCTAGAAGTAGCCAATTAGGTCATTTTTCTACTTTGCATCTGTGCTCAGCCCATAAAAGATTTAGTGCTCATACTGCTGGTCAGAGCTTTCTGAACATCTTCTGGTTCTGAGTGATGCCCAAATTCATGAGTTGTTCTTTGCCCAAATAAATTATTTTAATTTAAATTTGTCTAAAGTTGTATTTTACCAGTTTAATATCATAAAAGAGATCTAAGGAAGACCTCCAGCAACCCCTGGGAGCACAGTGAACCAAGCAAAAGTGCCCGCTGGGTCCATTATGCTCATTGCTCTCTCATAGCAACTGGAGGTCATGGGTAAGTTCCTCTCACATTCAAACTTTGCAAACAGGTGTATTTGAACTTTTTGACTTTATTTGAGCATTTTCTATTTGGAATGGGTTCAGAATCATGACACAAATTGAACTGGGTCCAGTAGAATGCCTTAGGTAGGTGAGGTTTCACAAAGACAGGGAATCATGAGCTCATATGGATCCAAGGAGCCTAGAACTGTTGCATCGGGAACTCCAACCAATTTCACATATAAGACCTATGAACTCAGAACCTGTGCTTTTCTAGAGAAAGGGGTAAACCTTACCAAAAATAACTTATAATTACAGTGACAATAGTGTATAAACTCCTTGCAGAAGGCAGTTTTCCAAGTGCTTACAGCTAGAACAGCTACAGACCAAGAAGACCTTCTTATAAGTATTTTAAGTTAAGACTGAGGAGTCCAAAACTAAAGAACCCTGTGCCCTGGCATGTCTGCCTTTACTCTAAACTGCCAGGTTATTAGAAAAGAAATTATTCACTTCTATACCAGTCTTCTGATGAACCCACTCCCTTTGACCTGGACTGTTTCTGCAACAGAAGAAACCTTCAAGAGCTTCATTTCCACTATAATAATCAACCAATCCCTTAGATAATAAAGAATATTTCTGTGGTGGGAATTTAAAATTAAGCATAAAAGTCCCTGTGTCCAAACCTGTCTCATAGACTTGGACCATTTTCAGAAAAAAATAAATTATGAGGATTAGTCCTGTCTTCTTCCTCCATTTGATTTTGCTTCTCCCATGGGAACCTCTAGGTTAACTGAAACTCCTCTTTTCAAACTCTCTGAGGCATGTGAACCAGAGCAACTCCATCTTTAATAGGAGCTAGGTAAAATGAGCCTGAGACCAGCTGGGTTTCATTCCCAGATGGTTAAGACATTCTAAGTCTCAGGATGAGATAGGAGGCCTGCATAAGATACAGGTCATAAACTCCTGCTGATAAAATAAGTTGCAGTAAAGAGGCTGGCTAAAACCCACCCAAACCAAGATGGCCATGAGAGTTACCTCTGGTCATCCTTACTGCTACCCTCACACCAGCACCATGATAGTTTACGAATGCTATGGCAACATCAGGAAGTTACTCTATATGGTCTAGTGAGGGGAGGTATGAATAATCCACCCCTTGTTTAGGATATAATCAAGAAATAACCATAAAAATAGGCAACCAGCAGTGCTCAGTGCTGCTCTGTCTATGGGGTAGTAATTCTTTTATTTCCCTATTTTCTTAATAAACTTGCTTTTACTTTGCACTGTGGACTCACCCTGAATTATTTCTTGTGTGAGATCCAAGAACCCTAGCTTGAAGTCTGGATGAGGACCTATTTCCAGTAATAAAATCTTTGTCAACTATATTCTCTGCCAATTCGTAAAAAAAAAAAAAAAAAAAAAAAAAAAAGACTGGTCTCTTATTCAAGCCTGGAAAAAAAAAAGCAAGGGGGAAAGATGAACCAGTTATCTGACTATAAGGCGAGATTAGAAATATCCATGCAAATGCTTTTTCTGTGTCTATTGGGATAATTGTGTTGTTTCTTGCCTTGTTATTCTATTAATATGCTATATTAAATAGATTGAGTTTTACATTTTAAACTAGGCTTGTCTTCCCAGAATAAATTTCACTTGGTCATGTTGTACAATCTTTTTGAAGTAACCTTTGGAAAATTATGACAGTAAGAGAAATCTGACACACTTGACTCCCTCTTGCTTTTAGCTGACCCTCTAAGCTGACCTCCAAGCTGTCCTTTTTCATTTCTAAGTATAGGCCAAGCTGACTTTGAGAGAAATTTAGTTTATAGTTTAACCTTAAAGTAAGGATGATAATAGCCTTTCCCAAAACTACCTCCTTCAGAGACCAAAACCACCTTTGTAAAACTAATGAAAGGCTACAAGGTTAGGATTATGAGAGGGGCCTCAATTCTGCCAAGACATAGATGTAGTTAATGATAACTACCACTATTCTGGAGGTCACAAGATGTGTAAGTTCCCTAATTATTACTATAGATAACATCATTATTGTAGAAACTAAAATTGCTCTTTTAAGCTGTTTTTCAGACTTTTGCATTTCTGGGGACTGACTGACTCTAACTCGGACCTGTGATTCTTGACCCAACTGGTCCTGTGGCCCCACCTAGAAGCTCACTCAGTGCACAAGGAACTCTTTCCACACCTCTGTTATTTTTATCCTCAACCAATTAGCAGCACCTATTCCCTGAACTCCTGCCCACCAAATTGAACTTAAAAAAAAAAAAAGTCTCCAAATTCTGGGAGAGACTAATTTGAGTAATAAACTCTAGTCTTCTGCTTAGCTGGACCTATATTTATTAAACTCTTTCTCTATTGCAATGTTGCTGTCTCAGTAAATAAGTTTTATCTGTGCAGTGGGCAACAATAACCCATTGGATGATTATACCGTTGGTTTGCTAGTATTTGGTTAATGATTTTTGCATCTATAATATAAGGAATATCAGCTTGTAGCTTTCTTGTGATGTTTTGGTCTGATATCAGTACTCATAGAGTAAATTAGGAAGTATTCTTTTTTTCTTCTATTTAATAAGAAACTTTTGAATCATTTGTGTTAATTCTTCTTTTAATATTTCAGAGTTTACTAGTAAAGCCATGTGGTCCCGAACTCAGTCTCTCTCTCTCTCTATGTGTTTGTGTATGAAATGTTTTTAATCACTAAAAAAGGTTTTACTTGTTATAGATGTATATAGATTGTCTATTTCTTCTTGATTTAGTTTTAATCTGTCTTTCTAGAAATTTTTCCATTGCATCTACATTATCTAACTTTTGGCACAGAGTTCATCACAGTATTCCATTACTTTAAAAAATATATATTTCTATAAGGTTGCTAGTAATGTCCTCTCATTAATTCTGAGTTTTAGTAAATCATATCTTCTTACTTTCTTGCTAGATCAGTGGAGCTAAAGATTTATGAATTTTTAAAAATATTTTCAACAAATTAATTTTTGATTTTGTAATTATTTGTATTTGTTTCTATTCTCTGTTTTATGCATCTCCTGTCTTTGTTATTTCTTTCTGCCAATTTTGGGTTTAGTTTTCTCATCTTTTTATAGTTTCTCAAAATGAAAGATTATGTTACTTATTCAAAATATTTCTTCTTTTATAGTATAAGTGATTACAGCTCTAAATTTTCCTCTGAGCAATGTTTCCAATGAATTTTAGTAGTGTTGGCATTTTATATTTTTCTTGTCATGTATCTGAAAGTTAATTTTTTTATTTCCATTTTGATTTTGTTTCTGACTCATTGGTTATTTAGGAGTGCATTTTAAAATTTAAATGTATTTGTGAAATCCCCAAATTTGCTTCTAATATTTATATTTATGTTTATTTTATGCTTGTCTGAGAAAATACTTTGTAGGTCTTCAATCTTTGTAAATTTTTTGAGGTTTGTTTTATGAATTAACATATGGCCAATCACAAAAAATGTTTTATTATTATTATTGATGAGAATGTGTATTCTGCTATTATTGGTGAAATGGTCTATAGATATATGCTATGTTTCATTGTGTTAAAGTCTTCTACCCTCTTGTTGAAATTCTGCTTAGCTATTTCATCAATTATTGAGAGTGGGAGATTGAAGTTTTCAACTATTACTGTTGGATTATCAGCTTCTCCCTATTGCATATTGTATTTTGTCAGCTTTTTTTAATCCTATACTTTGAGGCTCTATTAGTAAATCCCATCAAGCTATAATTGCTACATATTATTAATGAATTGCCCTTTTTATTATTATAAAATATTCAACTTTGCCTTTATAAACAACTTTGTTTTAAAGTCTATTTTGCCTGACATTGGTATTAACACTCTAGTTCTCTTTTGGTTATTGTTTGCATGGAATAGGTTTTCCCATCTTTTCCTTTTTAGTCTATTTATGTATTTGTACGTAAATGATTTTTTTATACAGAGCATATAGTTGAACCATGTATTTTTAATCAATTTATCTAATATTTGCCTTGTATTTAGAGAAATTTAATTCATTTACATTTAATGGAATTATTAATAAGATAGGTTTATTAGTATTCTAGAACTTTTATAACAAATTAGGTGGCTTATAGCAAGAGAAACAGTGTTAGAGACCAAAAATCCAAAATCCAAGTATTGGAAGTCTCAGTGCCTTTTGGAGAATCTCTGAGGGCTGTCTTATTCATGATTCTCTTCCATATTTTGGTGGCTACAAGCAATCCCTGGTATTTCTTGTCTTATGGCAGCATAATTCCAGTTTTTGCCTTGGTCATGACAAGATATTCTTTTCTTTGTCTCTATGTGCATTTCATTTCTGTCACTTATAAGGGCATCACTCATTGTTGGATTTAGGGCTCACTGTCACCCAATATAATCTCATCTTAAGATCGTTACTGAAATTGCATCTGCAGGAACTCTCATTCCAAATAAAATTACATTCTGATTTTCTAGATGGACATATACTTTAGGGAGATACAATTCAACCCTCTACAATAGAATTTATTTATACCTGCCATTTTGTGGTTTTCTATATCTCTTATGTCTGTTTTTCCCAAATTCCTCCATTATTCCATTCCTTTATGTTAAATGGATATTTTCAGGTGTATCATTTTAATTCCCCTTTGATAATTTTAATATATATTTTTGAGTTACTTTATAATGGTTGCCTTGTGAATCACCATTAACACCTTAATTTATAACTATCTAATTTATATTACCTTAACTTAATTTCCATAATATAAACAACTTTGTTTCTACATAGTTTTATTCTCCAATCTTCTCTATGCATTAATGTCACAAATTCTAACTTTATTCATTGGGTTTCCATCAGCCTAGATACATAATTTTTGCTTTATGCAGCTGCATTTTAAAACAGGTAGGAGAAAAACTTCTTATTCTTCTACTTAGTTACCTGTATTGGTGCTCTTTATTGCTTCACTTGAATTACTTTCATTTTAGCTTGAAGTACTTCTTTTGGGTTATTTGTATGGCTGATCTGCTACCAAGAAATTCTCTTGGCTTTTGTTTATCTGTTAATGAATGACTTATTTCTCTTTCATTTATGAAGAATAGTTTTGCTTGAATCTACAATAATTTTATATGTTTTTTTTCTTTTAACCTTCTATGTCATCCCTCTGCCTGCTGGATTCTATGGTTTCTGACAAGAAATGACCTGTTATTACAACAAGGAATAATTTTTATCTATAAGTTGCTTCTCTCTTGTTCCATTCAAGATTATCTTCTTGTGGCCAGCCGTGGTGGCTTATGCCTGTAATCCCACCTCTTTGGGAGGCTGAGGTGGGCAGATCACTTGAGGTCAGGAGTTCAATACCTCTTTGCTAATAATAAAAAGATTAGACCAGCATGGTGGTGGGCATCTCTACTAAAAATACAAAAATTAGCCAGGCCTGGTGGCGGATGCTTATAATCTCATCTATTCAGGAGGCTGAGGCAGGAAGCTCACTTGAACCTGGGAGGCTGAGGTTGCAGTGAGCTGAAATGGTGCCACTGCACTCCAGCCTGGGCAACAGAGCGAGACTGTCTCAAAAAATAAAAATAAAAAATAAAATAGCCGATAAAAAGTCTTTGTCTAGTAAGTCCAATGTCTGGGCTTCCTCAAAGACATTTTCTATCATTGCTTCTTTTCCAAAGTGTATGGGACATACTTCCTTGTCTTTTCACATATAGTTAATTTTTATTGAAATATAGATATTTAAAAAAATACAACAGCTCAAAAAATCAAATCCTCATCTTCCCACTGAAGCAGAGTTTGCTGTTGTTGCTCCTTGTTGCAGTCATTATTTTTTTAGTAACTTTTCTGAACTAATTCTGTTAAATCTGTTTTCAAATATATATCATTATTATTATTATCATTTGTGGCCACTGAAGTCTCTATACAATTAGCTTAGTTGCCAGGTTGGACAGAGAAATTCTTAAAGACTTTCTTGCATGAATCTCTCAGTTTTTGCTGAAGAGACCCTGTGTGTTTGTTTTGTAGCATGCTTTCAATACTCAGCTAGGTAGTTTCTCACTCTTCCTTAGCCCTTACTTTCTGCTTGCACAGAGTCTGCAGTTCAAAGATGAGAGCTTGATTCTTCACAGATATTTCTTGAGCATGCACACAACTGACAAATGTGCATGCCTTCTATATTGCAGAGAGCATGTCTGAGCTTTTCAAAGTTCCTGTGGACATCTCTTTCCCCAGCTCTTCTTTTTTAAGCTTTTTGGTTAGTCTCTTTTTGGCTTTAATTGTTATCCATTTCTTCAGGCAGCTGTGGCATTAAAATATTTGCCTCTTAATGTTTGTGACAAATGCTCCCTAGAGAGAGGCTTTTAGCCCTGAATGCAGTTCAAATAAAGATAAGTAGAGATGGGGTTTCAAGTTTCAAAATGTTAGCCAGGATGGTCTCGATCTCCTGACCTCGTGATCTGCCCCTCTCGGCCTCCCAAAGTGCTGGGATTACAGGCTTGAGGCACCACGCCCGGCCTACAATGGTTTTAAACAAATTTTGAAAAATATTTTTTATGATTTCCTGTTTGTTCTCAGTGGAAGACTTCATTGAAAGAAGTTATTGGCCAAGTGTGGTGGCTCACGCCTATAATCCCAGCATGTTGGGAGACCGAGGCAGGTGGATCACAAGGTCAGGAGTTCGAGACCAGCCTGGTCAACATAGTGAAACCCCATCTCTACTAAAAATACAAAAATAAGCTGGGCGTGGTAGCGTGCGCCTGTAATCCCAGCCACTCAGGAGGCTGAGGCAGGAGAATCGCTTGAACCCAGGAAGTGGAGGTTGCAGTGAGCTGAGATCATGCCACTGCACACCAGTCTGGGTGACAGAGCAAGACTCCACCTCAACCAAGAAAAAAAAAGAAAAAAGAAAAAGAAGTTATTACACCATTGCTAAAAGTAATGTTGTTGTTGTATTTAAATATACGGAAGAGCTATACATTCTTCATTCACTAACTTACATATTGGGGCTTCACATAAGTAGGTAAACTTCCTAAAGGCATTTGAGTTTATTATCCTTAAAACAGCAAAATCATTAAATTAAATATGTTGGGCACTTAAACAGAGCTCTGTGAAATAGCTATACAAGACCTAATCTTGGGGATAAGAAGAAACTAGAAAAATTAATTATTGAGGAAGCAGAACACTGCAGTGGCTAAGTTATGATTTAAAGTTTTCTTAATAACGTAAATGACTAAAATGGAATAAAAAATAAGGCATTTTCATCAAGATAAGAACAGGGCAGTAATACACTTTCTAGGATACAGTAAAGCCAGGGGCAGCTCACCAGCATACATGGGGGACAGAACACTTCAAGTTACAGTGAACAACCTCAGATATGATTCCGAAAAGTTTAATCATGAATGTATTTGTGAAAGTTGTCAGGATCAAAACCAGAGTCACTTTTGTTAAAAACAAACAAACAACTCTTCAACAGAGCTGGGAAAGTCCTTAAAGAGTTCTCATTTATAATTAGCTGATAACAAAAAGCACCACAAACGACTGCAAAAAACACTACTTTGCACAAAGGTCATTTGAACCTTATGCAAAAATACTACTGTAAGGACATCTGCCCAGCAACTGCTTGTGCAACTTTAGACTGACTTTACTTTTGTTATTAACCTTTGTAGCCAAAGATTATAATCTCAAACAATTATGTAATCTTCTTAATTTTTTTCTTTAAAAACCTTTGTCTTCTTTTATCCTCCTGAATATGAATGTCATTTTCTGTGGAACATTTATTCAGATTGCAATGTCCTATTCCTAAATAAATATCATTTTCTTTTAGAGACACTCTTTCTGGTTATTTAGGTTGACACATTTGATGAGCAAGAAGAGATGTGCAATATTCTAGGCAACAACTTGATTTAAAATCAAGTTAGCTGCAACAGAAAGATAAATTCTTCCACGACAGAGGGGAGTAACAAGCACAGAAACTAGGTCAAGTGCTGGGAATTTATTTACAATAGAGAATATAGGTAGAGAACACCACTAGTTCTAACAAAGATAATTTGAATAATGGGAGAGAGAGAAAGAGTGATAGCATTAAACCTGAACTTTGATAACCAATATTTTTTAAAATGGTAAAGAAAAAACAATAAAAGCCCTACTAAGATGATAGTTTCTCTTGTACTGAAGCAGGGTCAAGTGGAAAAATGTGCAACTCTGACTAAGCATTAGGTAAGTGTGTTGAGATGAAGAAGTCACAGTTTAACAGAGAAGCTGCTGGAAAGAACAGAGACAGAGACTAAAAACCTGAGATCCAGATTTTAGTATGACAGGAACTGATCTCTCTGTTATGGTTATAATAGTTTTTAGTATGACAGGAACTGATCTGTCTGTTATGGTTATAATAGTTTTTAGTTTTCACTCTGTGTTTTGACTGTACTTTAACATTTTAAACTCTATATCTTCATCATGTTCATATCAATCTCATATTAAAATGGCTTTAGTAAACTGTATTGTTTATAAGTAAAACCAGCCTCCATATCATGACAATGTTCTGGCCTAGCTCACTTCTGCTTCCTATTTCTTCTACAACCTGCCTTTTATTGGCATAGTACTGATTACATCCCTAACAGAGGGCAGTAACTCTGTCATCTTCATTTCTGCATACCCATATCCCCTTTCACAGCACTGGATGTAGAGGCAGTGTTCAAGAGTTCTTTACTGATACAAAATTCAGTAACCATCTATCAATTCAATGTGGGCAGGCTTAAGCAGATTTTTATCTCATGACAGAACAAGAGCATTAGGACATACCATTACCCCAAACAGAAAATACTAAATGTAGCAATAAATTATGAGCTTCTAATAAAAAGAAACAGTGTTTTGGTATACTCCTGTCCAAAGAATGATCCTCTTCTATTGAGGAAAATTCTTCTTTATCCCCATCTAGTAATCCAGACCATGCAAATGAATACTGGCAACTAATGGGCAACAGATGTTGCAGCCAGATGGCCCCTAACTTGAAAGTAGTTAACTTGTACTCAGGTGGTTATATTTCTTTAAAAGTGTTATGTAGTCTGTCCTTTTTTTGTTATACTCAGTAATTAGTGGGCAGTTAAATACTTAATGCTATTAATTTAATTAAAGTAGTTTTAATGAAAAATAAAAAGATAAATGATTGGATTTCTGATGCCCTGGTGTAATTCAAACAATTTGGTCCAAGCCTTCAAACATTAAGTTCTATGGTTGACCTTGCAAAACCAAATTTATAAAAAGCAAATATTGATTACCAAATATCTTTACAAGATATTTCATACATTCTCTGATCCAGAAAATAGAGAAGAAAACTTAATTTTTGAAATGGACAGGTAAATTTGGAAATGAAAGTTTTATCGTTATTACATAAAAAGAGAGATTGCCGTGATAGGAAGAATGAATGCTACAACATAAACCTTCTAAGGTTACTTTTCCCATAAGACACATGGAAGAAATACTGCCAGAGTACCCTCAAGCATTATTTTAACAAGCATAACATTATCAGTAGAAAGAAACAATAGCAGGGCAGAAAGATATTACAATTGAATATGATCTCTCATTTTGAAGAAAACAGCAGGTTGAATCACAAGGCTAAGAGGTAAGGTAGCCCTGCTGGCTACAGCCACTGACTCTTTGAAATAACTATCACTCACACATTGGTGAGATCATCATAAACATGTGAAGCAAGGCCTCAAACAATGTAACCTAGCAGGGCATGATGACTCACACCTATAATTCCAGCACTTTGGGAGGCTGGCGTGTGAGGATCACTTAAGGCAAGGAGTTTGAGATCAGCCAGGGCAACATAGTAAGACTCCATCTTTATGGAAAAAATAAGAAGAAGAAGAAGAAAAAGCCAGACATTTTTTTTTTTTTTTTTGCCAGATCTGGTGGTACATGCCTGTAGTCCCAGCTACTTGGGAGGCTGAGGTGGGAGAATCACTTGAGAATAGGAGTTTGAGGCTGCAGGGAGCCATAATTGTGCCACTGCACTTCAGCCTGGGAGACAGAGCAAGATCCTGTCTCTAAACAAAAATAAATTTTAAAAAAAGAAACAATAACACCATCGAACACAAAAAATAACATTCCACTGGTTTATTAACCTATAAAGTAATCTAAATGAAGGTTTATAAAATTTTGTTGTTCAAATACATTATTTTATTATCACTTCAAAGAAATATAAATTTAAGTAAATGTTTTGAAAAGGTTAGCAGGCACATTTTAATTTTTAATTCCTTTATTTGGCACAGGGTCTCACCTTTTCTCCTGCAAAATATAAATAATAGCACAACAGTTTGGTAGAAGAGCAGTGGCCTTCAAATTAAATTTGCAGACAAGAGTCTACAACTACCAACCAGGTATCTTTATTCTTTATGCCCATTTTATGAATGAAGAAAAGTATTTCACTGTCCTTTCATGAAAAAAAAAAAAGAAAGAAAGAAAAAGTAAAACTGGGAATAAGAGTGAGTGGGAACAAGATGGTTCAGTTTCTCAGTCTTTCAAATTGTCTTACATCAATCGCGTATTGATATCCCATTGCATAACAACAGATATTCTGCATACTCTACCATTTTCACATATCAATCCTAATCAACTATACTTGCCAAGATCACAAACAACCTCTTTACCACTAAATCAAACTGATCGATTTTGTCCTTATCTTGCATGATCTCCTGGTGTTTGCTTCACATCTATCCCTTACTAATTTTTTCTAATGATACAGTTTTCTGGCATCTCACACTCAGATTTTTTTTTTTTTTCCTTTTCCCCTAACTGCTTCTTCTCAGGTGGTTTGCTTGTATGGTTGTCCAGATAGGCTTCATTGATAAGATAAAAATTGAGCAAAGCCATTAACAAGGTGAGAATGATAGTTAAGCAGGAATGACAGGAAGATAATTCTAGGAAGAGGAATTAATTTAAACACAGCAATGCCCCTAAGATGGGATTGTGTTCATATTTTCAAGGAACAGAAAATATGCAAGTATTGCTGGGGCTGAGTTAGGGATGGGAAGAATTTTTGATGAAGACAGGAGGTGCTAGAGTTACCAAAATATGTAGAGCTTTACTTGCTATGTAAGGTCTTTCACTTTATTCTGAGTGATATAGGGAAGTATTGAAGAGTTTTGATCAAAGGAGTTATGATTGAATTTTGTTGTTAAGGTTTACTTTTGCTTTTGTGTAAGAACAAATTTTATAGGAGCAAAGTAAAAGCAGGAATTCCAGTTGGGATGTCATTACAACAATGCAGATGAAAAATGATGATATTTCTACCAAATATGCAGCAGTAGAGGGAGTGAAAAAAAATAAAATTCTAGAAATACCTTGAATGTAGAAAGGATTATCTGATAACTTGGATATGAGGTGTGAGAGCCAAAAGGATTCAAGAACGGCTTTATACCTTTGGTGTGGAAAACTGAAAAGTTTAATTAATTTCAACTGAAATGGGATGGGCTATAATTGAAGTAGATTGCAGTGGTAATGGATGGTTAGGAGAGAGAACAGATCAGAAGTTACATTTGGGATATGTTGAATTCACAATGGTTATTAGAAATCCACGTGAAGATGTGGAAGAAGCAGTTGACTATATGTCTGAAATTCAGAAAAGAAGTTTGGATTGAAAATTTTAATTAGAAGTAAGTAGCATGTGAATGATACTTAAAACCATGAGCCTAGATTAAGTAATTAGGAATGTGAATATAAATTGAGAAGAGAAAAGGATCAAAAACAGAGCCTTTAGCAACACCAATATTAGAAAGTGGAAGAAAATAATAAAAGAAATGAGAAAGAATAATCAATGTGATAAGAGAAAACAAGAGAAAATGGATTTCTGGACGCCAAATGAACAAATGGTAGTAATCAACTATGTCAAATGCCGCTGATTGGCCAAGTAAAATAAATAGTGGAATTTGATCATTCAATTTAGTAACGTGGAAATTATTAGTGACATTAATGAGAGTAGTTTCAGTGGAGTTGTATCATGATAGTTTGATGGGAGAAAAGAAAATTGGAGACAAAGCATAGACCATTCTTTTCAGAAGTTTCGATGCAAAGGGGAGAAGAAAAAAGTGGTATCTGGTTGATGAACTGCTGGACACGTTGTTTGTTTGCAATGTGAGAGAGATTAACATCCATATAACAATGTTGTCATATCACAGACTGGCTCCACTTCCTGTTATATGGTCCTTGCCTACCTCCTCACCACTTTACAGATCCTATCAATTACTAAACCCTCGTGCTTCTACTTCCTTAATATCATTCAAATCAAGTAACTTCTCTCAAGCCCCCTAGTCCACTATGGTTTGTTTGTTGCCATTTCTCTAACAGGCCATAAATATAATTCCTCCTTACATTTTCCACTATTGCCTTCCCCTGATTTAATCTCTAAACTACCTTGGGGTAAATTATTTTGCAATAAATATGTGATTATGTTAACCTCTTATTCAAAATACTAAAATGACTGTTCATCACCTTCCAGCTAGTTATATAATTATGTATTTTTCACAGGAAAATTTATATTACTTCTTGTCAAAAAGCCTGCAATGATTATTCATCATCTGCTACATAAAAACTAATCTCTTTAAGTAAGCACAATAGGTCTTTTTAAATCTGGCCCCTGTTCATCACTCAGATCACCTTCTACTTCATCTTTTTTTATAAGAAATTTGAGGGCAGGGATTTTTCCACTTTGTTCAGGACTGTACCTTGAGAACTTCAAATAGTGTCTGGTCTGAATTAATTAGTTAAAAATAAATAAAAGAATGTCTGGATGAATGAGCACATGCCTTTTGCAATATCTAATGGATAGTGAGTGTGCAATTGTGAATAACTTTAATGAAATGGAAAGGACTTCTTCTTACATGTCCAAGAGGTCTTCAGTGTTCTATGAACTAATTGCACTAGTTTTTGTCTCTACATCTTATCTTATCCAACACCCATACACACAAATCTGAGAGATTGTCTTTATGTTCACTTTTATTGGATGTATCATCTATATTGGATAATAGAATATTCTTTAAGCAAGAGATGGAAATGAGTTGTAGTGATTCTACCTTCTATACCACTAGCTGTAAATATAAATATGCACTGCTTGTATACTTTTTGACATTGAAGATAAGGTCAAGTTTATTGGCTTTAAACTTTTGAAATCATATGAGTTAAAAGATCTGTACAATACAAATCAGGACTGAGACTAACCCCAGTTTCATAGCTGTATTAGTTCTCATGTTGCTAATACAGACATATCAAAGACTGAGTCATTTATAAAGAAAAAGAGGTTTAATGGACTGATAGTTCCACGTGGCTGGCTGGGGAGGCCTCATAATCATGGCAGAAGGTGAAAGGCACATCTTACATGGTGGCAGGCAAGAAAGAATGAAAGCCAGTGACAGGGGAAACCCCTTATAGAACCATCAGTTCTCATGAGACTTATTCACTACCATGAAAACAGTATGGGGAAAACTGGCTCTATGATTCAATTATTTCCCACTAGGTCCCTCCCACAACATGTGAGAATTATGGGAGCTACTATTCAATATGAGATTTGGGTTGAGACACAGCCAAACCATATCCATAGTCTATTAAACAATTTGTAGTAGCACAAAACTTCATCATCACCATGTGTTTTATCAACTTTAGTTTTACTAAGTGAATTTTTTTTTAAGATGGAGTTTTGCTCTTATTGCCCAAGCTGTAGTGCAACAGCTGGATCTCAGCTAACTGCAACCTCTGCCTCCTAGGTTCAAGCGATTCCTCTACCTCAACCACCTGAGTAGCTGGGATTATAGGCACATGCCACCATGCCCAGCTAATTTTTTGTATTTTTAGTAGAAACAGGGTTTCATCATGTTAGCCAGGCTGTTCTCAAACTCCTGACCTCAGGTGAACCACCAGCCTCAGCCTCCCAAAGTGTTGGCATTACAGGTGTGAGCCACCGCGCCTAGCTCCTGGGTGAAAATTTTATATGGTATGACATTGCAAATGAATTTTATTATTATTTTATTTTAAGAATAGGGAAATTATAAAGAAAGAAGCAAGTGTTAACGATCACAATGCCTCAGGAGTTACAGGTCTGCAGGTAAGGAAGAGGACATGGGGCTTAAACACTGAGGATGTCTGACAATAGCTACCCATTTCCATAAAAGATTAAGTCAGCTGAAGTATGCACACTACTTTGACTAACATATGAGGTAAACACTGGTGGATTTAAAAGCAAGTGGACATTTTCTGCATAATAAATACATTCATTCTTTTTCCAAAGTACGTTTTCATAGTCATATGGCAATCTGAAAACCATTGGCTTTTTTCCTCTCAGATAATGCACCCTTTGTTAAGGGATAATTGCAAAGATTTCTCAACACATTTCAAATTTCAGGTCCCTGAGGAGAGAAATATAAATTTACCACTACATTATATTAAGAAAGGTTATCAATGGTATTTTATAATGATATTCTCAATAGCCAATTGCGAAAATCAATCACACACACACAAAAACTCTCTCGTATAACTTAAGAATTAATCACTTGTGGTTTATCTGACAGAGTTATAACTTACAACTAGAGCAAATGGCTCTATTACACTTTCAGAGCAGTGGTGGTTTAGCTTGCTACTAGGGCAGAATTACAGCAGGCAATTAAATGAGATTTCATGGAACTGAAAAGATTTGCTTTTACAGATTTAAAATCCAGTAATATAAAGAAAGTTTTAGGACTAAAAAGTATTTTATTGAATAAAACTTGTTTATAAAAAGGTAAGCCTGTAGGGGAATATATGTGCAACATTCTATTTTTTATATTTAAAGGAAATGAGATTTCTGTGGCTAAAAACAGCAAAAGCAAAACAACTAGTTACAATTTTTTAGTAACCTAGATAGTTAACATAGCTTTAATCATTTAAATTTCTTTGCTATTGCATTGGGTATATTTTCAGACTTTTTAAAATAAATAAATAAGATTGTATTTTGCAAATAATATTGAGTAAGTGAATGTAAACAAATAAAGTAGTACTCTTACATTTCAAAGTTTTAAAATAATTCAAACTTGTGACAGAAAATGCTCATTCATTGAGGCTGCAACTTTTGGTGTAAAGCCATCAAAAACAAAAATGTATGGTACATATTATGTTCTTGTAGAATTATTTTTATTTTTAAATGAAGTAGTGCTTTATCTTCTTAGTATCTCTGTCAAAACTTAATAATTATTAGGTGGATGGATAAATGAATGAATAGATGGATAAAAGACAAACTGTCTTGTAGAATTTAGATATTTTGAGAATAATATTTTATTTGCATATCAAATATTCAGGTCTCCCAATATTATCTTTTATAGTGGCCATTAGTACTTTTTACTGAAATGTTAATTTCTCTGTTGAAATGACACTGAATCTCACTTTAGAAAGTTATTATAATAACTATTTCCCAGTCCTCCTTTAAAGTTATTCAATGTATCCTAACATCAGTTTCTATAAAATTGTTCCCTTTGTCTTTTCATATACATTTTATCAGCATATCTCCAGAGATTACAGGCATATTAAAATGTATTTAGGTTGTTTTATTACTGACAAGCTACCCTTTTTAATGAGCAATATCCAGAAATGTCTAATATAAAGTATGCCTCTGGTATGTAATTTTTGAATAAATAAATAAATGAATTAAGGCAAAGAATTTTTATTCCAGTTAAAATATGGACACTGCAATAATTTTCTCAAGTAAAATCCTTTAATTAGAAGCAAGACCACAAATGGCACAACCCAAACCAACCTAAAATTATGACTTACTTATTCTGAAGCAGAAAGAGTTCTTAACTAGCATTTAAATCAGTCTCTTTATTTTATAGATGAGGAAACTGAGCCCCACATTTACTGTTATCAGTTCAGAGTCACATGACTTGACACAGTAAGGATTATAATTGATCTCCTCTCACTCTCACTTTTGTGCTTCTTCCACCCAGTCATGTGAACTCTTACTCAGATTACAAAATCAAATCTGATTGTTGGCTGTCCTGCCTCCTTGTCCCTCTCTAGAAATTAAGGTTGCAATTAATATGTTTATGCATCTAGGAAAGAGACACAAAGAATCCCACTGAATAAGCAGACATTAAGCAGATTTTTGGTACAATTCATCAGCACTTTGGTAAAGAAGTTGTTTTCTGAGTGACAACAGATGAGGAGATATATTTTAGGAGAAATGGGAAATTTGGTAGGCCAGAGACATAACTGATCTAAGGCAAAACATAGGAAGCAAGCTAGACCGTATATCTATTGGATACAGAAAACAGAATAATATTTTAAACAACTGGAAAATTGAAAAAAAATACAAGATAAGTGTCTTACTTTTGGTTTCAGACCTTTGTGTAAAGATAAAGTTGAAAAGAGGGATCATGAGACAAAAACTCAAGTTCTTGTTCTCTTGGTTGAAATCTGCTAATTGAGGATTTGACTTATGAGACTTAGGGGAAAGGTAGTAAGTGAAAGAAAGACATTATAATCCAAGTTATAAAGCAGAGACTTGAGCTAATTCATTGTTCATAACATGCTTAGTAATGGTACTAAATTGGGGCAACAAAGTACAGCATGAGCCAAATCTCACCCATCTCCCGTTTCTGTAATTAAAAAGTTTGATAACAAAGTAGACACACCAGTTCATTCACTATGTCTACAGCTGCTTCATATACTGGCAGAATTGAATCATTGCAATACAGATTATATGGCTCTCAAAGCCTTAAATATTTGCTAACTGAATGTTTACAGAAAAAGTTTTCCAATCTCCGAACGAAATAATGCTTCATATTCTTTTACTAATTTAATTTTTTCAAGTTCTCAAAGTGATAAAATATTGACTATTATATTCCCCATTTACAGAGGAATATCTGGCACTTAATAAGTATTCAAAAAATAGTAGACCATGTGAGGGAATGAATCAAGTTACTGCTATTATGATCAACATTTTCAGGTGGACTATGGGGAGGAATGACCACATGGCAGAAAATTTTGGCTTCATTTTTCTTTTCATTGATTCTCAGGTATTTATGCCTTTGATTACTCAATATGATTTTCTTCACTTTTCTCTCTCTAATTATCCTTATCTATCCCCTATTTGTGCTTTTTTCTATTATCATTCTTCCCTAAAAGAGAATAATACATGTTGGATAAATAAGTCATTTTGGTTCAAATAATTTCTGTGTTTTTAATATTTATGTGAAAAATATAAATCAAGCCTATTTTTTGTTTTCCAAAACCTAAACACATATTTACTGATATATAGCACTTATAATTTTTTCTCTTTTTATTAAGGAACATTGATCATGAAGAAAATATGCCTGATTTATAATATTCTATGGAAATTCTGATATTTTATTGTTTTAGCTCTCTGCCATTGACAATAACCCTGGAGGCTTACATTCTCTAAAGTTATTTATCTCAAAATAGATCAAAATGCAGACATTTATTGTATTGCTGGATGCTGTTTTGTATCCTGAGGTTTCACCTATGATGAGAAAAGCGAATGTTAAGTGTATCTTAAATAATAATTGTCACATACTCAATAGTATTATGAAAAATTCCCTATAGATTACTACAAAACAACTTTTAAAAAATACGATATTAATTCTTTTTTCTAAAGACAGAGAACAAATTGAGTTACATTATGAGGTCTCAAGTAATACTCATAAGTAAGTTTATACATGTTTGTGTATACATAAATATAAAGAGAGCAACATCCATTTTATTTGCAAAAAAAATCTCAGACATAATAATAACAATACCATAAACTCTCAAGGCTAAATTAATGTTGATTTTCAATGGATTTTCCCAGGTAAACGTTAAGAAACTGTATTGCTTTATTTGGCCATTTTAGTAGAAGCATATTGTTTTCTGTATTTGTGCTATATTATAGTGGCTCATAACAACATTCAACACATACGTATCATTTACTAAAAAAAAATCGGAGAGCAGATTCTAGTAGTTTAGCAGAAAGCAAAATAGAACAGTTAATAATCATGAACTTAGACTGCTGAAGGCACCTGAACTTAGAGTAAAGCATGAAGTGCCTGTCTTCGCCAGCAGCTCTCTGAATTTCATGTCCTCCTGGCAACTTGTCTCTTCTAGCTTACATACGGTAGCCACTCCAAAATCCTAGAACAACTTACACATTTCCCAAGATGAAGCTTCAAGAATTATTTTTCTTTCTTATTTCCATTCTATTTAGCTAATGAATGAAGAGTAAATCATACATGAATTTTCTTAGTAAAGAATGAAAATGTAAGAACTAATGGGAAAAACAGCAAAACACACACAGAATCAGTTTTCTGTAAGTATACACTACACTCACTGAAATAATCAAAATGTATTGGCATTTCTTTACTAAATTATTTATTATTATACCATGCAGCATTTAATTTATATTGAATTGTTCTCCATTTACAATCATGTCCTTTCAATATGAGCACAAGTTTCTGAAAAACAGGATTTCAATTTTATACCTCCTTTGTGTTTTTTATTGGTGCCTAATACATTAATAGAGTAGCCAATTTATTATCTCTGACTGCCTCTTATGCACAAAGCCTTCTGAGTTTATTAACGTATAAATTCTAAGAATATATAATCAAATTGTAGAGTCAGCTAATCATACAAAAGACAATGTAAAAAAAAAAGCGCAAACTATAAGGTCTCATGAAAGGTACAGATAAAACATTCCTGAAGGTATACAGTTGATATGAAAAAAATAAATTAAGACACGTAAAAATAAGAGTACATTATGGTAATAATCCAGAGGTGATCTGGTTCACAGTTTTCATTTCATA
The DNA here is from genome assembly GCF_009828535.3 of Hylobates moloch. NCBI lineage: Eukaryota > Metazoa > Chordata > Mammalia > Primates > Hylobatidae > Hylobates > Hylobates moloch. The sequence goes on from NW_026652280.1 coordinate 122,815,145, forward strand.
GGTGAGGAAACTAAATTAAATATGCTGTAATATTAGCACAATTTGCACAGCCAAAAATAGTAAGCTGGGGCTACAATTCAACTTGGCAAATTGTATTCACTGCATTCATTAGCAATATATATTGGGCTTTACTGAAACATCACTGTAATAATGTTCCAGTTATCTATCAATGTGTAATAACCACCCACACCCCAAACTGGTGTCATGAAACAACAATCATTGTATTATGATCTGGGATTCTGTGAGTCAGACTCCAAGAAGGTACAGTGGGTATGATTCATTTCTGTTCTGCATCTGAAAAATCTGAATGTTGGAGTGACTTAAAGAGCTAGATGGTGGAATCATCTAAAGGTTTCTTTACACACGTGAGACATAAGGGTAAAGACACGATTGTTGGTTTCCATTTGGCTTGTGCATCTTCACAGCATGGCAAACTTGAGGTAACTGGAATTCTTACAAGTAACTCAGGGCTCCAAGAGTGAACGTGCCATTGAATAAGGCAGTATGATATTTGGTGACCTTGCCTTGGAAGTCACATGGCATCACTCCTACCATACTCTATGGACGAAACAGTCACAAGCTACCCAGATTCAAGGGAAAGAATTCTCTACAGGGGAAGTGCCAAAATCCATATTTTAAAGACAGCATACTTTATTTTTCCTTTCCTGGACTGACCTTTATGGAAAACATTTTTCCTCATTATTTTAATCTGAGTGTTCTGATAGTGGCAGTCAGTCTCTGTAGAACTGTTGTTACTTACATGCTACAGTTAAAATAATTATTTAAAAAATTGTTTGTCACATGGAATCTTTTTCTACAGAATTCAACTTAAAAATGAATACCGTAACATAATTGGCCTAAAAAAGAACATTAAATGTCCCACCTTCCTTCATTTTCACTTATTCCAATACTTTAAGTAAATAAATAGAACTCGAGAGTATGTCAGGAAGATTATACATTTAATTAGTGTACAATGGGATGTTATCTACATTGAAGATGTATGATATGGCACTATATCATTTATCATTTCACTGGATAGAAAGGCGGTTTCATTAAGAAAGAACATATATAAGTGTAGGATCATTGTATTAGATAGGAAAAAAAACACCTGTTTGGGTTCTTTCACACCATTCAACACAGAACACTTCTGACACCAGATAGTTTAGAGGGTTTTCCCCATATACGAAACAATTCTTCAGTGGATACAAACTGAATATCTTACAATTTAAAGCAATTCTGACACTCTCTACCTGGAGATAGTATCAGATCCCACAGGTTAAGATCTTAATCCAATAAGACCAGCCCAAAATTCAGGTGTCAATTGCAAGCCCTAGGTTGTTCATCTTCCTAAACCTACCTAACAAGTTATAAAACAGCATTGCTATGACCCTTTCCTTGGGTTTGATGAACCTGCTACAGCAACTCACAGATCTCAGGAAAATATTTAGATTTACTAGTTTATTTTATTAATAAAGGACATGACAAAGGATATAGATAAGCATCCACATGAAGAAATACATAGGTTAACGTAAATGGGAATAGGTGTGGATTTTCCATGACCTCTTCAGGTGTGCCATTCTTCTAGCACCTCCATCTGTTTGGCAACCAAGAAACTCTCAGAAGCCTGTAGTTCAGGCATTTTTTTTTTATGGAGGCTTCATCATGTAGTCATGATTAATTACTAACTCAATCTCCAACCCCACTCCCCCTCCCACAGGTCGAGGAGTGAGGATGAATGAAAGTTCTAAGCCTCTAATTATGGCTTGGTCTTTCTGGTGACCAGCCCCATCCTGGAACCCAACAAAAGTCATTAAAACAAAAGACATGCCTATCACCCAGGAAATTTCAAGAGATTCACAGCCTGTGTCAGAACCTAGAGTCAAAGACCAAATATTTGAACAAAAGATGCCTCTAGTACCATGATAACCAAGAAATTACAAGAATTTTACCAGGGACAGAGACAAAATATGGACTTATTATATTACAGTATAACGATCATGTTATTCAATTGATGGTGCAATTGCTTAAAATACTAAAGAATCTTGAGATCAAATCTTCAAAGACTAAAAGTGAAACTTACATGGATAGCCTCAGACTTTTATTGCCTAAGGCAAAAGAGCTTTCCATTTTCATCTTCATTTTAAACTTTCCTCAGAAAAATCCATAGGAACTTTTCACATACTGTTTTCTCAATATGGACCATACCCCCACTTCTTTGTAATTTATCTAACTTTTCATTCAGAAAATCAACCAGAATGTTCCTGCTTCATTCTTCCTAACTTTCCATTTCAAAATAGGCCCCCAACAAAACAGGGCTGTTTTTGTTTCTTTGTTTATTCCTCACTACTGGTATGCCATATCTAGCATAATGTTAGATATCTTGCTATTAATTAAATATTTATTATGTAAGGAATACATGGATGATTACTCCATTTGGTGATATACCAAATCAGAACATGTAGTCATCTGACTCCCAATTCCAGACACTAATAATTGAAATTCACAATATGATCCTAATGCATTAAATATAACTTTTGTTTGTTGTCTAATTCATGATTCATTTAGTAGAAAAAATAATTTTTGTAGAGATTTTGTTTTGGTGACAATAAATTAAAATTTTCAGCATTCTTTCTTTCTTTTCTTTTCTTTTTTTTTTTCTGCGATGGAGTCTCCCGCTGTTGCCTAGGCTGTAGTGCAGTGGCACCATCTCGGCTCACTGCAACCTCCGCCTCCCAGGTTCAAGCGATTCTCCTGCCTCAGCCTCCTGAGTAGCTGAGATTACAGGTGGGTGCCACCATGCCTGGCTAATTTTTGTATTTTCAATAGAGATGGGTTTTCACCATGTTGCTCAGGCTGATCTCAAACTCCTGAGCTCGTGATCTGCCTGCCTCGGCCTTCCAAAGTGTTGAGATTACAGGCATGAGCATTATTTCTTAAAATTGAACTCAAAAACAAGTAAATCAAGTATGAAACATGAGAAATAGAATTTAGACCCTGTGTTTGCCTTAAATTATGAATAACTTTTAGTGGAATATAAGGGCACATTTGATTTAGAATTTTCATTTCAACAGGAAAAAAGAAATACTTATGTTTTGACAAAGAAAGATTTTAAAATACCAGACATTAGACAAAGGAATTCTTGAATTCTTCAGGGAAATATTTTTATCAGGATAACATACTTTTTTATTATATCTTGAAATTGTAATATGAACAGGTGGCTCTGGAGACTATGTTCACATCAGAAAATAAGACTTTTCAAAGAATAATGACCTCTTCATAGCTGCCACAAAGAGCCACAGATGAGATATCAATGAATAGAGAAGTCAAAAATGTCATAGACATCTCAATTGCCAGACTCTCCTATGCCCAGCACGCCTGACTCTGTTTGAAACATGGGGCATGTCCATCAAATGTAAGAGTTGAAAATAGCTATATCAGGTCAAAAAGAAAAAGATTTTTTTTAATGTAGGAAATTTACACCACAGTTAAAGAGTCACTTTTATTGTATTCTTCTTCTATTTTGATAACATTCAGCAATTTTTTTTAAAAAGTAAAAATAGTTTACTTGTTTGAGGTTTTCTCCCAGTGTCAAGAAACTAGAATTGTTTTATTATAGGGGGAAAGAAAGATCAGTAAAAAAACATAAAACACCGCTTGATCGTGTACAAGTGGTCAACATCGTTCTCAATTACTATTTTATTTTACCTTTGCATTTCTTTTTCTCCAAATATAAATTTTGGGATATTTGGTGGCAATTAATCAAATGTAGTTTTACATTAATTATTAGTCCCTTCTCACACTGCTATAAAGAACTGCCCAAGACTGGATAATTTATAAAGAATTGAGGTTTAATTGACTCAAGGTTCTAGAGGGCTGGAGAGGCCTCGGGAAACTTACAATCATGGCAGGAGAGAAAGCAAACATTTCCTTCTTCACACGGTGGCAGGAAGGAGAAGTGCTGAGTGAAGCAGGGAGAAAGCCCCTTATAAAACCATCAGATCTCATGAGAACTCATTCACTATCATGCAAACAGCATGAGGGTACCCACCCCCAAGATTCAATTACTTCCCACAGGGCCCCTCCCAGGACAGGTGGGGATTATGGAAACGACAATTCAAGATAAGATGTGGGTGGGGGAACAGCCAAACCATATCATTATCTAAGTTTGAAAAAAAAAAAGTTATATTTGTTAAATGTAAGTGCTGTAAGCTGCAGTCATTCTGAGTAATATTGTTAAGCACAGAAGCCAAGACATAGTAAAGTGAAATTAATGGAAATACTTTATAAGGGCTTTAAAGTTAGACACCTCAAACATTCATTAATGTTTTCCTTAAGTTATTTTATTTTTTTCTCTGTGGAATAAAAACATTTTTCTGTTCTACCTACAAAAAATTTGAATCATTTTAATATTAGTATTCTATATCCCAGTATCTGATATCTCCTTATTTTACATTCCTTTGGTGCTCAGAGAAATGGAGATGGTTATGAAGGTATCTATTTTATTCTTTGTATGGCCCTAAAAACTCTGACCACCAAAAAATCTGAGACAGGTCTCAGTCAATTTAGGATGTTTATTTTGCCAAAATTAAAGATGCATGCGAGTGACACAGCCTCAGGAGGTCCTGATGACATGTGCCTAAGGTGGTCAGAGCACACTTTGGTTTTATACATTTTAGGGAGATATGAGACATCAATTAATACATGTAAGGTGAACATTGGTTCTGTCCAGAGAGGCACGACAATTGAAAACGGGGAGAGAACTTCAAAGTCGTAGGTAGAGAAGAGACAAATGGTAGTATTCTTTTGAGTTTCTGATTAGCCTTTCCAAAGGAGGCAATCAAATATGTGTTTATCTCGGTGAGCAGAAGGATGACTTTGAATAGATTATTACGCAGGTTTGCCCAAGCAGTTTCCAACTTGACTTTTCCCTTTAGCTGAGTGATTTTGGGGCCCCAAGATTTATTTTCCTTTTACAAATCTTAAAATGAGATCAAAATTTAAAATGTAGATTTCTTGTAGTCTACCACTGTACACTACAGCTGGAGAAACTGGAATTTTTAGGGTACAACAGTGGAGGGCAGAACAGTCCAAACAGTAGGTTGTTACCATTGCTGAGATTGTAGGCATTTACAAAGCACAGTGAAAGTGAGCATCCGCTTTTCCTATTCTGGTTTCCTTAGTTTCCATAACAGTTAGTGAGGTCAGAAACAGGACCAGATAGGCAAATCTGGTGTAGGATGCATTTTTCTACCCTTATGTGGCAGAATGAAAAAAATATGTGGTACTCAGAGCTCTGATACAGGCATTATTATTTCTCTCAATAATCTCTTCTTTGTCTTTCCATACGTCTTTATAGATTTTCCTTGAAGATAGTCATAATATGGTAAAGTAACCCAAGTGAGGTCCCCACTTTGTTTCCCTGTGGTTTTCTCATGATAATATCATTAACTTCAAGAAGAAATGTATTTTCCATACCACACACAGTTTGCTCTACCCTTCATACAGCCACATTCCATCCCTTGTTCTAAGTACCCTCATTAGGGGCAATGAGAATGAAAATTTCTGCAGTATTTCCTTTTGTATGTTGGTTGCACCTCCATAATGACTTTTTGACCTGTGGAGACACATCTCTGAATCATTGACTTTAGAAATTTATCTCTTCCAATTAACCCAGATAAATTTTGACCTTGCAATAAAAATTATTTTTCTGATCAACTTTGCTGAGTAAATGTATTTAATCATAAGGTTATATAAGTTCATATCTATCTTAATTTGCTGAATGAGTCATATTTTACATAAAATAATGTTACATAATACTCTACATATATTTATATGTATTATCTATATAACACATAATTTTATTCTATGTGTAATTATATGTGTAGATTATATTTATTATCTAATTATATTACACATATAATTGTGTTCTAATTATTTCTAATGAAGTTAAACATTTGTGCAGATATTTATGGCTTAGAAAGCTTTAAGCATATATGAGAGTATTTTATTTTTACAACATTTTGAAGAATTGCAGCCAAGCCCCTAAAGAACTGAATTTAAGACTGGCTTTATAAGCTTCTGATTTCTCAAAATTATTTAAGCAGTAGATTCACAGCTTTCACTACTGTTTCTTGTGATATATCTCATTCTTTTTTGTTGTTATTGTAGAGATGGAGACTAGCTCTGTCACCCAGGCTGGAGTGCAGTGGCCAGATCTCGACTCACTGCAACCTCTGCCTCCTGGGTTCAAGCGATTCTCCTTCCTTAGTCTCCTAAGTAGCTGGGACTATGGGTGCACACAAAAACACCCAGCTAATTTTTGTATTTTTAGTAGAGACAGGGTTTCACTGTGTTGGTCAGGCTGGTCTCAAACACCTGACCTCGTGATCCGCCCACCTTGGCCTCCCAAAGTGCTGGGATTACAAGCGTGAACCACTGTGCCCAGCTGGTATACCTAATTGTTTTCCACTGTACCATATTACAGCATTTCTGATGACTGAAGAGCAATGGGAAGTGAAGGTCATACATTATTGTTAACTTTGCTTATCTGATGTGTGATGGCGTGAAACCTAGATTTTACATAAAATTATATTATAAAATGAAGAAGAATTAAGATATTTTTTCCTACAGTAATATTTTAATACTCTTAAATATATTAGGTCTAGTAGACTAATCAGAAATTCAGTCTCCTTTATAGTTAATTGCAATATTAAATTAAAAGCATGTCTTCCATTCTCATTAAATATGTTAAATTGAACTATTATTAGTCATCATTTCTTTTTATTAGTATTATTATAATGACAAATCATAAATTGTATACATTTATGGGGTACAAGGTAATGTTTTGATCCATGTATGAAATGTGGACTAAGTCTAACTGATTAACATAGCCATCATTTTGCTTACCTATCATTTTTATGTTGAGACATTTAAAATATGCTCTCTTAGTTATTTTGGAATGTACAATACATTATTATTGACTATAGTCACCCTGCTGTGCAACATATCTCAACACTTAGCCTCCTGTCTATCAGAAATTCTGTACTCTTTGATCAACAACCTCCCATTCCCTCCCTCCCCACTCCACTCCCAGCCTCTGGCATACATACAGTGACACTGATAAATGGAAAATGATAGAAAGCCCAGATATAAGCCTTCACACTGCAATCAATTGATTGTCAACAAAGGTGCCAAAAACACAATGGAGAAAAGATACTTTCTTCAATAAACAGTGTTGGAGAAGTTGACTATTCACATACAGAAGAATGAAATTTGATCACTATGTCACAACATATACAAAACTCAACTCAAAATGGATTAAAAAGTTAAATATAAAGCCTGAAACTACAAAAATATTCCAAAAACAACATAGAGGAAGAGCTCTGCAACATTGGTTTGGGAAACAATTTTTTGGATATGATTCTAAAAGCACAGACAACAAAAGCAAAAATAGACAAATGAGATGACACTAGGCTAAAAAGCCTCTGCACAGCAAGAGAAACACAGAATAGATGAAAATATTCGCAAACCATACATCTGATAAGGGGTTCATATCAAAAATGAATACATAACTCAAATGATTCAATAGCAAGAAAACAAATAACCCAACTAAAAAATTGGCAAATGCCTGAAAAGACATTTCTCAGAAGAAAACCTATGAATGGCCAAGAGATACATGAAAACTTTGATCAGCAGTACTAATCACTAGGGAAATACATATTAAAACCATAATGAGATATCACTTCATACCTGATAAAATGGCTTTTATTAAAAAGATGAAAAATAAGTGTTGGCAAGAATGGAGATAAAAGGAAACTTCTGTACATTGTTAGTAGGAATATAAATTAGTACAGCCATTATGGAAAACAGTACAACGGTTCCTCAAAAAAATAAAAACTGAAATATGATTCAGTAATACTACTTCTGGGTCTATATCCAAAAGAATCAAATAATCAAAGTCAGTATGTTGAAGGGATATCTGCACTTCCATCTTCACTGCAGTGTTATCCAAGATAAGGAACCAATCTAAGTGTCCATCAATGAATGAGTGGATAAAGATATTGTGGTATATATACACAATGGAATAGTATTCAGCCGTAAAAAAGGATGTCCTGTCATTTTCAACAAAATGGATGAACCTGGAGGACATTATTCTAAGTGAAATAGATCATACACGGAAAGATACATACCACGTGTCTCACTTATACATGGAATCTATAAATTTTGAACTCATAGAAGTAGACAGTAGAATACTGTCATCATTATTAAATGTGATCTAAGTAAAGATTCTTAAATGTAACTATAACCCACAGAAAAGGCTAATAAAATATTAATATTCATAACCTTTTTTATGCATTAATTTGAACAATTGTAAAGTTATTATTTTAATCACTTATTTAATATACTTATTTAGTGAATTCTCTGTACCAAGCAGTATTCTAGTGGCTGACAAAATAGCAATTAACCAAATTGACAAAAATTTCTACCCTCATGGAGCTTTCACTAGCAGGGCAAGATAGACAAAAAATAAGTAAAATATTTAGTATGTCAGAAGGTGATAATATGACAAAATGGACAATATGTAAAGGTTTAAAAACAAAGCAAAACAAAACACGAACACAGATTAGTGGTTGGAGAGGTAAAGATTAAATAGTGATTTAATGGAAAATATCACTTAGGAGGTAATATTTGAGACAAAAATTTGAAAAAAAATTACAAAATTGTTATATTTCCTGAGATACTTAATTGTGGCATTATAAAGATTTTGATATATCTGCAATTATATAGACATCTCTATGTTTAAATGGAATTATAGAAAAATACGAAGTTTAGATTCTCATTTTAATGTATTCTTTCTATTCTTAATCCTTTCTTAAAATGGTAGAATAACAAGAACTATAATTTCATGAATGGCTACTATATCAGGCATAGTTAAAGTCAGTCACAGAGACTGACTCAGTCTAATTTCAACAACAAAACAAAAAACTTTGTAAAGGACACTAAGATTCACATGATTTGATTTATTTAATAAAGCATCCATCACTACACCATGCCTGGCTAATTTTTTTTTTTTTTTTTTTTTGTATTTTTAGTAGAGATGGGGTTTCACCGTGTTAGCCAGGATGGTTTCAAACTCCTGACCTTGTGATCCTCCTGCCTCAGCCTCCCAAAGTGCTGGGATTACAGGCACGAGCCACTGCGCCCAGCCAAGGATTTTTATATCTTCGTGCTTTACCCTGTGTTTCCACAGCTGTGTCTGAGGCATGATAGGAACCCAATAAGTATTTATTGAACAAATAAATGAATGGACAGATCTAACTGATGGCTGGAGAATCATACCTGGCAAGGGATCCTAATGAAGTGGCTTTGGAAGCTGGGCATGTGGAATAGATCATGACATCACCAGTAGGAAGAATGTTTTTTCAAATGTTAATATTGAGTCCTTGTCTCACTGTTCAATATTCAAATTTAATGAAGAAAAAATTCAACCTGGAATGGCAGTGTGAAGAGTTTGGTAAATCCACTCTTCAGGAAAACAATCATGTAACTATTGAAATTTGTAAAACAGAGCCATTTGAATTCTCTGGAAATTGACCTAAGTGCACAAAGCAAACCAAGAAGCACTTACTCAAGAATATACTCTGAATATTCACAAGAACAATGGGAGTCTAAGGCATTTGAATAAGAATCTGATATTACCACCCACCACCCTCCAGTTACATGTTTCAAAAACTTTATTCCAAAGGAGCATCCCAGAAGATGGAGGCTGTCTTTCCTTTCAGTTCACAGTTGTGGGATGATACTGCCTAGGAGGGACAGACTGCTGCATTTTCTCATTTTTACCCCCATCCTAGCTACATGTTCTGGAAGCTCTATTCTGGATTGGTGTGTTTAAGGAAACTAATTCTCTTCTCCCACCTTGCTTCCATTCACAGGCAAGAATCTTTATCCAGGCAGGGTGTTCTCAAGAACACTGGGATCTCAATTGCCCATACTCCCCAGCTCCTACTTGTTGGGCAGTGGTTCTGTTACAAGAAACGGGTCCTGATCCAGACCCCAAGAGAGGGCTCTTGGATCTCGTGCAAGAAAGAATTCAGGGCTAGTGTGCAGTGCAAAGTGAAAGCAAGTTTATTAAGAAAGTAAAGAAATAAAAGAATGGCTATTCCATAGACAGAGCATCCCCGAGGGCTGCTGGTTGCCCATTTTTATGGTTATTTCTTGATGATATGCTAAACAAGGGGTGAACTATCTATGCCTCTTCTTTTTAGACCATATAGGGTAACTTCCTGATGTTGCTATGCAATTGTAAACTGTCATGGTGCTGGTGGGAGTGTAACAGTGAGGACAACCAGAGGTCACTCTTGTGGCCTTTTTGGTTTTGGTGGGTTTTGGCCAGCTCCTTCACTGCAACCAGTTTTATCAGCAAGGTTTTTATGACCTGTATTTTGTGCTGACCTCCCATCTCATTGTGTGACTTAGAATGCTCTAACTGTCTGGGAATGTAGCCCAGTAGGTTTCAGACTCATTTTATCCAGCTCCTAGTCAGGATAGAGTTGTTCTGGTTCACATGTCTCTGGCTGTTCTATGATGAGAGAGGTGAAAATTCAGGGCTTTTCCTCCTCATTTCTCCGCAGTTTCTGGTTATAGGATAGAGATGTAATTCCAGAGAAACAGGCTGCCACCCCTTCCTCTAGTGGGATACAACAGAGGTTCTGCCTAGGTGAGAGGCAAAACAGAAAGACAGGTAGCTGTGTTAATCTGTTGAAGGGGGTGACTTCATTTGGAAAAGAGGATGGAAATCACATGCCTTAAGGTTTTCTCAAAAAATATAGTTCTAGTAGTGAGCAATTAATAATAGAAGAATAGAGAATTAAGAGTAGAAGGCTAATAGTTCCATGAATATAGCTGTAGCAAGAAGTAACACATAATGATAACTTTTGACTAGCCACTAGATGAGCAGTAAAATATGTTAACCCAGGGGTGACTGCTAGACAAGCAAGCTTAAAATTTAAAAGTGAAGGGGGGAAAATGTGTCATCTGAGACTTCACATTACAAGGGAAATAGATTTCATTAGTTAATTTAGTCAAGTCATTAAGCAAATAACACTAAACACCAACATCAACACCTGGTGGGTAGTGGTGGAATGGTTGCTAACTTATACTCTCTAAAATGACCAATTTTTCACAAAAAAATTTATGAAAGTCAAAGAAATAAGGTAATGTGTACCTTACTCAAAGAGGATTTTAAAAAGCAAGGAATATAAACTGTTTTTGAGGGTACCCAGATGTTAGAATTAGCAAAGACTTCAACAGGACTATTATAAATATGTTCAACAAACTAAAGAAAATTGATGAGAATGACATCAAACAGATTATAAATAAAGAGGTAGATATTTTAAAAAATACATATTCTGGAATGGAAACGTACCATAATTAAAAATAAAAATTACCTAAAGGGATTTAGCAGTAGCTTTGAGCTGGCAGAAGAAAGAATCAGCAAACTTGAAGATAGATTACTAGAGAGTATGGAATCTGAAGAACAGGGAAAAAAATTTCAGGAAAATGAACAAAGTCTCAGAGATCTGTAGGATTCTATTCAATGCACAAACATATGCCCAGTGGAATGTAAAGGAAAAAAGAGAAAAGGGCATACAATATACAAAGATATAATGCCTGAAAACTTCCCAGATATAATTAAAAACATTAATCTACATGTACATGAAGCTCAACAAATTCCTAGTAATCTTTAAAAATGTATATCTAGATATAGTCAAAATGTTGAAAGCTAATGAAAAAGAAAAAATTTTTAAAGCAGCAAGAGAAAAATAACTTACCATATACCAGCAAACACAAATAAGATAAACAGCTGATTTCTCCTAAGAAACAGTAGAGCCCAGAAAGCAGTGAGGTGACTTATTCAAGGTGCTTAAAGAAAAGAGCTGTCAACCAAGAGTCCTATATGCAGCACAGCTATGTAAAATGAAGGCATAATAAAACATTGAAAACCAGGACTGAAAGAATTTGTCGCTAGCAGATGTACCTTACAAGAAATACTAAAGAAATTTATCCAGGTGAAAATAAAGTAATATCAGACAGTAATTCTAATTGAAATAAAAAAGTGCTAGTAAAGATAACAACCTAGTAACTATAAAAGACACTATTATTACATTTTTCTTTTCTTTTCTTAATTGATTTAAAATAATATTATAAATAATATCTACAAAATTGAAATATTGGTACTATACCACATAAACATATAACATATTTGACAAAAACAGCCCAAAGTAGTGAGAGAAAGAAGATTACAGTGGAGTAAGAAAGTGACATTGAGTTATTAACTCTACTCCACAGGAAGACTATCAGGAGTGATAAATAAGTTTAATCAAAAACACTATAAACATATTTTTGTCCTTTCTTCAATGACCTAACTTTATATAAAGCAATGATTATAACACTGCATTGTTGTGTTTGTAACACATACAGATATATTTGACAATAACAACACAAAGAGGGGCAGTGAAGAAAACTAAAATAGTACCCCCTTTTCTGCATGGGATATATTCCAAGACTCCCCAATGAATGCCTGAAACCAGCACATAGTAACAATACCTGTATACACGATGTTTTTCCTATGCATAATAATAAAGTTTGAGGTATGACAGCAAAACTAGTATAAATTTCCTTTTCCTTCTTCACAACTTGAAGGATAGAAGTTTTGCTCTTACCCTAGGTCTTAGCAGCCAAAGTATATGATTTTTTTTCTTTTCTTATTAAGTTTTGATCCTTTACCTTTTAATGTAAAGAAAGTATTTTATGGCTTCATTTTGGCATATTCAGATTGTCATCACCAATACTATTGTGTTTGGGGCCATTATTAAGTAAAATAAGGGTTACTTTTGCACAAGCACTGTAATACCATGAAAGCCAATCTGATAAATGAGATGGCTACTAAGTGACAAAAGGGCAGGTAGCATATACAGTATGGATATGCTGAACCAACAGATAATTCATGTCTTGGGCAGGATGCAGTAGAATGGCATGAGGTTTCATTGCACTACTCAAAATGACACATTTTAAAATTTATAAATTTTTGGTTTCTGGTATTTTTCATTTAATGCTTTCAGGCTGTGGTTGACCACAGGTAACTGAAACCATGAAAAATAAAACAGTATGATATAGTTTGGCTGTGTCTCCACCCAAATCTCATCTTGGATTGTAACTTCCCATAATTCCCTCATGTTGTGGGAGGAACCCAGTGGAAGATAACTGAATTATGGGAGCATTTTCTCCCACACTGTTCTCATGGTAGTCCATATGTCTCATGAGATCTGATAGTTTTATAAGGGGAAACCCCTTTCTCTTGGCTCTCATTCTCTTTTCTTGTCTGCCACCATGTGAGACGTGTCTTTCACCTTCTGCCATGATCATGAGGCCTCCCCAGCCACATGGAACTGCGAGTCCATTAAACCTCTTTCTTTTGTAAATTCCCCAGCCTTGGGTATGTCTTTATCAGCAGCATGAATATGGAATAATACACAGTGAATAAAGATGACCGTATAGTGAAACAAATTGTATATGTATCACTGCATTTAAGTTGCAAGAAAGGTGAGACAGATTTGGCTAACTTGAGATGCATGCTGTAATCCCAAGATTAACCACTAAGAAAATAACTCCAATAAACATAAAATTAAAAATAAATTAGTATCCGCTTCATCAACACTGGGTTAAGTGCTGATATCTGACCTAGTAGATGCTCAATGTCTTTAGCTAGCATAACTAATTATTATGAATATTTATTTTTCATTTCCATAGTATATAAAATTTTACATGAGAAACAACTAGCTCAGACCTCTATTTTTCAGCTTCTCTTTGCTGTCATGTGTACAGAATTGGTGGGTTCTTGGTCTTGCTGACTTCCAAGAATGAAGCCACAGACCCTTATGGTGACTATTACAGTTCTTAAAGATGGTGTGTCTGGAGTTTGTTCATTCAGATGTTCAGATGCATCTGGAATTTCTTCCTTCTGGTGGGTTCATGGCCTCACTCACTTCAGCAGTGAACCTGCAGACTTTCACAGTATTACAGTTCTTAAAGGCAGTGCATCTGGAGTTGTTCATCCCTCCCGGTGGGTTCGTGGTCCCGCTGGCCTCAGGAGTGAAGCTGCAGACCTTCACAGCGAGTGTTACAGCTCATAAAGGCAGTGCGGACCCAAAGAGCGAGCAGCAACAAGATTTATTGCAAAGAGTGAAAGAACAAACCTTCCACAGTGCAGAAGGGTACCCCAGCGGGTTGCTGCTGCTGTTTCGGGCAGCCTGCTTTTATTCCCTTATCTGACCCTGCCCACATCCTGCTGATTGGCCCATTTTACAGAGAGCTGATTGGTCCTTTTTACAGAGAGCTGATTGGTCTGTTTTGACAGGGTGCTGATTGGTGCGTTTACAATCCCTGAGCTAGACAGAGTGCTGACTGGTGTATTTACAATCCTCTAGCTAGACCTAAAGGTTCTCCAAGTCCCCACCAGATTAGCTAGATACAGAGTGCTGATTGGTGCATCCACGAACCCCGAGCTAGACACAGAGTGCTGATTGGTGCATATACAATCCTTGAGCTAGACACAGTGCTGATTGGTGCATATACAATCCTCCAGCTAGACATAAAAGTTCTTCAAGTCCCCACCAGACTCAGGAGCCGAGCTGGCTTCGCCTAGTGGATCCCACGCCAAGGCAGTGGGCAGAGCTGCCCGCCAGTCCCCGCGCCACACACCTGCACTCCTCAGGCAGTGGATGGGACCTGGCACTGCGGAGCAGGGGGCAGCACTCATCCAGGAGGCTTGGGCTGTGTGGGAGCCCACCACGGGATAGGGGCACTCCGGCATGGCGGGCTGCAGGTCCCGAGCCCTGCCCCATGGTGAGGTGGCTGAGGCCGGGTGAGAATTCGAGTGCGGCATGGGTGGGCCGGCAGTGCTGGGGGACCCAGCACCCCCTCCGCAGCTGCTGGCCCAGGTGCTAAGCCCCTCACTGCCTGGGGCTGGTGGCACCAGCTGGCTGCTCCAAGTGCAGGGCCCGCCAAGCCTGTGCCCACCCGAAACTTGCGCTGGCCAGCCAGCTCTGCGCCCACAGCCCAGGTTCCCGCCCGCGCCTCTCCCTTCACATCTCCAGGTAAGCAAAGGAAGCCAGCTCCAGCCTTGGCCAGCCCAGAGAGGGGCTCCCACGGTGCAGCAGTGGGCTGAAGCGCTCCTCAAGCACAGCCAGAGTGGTCGCGGAGGTGCTGAGAACAAGTGAGAGCTGCTAGCACATTGTCACCTCTCAGGTGTGACAATATGACAAGTATTGAACTATACTCAGAAAGCTCATCTGTTTGGAAGTAGACATAATTCCTCCATGTTCTATTAATCCTTCAGTTTGCTAAACATAGATATTCAACAAGCCCTAGAGGTTGATACAGTCAGAAAATGAGAAAAAAGTGGGAATCTCCAAATCACTATGGAGGCAAAATTCCCATCTTGCAATATCTACCCTTGATTTGTATGTACTTAATAGATGCACTACTAATGTACTTAATAGATGCACTTTTACTGAATGAGAGCTATTGATATTTTCATGTTTTTTATAGCAGTTTAGCCAGTCTTAACTGATATAATTCCTAACTGTAGTCAACTATAATCTCAACAGATTGTATGAAGTAAAATGATTCATCCTCCAAAAGAAAATTTGGATTTAATTTCATAAGAAAACTGAATGTTGGCTGTGTTCACATTCTGGATTTTAAGTACTGTGATAAGTTTTATATATATATGTGTGTGTGTGTGTGTATATATTAATATATATGTATATATCTTACACATAATTATAAGCAATATTATTGAAATTCTTTTCATAGTCATCATATACCAAATCTATAAGGTGATTATTATTATCCCACTCGTTGAGAAGAAAGAAACTAAGAGTAGCTAAGTATATTAAATATTTGACTTTTAACCAAAGTATTTCTAGCTCCAAAAAAATAAAAGTTTTTAACCAGTATTTTACCCACTATGGCCTAAAATTTCTTTGATAATCTGAAAGACTCTGGTTTAAGTATTAATTGACTTTAAAAGTTACTAATTATTTTTTGATATTCTGTTTCACTCATTTGATACAATACCTTCCAAAACACACTTTTTATTATATTAAAATAACCTCTTTAAATTTTTATTTTTGTGGCAAGCAGTTCACTTTTTCCAATACATTTAATGCCTCCCTTAAAACCTATCCATTTAATGAAAAGCTAAATATCAAGATTAATATTGAAAAAATGATCCTTTTCTCTTAAATTCATGTGGCAGAATTTCATTCAATATGGGCTATCTATACTTTGTTCTCAGTATATCTAAAGATGTTGGTCTCCCTAAACTTTTCATTGTTGGTTTATTAATAGTCTGTGATACCAGAAATGCAATGCTGCAACATAGGCCAAACTGAATTATGAAAACTGTGATGACTTCCTACCTAAATTAGTACAAATACATCTGTCTTTTATGTTATGCTTTCATTCAATAAGGAAAAGGGTATTTGACTTGGGTAGATTGTTTTATCAAAACTGAGTTTCTCATTCCACTCACTCTCTTCAAAGAAAGAAAGAAACTGTTCCTCCTATGGCTTTTCCCATGTTTATAGCAGCTCATTCTTTCTGTCACTCACAGGAAAAAAAAAAATCATAGGTCATCTTTCTCTCATAACAGACATACAACCTACAAAGAAATCTTACTGGTTCTACTTTCAGAATGAAATCTGAGCCTGACCCCTTGCCCACCACCCACTCTGCTGGCACTCTCTTGGGTGCCACGGCCTTCTCTCCCTCTCATCACTGCAACAGCCTTCTCGCTGCTCTCCCCACTTCCATCCTTGTATTGTTTATTCTCAACACAGTAGCCAGAGTGTTCCTTTTAAAATACGAACCAAAACAATTTGGTTTACCTCACAAATTCCACCCATGGCTCTTGCTAATTCATTTAGAGTGTAATTAAAAGTTTTAAAAAATAGTCTTATTTGCCTTACACAATCACCCTCCTTCCCCCATGTCCTTCCATTCTCTCCTTGCTTACTTTGCTTGCAGGAAACGGTGCTCCTTAATCACTTGATGGACACTCCTGTTCTCGGGCTTCCATGCTGCCACTGCCTTGGCTTCAAACGTTTTCCCTGCTCATGCACAGCACTCACTCTCGCACCTTCAAGTTTTGGTTCATGTGTTACAGGTTCACCGAGGCCTTCCCTCACAATTTATCTGAAATTAAACCCACATGCAAGGGATGCCTTCCACTGCTGATCCACCTAACCCTGCTCTGCATTTTCTTTTTTTCTATATTACTTCCCATTATTATATAATTTACTTATTCATTCTTTTTTTTAATTGCCTCTCTCTAAATTCTGAACACGAACTTCATGAGCACAGGAGTGTTTCATTTATTCTTGATGGAAATAGTGCCTAGTACATAGTTGACTCTCAGTACCAATTTAATAAAGAATGGATGTGGTAATTTAATTAAATTCATGCCTATATATGGCATTGTAAGAATTTATGTATTTTTTGTAATACTTTTTGAACTGTTTGGAGAAGACTCTACAATAACATTCTAATATAATGGCATCTACTTCCCATGCAACCCACAATTTCCTTGTGGGTTATATGTGGGATATGAGAGGAAGTGAGGAGTTACACATGTTATTCTCCATATGTTCATTACTTTGGAATAATTAATAAAAATACCTTAATTTAAAGTCATCGTTTTGATAATTTTCAGTGTTTCATGGAGATTAGAAGGAAGAAAATTCAATCGGATGCTTTAAATTAACTCTAAATGAATACTAAGCACTTAGACATACATCATGTTATTTCCTTCTTGTAAAAACTTGGGATGTTCATTTATTAATTCCTTTTTTGAATACATTTACCCCAGGACTCATAGCTGACACCTTCATGAAGCTTCTGTGGTTCACAATTCTATATTATTTTCAAAACTCCTTTTTATAAGAAAATAAAATAAAATTTCCATGTAAAATAAGTTCATCAGACTTCTATTGCATAAAATATGTATAAACCAAAATTTTGAAATATTATAGTAATAATAAAGCACTAAATATTGTAAATATATCAAAAAGATGAATAGTCATGAAATAAGAAGGCTTACATATTATTTTAGAAACCAGGTTAGTTAAAATGTTCAGGTAGTATTCTTATTTCTTTTTGTAATATCTAGCCTCACCAGGATATCCTCTAGAAGAGAGCAAGCTTTGAAGTTCACAAAATTTGATTCAACATTGGCATATCAAACTGACTTCAAAGGGATTTACACTGCTGAAGAATTTCACCGAGTTCAAGAAAGAAAGGAGAATCTAAACTTCCTGTGAAATCTAACTTCAGAGTACCTGGTAACTTCAACGAAATCAGATACATTTGGGTATCAAAAACAGCTCAATTCACACAGAACATTTCTTTTTAATTGTCTGTTTGTTTAATATTTATTGCAATGTAACAATAGAAAAGCAAAAAGTTAAGAGTTTAGTGTTTGGGGGAATAAAGCTTTCCTAAACATATATTTAATTTTAAGTAAGAAATTATATTGATATAAATGTTTTCTTTCCTGCCCATTCATATGTGCACTGGTTTATCAATCTCATTTTTACTTTCCCTACAAAACTTTCCCTAAAATTCCACTTGTTTTTTATGAGCATGCTTGATTTCATGTAGCATTTATTGCATTTAATGTTTATTTCATTTCTTTCACTTAAGTTTAACACTTACATTTCCAGACTCAAAATTACTTTCAGGTTTCCATCAGTGTGTCCTGCACTTTTATTCTACTCTTTTTTGTGGTCTTGGCATTCTCTTCCCATTCCTACCTTCCTCCAACCCAACCCATTATAGTATTTTCAAAATTTATAGCTATGAAAGTGCTACTTATTCTATAAGACTCATTTGAATATTCCAGCTATTTTCAGTGTCTCTTGCTACGTCCAAGACTACATGTTTTATTACCTTCACATTTATCTGTGTGAATGAATGACTATAATTCATTTCTACCTCTCATCACTTCTCTCTGGTTTAATTGAAGAAAAAATTATTTAATTATTTTGAGTAAAACTATTAAATTGAATCATTGCAACCCCCCTATTCTATGTAACATATACACAGGATGAGTAGAAATTGATGAGACTAAATTTATAATTACTAAGTCAGACCTCTTAAAGGGTTAACAATATACAATTAATAACTGCATATACTTTATAAACTCTCATAACAATTCTATTGATTTTCAGATTTGAATAAATGAGGTATTTGAAAAGATATTACTCTGTGGGAAGTTTAAGAGATTGATAGCCAGTAACAGATATTTTAATGCTAACTACATTTTATTCAGCTATTTTTGCAGGTGAAGATGTGTGCTAACCTATAAGGAATGGTATTATTATCTCCATTTTGTTAATGAGTACATTAAGCTTTGGAGAGATTAAATCACTCACCCATGATCACAGAGTCAAATCTAGGTCTTTTCTCTCCAGAGCAAAAGCCAACCTAACAAAATTACTAGAAGTTAGAACTGAAAGGTCACTTAGAAATCATTTCTTCCTTACCTCTCATCTTACAAATGAAGAAATTGAGACAAAAATAGTTTCTTGCCTGAAGTTGCCAAGCTCTTGGACAAAACTCACTCTGCCCTTGCCACCTCAACCTGCAATAACTGCAGTGAGCAAGTGGAGTTAAGAATTTCTGTTAAGTATAAAAACTGGAATGCACAGATAGATTTATTTCACTTCCCTAGTAAAGAACAATACGAAGCTGGAAAAAGATATGCAAAATATCACCCCTGGTGCCCTCTTTTACAGTCAAGAGAGATCCAGAGTGTATACCTCCTTTTAACCCTTTAAGGGTCACAGCCTCCTGGCTGCTTATTTCTGGAAGCTGATAAATCCACCTTCACTGAGAGTGGAACTCCAGATCCCTTTTTGGCCCTAACTTACTCCACGAAAAGGCAAGATCTTAGAAACTGTGGACTGGATTATTCTTGATTTGGGGAGGAACAGACATGCTGCCTATGTTGATTCTTCACCTTTGTTGATGAAGTTTAAAAGCTTTAGTGAAGCCATTTGTGACTCCTGAGAGTCAAAACTTCCTCACATAAAGGGTAGTGTATAAGACCTAGAGGAAATATATTAATTCTGGTCCTGGGTGTGACTTTGTCTGGAAAAGAACAAATTGCTTACAAGTGCACTCCTCTTTCTGTCTTCCATGGCTGTTTCTGAGACTTCCTAACATTATGTTGTTCATTAAAAATATATGTATACCTTTACATCATAAACAATTTTGAACCTGCTTAATAAAATGTAGAAATGAGAAAATTAAAACATTTACTTCATTCTAGATGGTCATTTTTTAATGGGTTAAGTGGTTTTATTGTGTGCTTTTGATGATAAGGAAGCAAAAGATAGAAAAGATACAGTCTGTGCCCATGATGGCTTAAATTTCAGTGGGAGAGATAAATAAATGCACAAATAGAGTATTTCTATATAATGTAGTAACTTGCACAAAAATCACTTTACTTTGGAACATAAATAAAACAAAAATTAATGTATAGTACTACATTTTAAAATAAAATATAGACATCTAAATAAAATTGTTAAAGGAAAATGGATAACAATTCAATAAATAAGATCATAATTTGGATATGTTTTTGGAAAAACATGCACACACAATAGGGCTAATTAAGCTGTTTATCTCAGAAATTTTACACTCTAAAATGTTTACATAAAACTAGCAGTAGCAGAGATGTTTAACTGATTACCAAACATGTTTCTTTTCTATTGGGAGCCTAGCTCGGCTAAATTTTTCTTCCTTGATTTCTGTTAGGCTTGACAGTGATTGAGTTTTATCCAGTAGAATGTGAGTAGAAATTATAAATACCTCTTTTGCATATAACCATCAAAACCTCCAATGTATACATTCTACATGTGCTTTCCCCTCTCAGCTTGGTGCAGATGAGCATAGTGACTGGGGGAATAGGGGAGCCATTGCTGGGAAGACTTGTGTCCCTAAGTCAGTAAGTAGAGGAGAATCCCTCAATGACCAGGGACATATTTTCATGGCTGTTAAGTGAGCAAAAAATAACCTTAAATATTGGTTGGGTCATTATAATTTGGGGGTTCAGGTGACATTCTACTAATATGCCAGCCCTTCAGAAGAACTGAAATATAAACACTACTCTCACCTTTTTTTTTAAATCACACAGGGGTTAATTGAGCATGATTTATGAAGTCACAAGATTTTAGAGCACAGATTGTAGAGAATAATAGCCATAGAATATTAGGCATAATTTAGTCAAACAGCCTCATTTTAACAATGAGGAAACTGATTTAAATTACCAAGAGTAATTTGAATCCCTTCTCTTTGTTCCCGCATCTCTAAGATTGATAACTGCTCCTACGGTAGCTACTTTTCTTTTTTCTTCTTATATTTCAGTTGTCTCATTATCAATTTTGTACCTAGTTAATAATTGTTCATATTAAAATTTCATTGTTCAAATAACTGGTATGGGTTCTTTCTTCTTACTGAACCCTGGTGTGGACATAGGTTTACATCCTTTGTTGGTCAATGAAATAAACAAAAATGTGAAGCAAATTATTACTTATCCCAATAGTCTCCCCTGAAATTAGCTGACCAGGAAGGGACACACGTTGCAGCGATCTTAAATGCTTCCTTCAACACCAGATCATGGATCAGACATAAATGCATAATGGTCATTCCAGGATGGCTTTGAGTTTCTCAATTAGCTTTGTTTTATGTTGGGACATACGTGGGTGCTTTAGTGAAACTGAGAATGACCAACTCATGCAATTGTCATTTTGTGGTTAACTTCATTAAACACAAAAATCTCACAAAAACTACAGATTAAAACCAAAATTCTTGTGCTCTATCTTCAATTTCTTTCTCCTATGAATTTTTGAAAAATTTTAGCTAGATAAACTTGAAGAATATCTCCACTTACTAAATCTTAATTTTTTATTTTATATTGTTAAGATATTCTAGATCTCTTTTTTCAGCTTAATTTTTACATACTTCTAGCTAGATTAACTTGAAGAATATATTTATTAAATCTTAATCTTTTATTTTATATTGTCAAGATATTTTGGATCTCTTTTTTTCAGCTTAATATTATTCTGTACTAGGAAAGTGAAAAGAAATATATCAGTAATTCTGGTTTTTATATTTAACTGAAAATTCTTAGTTCCACTTAACTGCTTGCTCGGAATAGAGTCAGACTATTTGTTACTTGCATTTTCAGAGGGATTCACTTACTCTACATCCACTATAACATGTACTGCCCATTTCTTTTTATCCAGACTTGGCCTTTCTCCATATGTGATTGATTCTACAGATTCATTGTCTATGTCCCTCATGCAGAGCCTCTGATTTTTCTTCCCACAGTGGTAATAACAAAGATCTTAATCTGCTTACTTTTTGATTAGAAGAGTGCCACAAACTGGTTCAGAGATTCAAACTCTTCCCACATTGCAGCAAACACAGATAATATTATACTTCTTAAATTAAAAAAAAAAAAAAACATATTTCCTTGCTCAGGAGTTTTACTCCCTAATTGTTCCATTTTCAGTAGCTGCCTTCACTCCCCTGTAGACTTCTCCATTTTGCCCACACACTCTGAACAATCTTATGTGAGGGTGAGGGCCAACATAGCTGCCTCTCACAGTTCTCCCTCTTATCCAGTCCTGTTTAGCTGCCCCAGAACTATGAGACGATTTTCTGATGCTCTGCCTATTTACATCTGGCATACGGCCTGGCAAATTCCCAAGGATTTATAAAGACCACATTGCCTTTCACATTGGATGTAAATGTCCAGAAGCTAAGATGCAATTTTACAGGTCCAGAAGATTGAGTTGCTCTTTGCAGCCCAGGAGATGTTCTCAGGGGCCCACGCTATCAAAAGCAGACATTTGTTAATAGCCTCAGCCAATGTGAGGCAGCTGTTAATAAAAATTTACAGTTAGTGGCACTAAATGGAAATGAAACTTGAATCCCCTTAATAGAAGAGTTTCTCAGTCTGGTAGCAGAAGAAGAAGTCAGAGAGATTCAAAGCATGAGGAGGACTCAATGAGCCACTGCTACTTTGAAGATTGAAGAGGCCGTGTGAGATGAAAGGGAGGTGCCTTTCAGAGTTATGGTGGAGCCTGGCTGACAGCTAACCACGGAATGAGTCCTCAGTTCTATACCACAAGAAAACGACTTCTGCCAATGACATGTATAAGCTTAGAAGTATATAAGCTTCGAACTCAGGCCTCCAGATAACGGCCCACCCTAGTGGACACTTTGATTTCAGTCTTACAGCACTTAGAAAAGAGAACCCAGGTAAGCACACCTGCACTTCTGACCAACAAAAATGTGTGATAATAACTGGGTATTCTTTTAAACTGCTAAGTTTTAGTAATTTGTTATATAACATTAGAAAAATAGTATTATTTTAAGTTCTATTGTTATGAAAAAAACATAAATGAGAGCCTATCTTTGTGTTTGCATTTGACTCATGCTAATTTTTGGGAAGATTCATTAATTTTTAGGAACACTAATTATAAATTATAGGTCCATCTTATAAATGCATTACTTTTAGTTTGAAAATTAATCTTTTATAATTGACATTTCTTTCCATTTTATATTTTTGGTGATTTTCTTCCTCAATACAACTTGCCATAATGACAATAAACTCAGCAAAGTTGACATAACCCAAACCTTCTGATTGCGTTTTATGTTATTTTTTATTTAACCAGAGAATTTTATTTTTTAGAATTTTCATGGGTACATAGTAGGTATGTATATATGTGTGTGTGTGTGTGTAGGGCATATGAGATGTTTGATACAGTCATGCAATGTGAAATAATTACATCATGGAGAATGGAGTATTCATCACCTCAGGCATTTATCCTCTATATTAAAAATAATCCAATTAAACTATTTTAGTTATTTAAAAATGTACAATTAAGTTATTATTGACTATAGTCACCCTGTTATGTAATCAAATACTATGTATTATTCATTCTTTCTAATTTTTAGCACCCATTAGCTATTCCCTCCTCTTCCCACAGCCTCCCACTATCGTTCTCAGCCTCTTGTAATCATCCTTTGACACTCTATGTCCATGATTTCAATTGTTTTGATTTTTAGATCTCACAAATTAGTGAGAACATGTGATGTTTGTCTTGCTGTGCCTGGCTTATTTCACTTAACATAATGATCTCTAGTTCCATCCATGTTGTTGCAAATGACTGGATCTCTTTCTTTTATAAGGTTGAATAGTACTCCATACCACATTTTGTTTATCCATTCATCTGTTGATAGACACTTAGGCTGCTTCCAAATCTTGACTAATATGAATAGTGCTGCAACAAATATGGGAGTGCAGAAATCCCTTCAATTTTCTGATTTCCTTTTTTTGGGGGTATATACTCAGCAGTAGGATTGCTGAATTATATGATAGCTCTATTTCTAGTTTTTTGAGGAAGCTCCAAACTGTTCTTCATAGCAATTGTACTAACTTGCATTCCCACCAACAGCATATGAGAGTTCCCTTTTCTCCATATGCTTGTCAGCATTTGTTACTGCCTGTCTTTTGGATAAAGCCATTTTAAATGGGATGAGATGATATCTCATTGAATTTTTGATTTGTACTTCTCTGATAATCAATGATGTTGAGCACATTTTCATATGCCTGTTTGCCATTTGTATGTCTTCTTTATAGAAATGTCTATTCAAACCTTTTGCCCATTTTTTGGATTGGATTATTAGATTTTTTTCCTATCAAGTTGAGTTCCTTACATATTCTGGTTATTAAGCCCTTGTCAGATGGGTAGTCTGAAAATATTTTCTCCCATTCTGCTGGTTGTCTCTTCACTTTGTTAATTGTTTCTTTTGCTGCATAGAAGCTTTTAACTTCATGAGATCCTATTTGTCCATTTTTGCTTTGGTTGCCTGCACTTGTGGGATATTACTCAATAAATTTTTGTCCAGACCAATGTCTTGGGGATTTTCCCCAATGATTTCTTGTAATAGTTTCATAATTTGAGGTGTGAAGACTTTAGGTTTTTCCAAATACAAGATCATATCATCTGCAAACAAGGGAAATTTGACTTCTTCCATCCCAATTTGGATGTCCTTTATTTATTTATCTTGTCTGATTACTCTAGCTAAGACTTCCAGTAATATGTTGAATAACAGTGGTATGAGTGGGCATCCTTGTTGTGTTTCAGAACTCAGTGGAAATGTTTTCAGTTTGTCCCCATTCAGTCTGATACTAGCTGAGGGTCTGTCATATATAGCTTTTATTATGTTGAAGTACGTCCTTCTATCCCAAGTTTTTTGATGATTTTTATGATAAAGTGATGTTGAATTTTATCAAATGTTTGTTCAGCATCAATTGAAATAATCATATGGTTTTTATCCTTCATTCTATTGATATGATGTATCACTTTGAATGATTTGCATTTGGTGATTCATCCTTGCATCACAGGGATAAATCCATTTGGCCATGTTGAATGATCTTTTTAACATACTGTTGAATTCAGTTTGTTGAGAATTTTTGCATCAATAGTCATCAGAGACATTGGCCTGTAGTTTTCTTTTTTTGATGTCTTTCTCTGGTTTTGGTTTCAGGGTAATACTAGCTACATAGAAGGAATTTGGAAGTATTCTCTCCTTCTCTCTCTTTTTTTGGAATAGTCTAAATAGAATTGTTATTCTTTTTTAAATGTTTGGTAGAATTTAGCAGTGAAGCCATCAGATCCAGAAATATTTTTTTCTGTGAGACATTTTATTATGGCTTCAATCTCATTACTTGTTATTGGTCTGTTCAGGTTTTGGATTTCTTCCTGCTTTAATATTAGTAGATTGTATGTGTCTAGGAACTTGCCCATTTCTTCTAGGCTTTCCAATTTATTGGCATATAGCTGCTCAGAGTAGCCACTAATAATCCTTTGAATTTCTGCAGCCATTGGATGACATGTTCTATTAATATCTACTAGATTCATTTGGTCTATAGTGTAGATTAAGACAAACATTTCTTTGTTGATTTTATGTCTGGAAGAAACAGCCTCCAACTATTATTGTATTGGGGTCTCTGTCTCTCTTTAGCTCTAATAATATTTCCTTTATATATCTGGGTGCTCCAGCATTGCTATATCTTCTTGTTGAATTAACCCCTTTTTCACTGGGATAGATAGAAGGACATACTTCACATAATAAAAGCTATATATGGCAGACCCTCAACTAGTATCAGACTAAATGGGGACAAATTGAAAGCTTTTCCTCTGAGGTCTGAAACACAAAAAGGATGCCCGTTTGTACCACTGTTATTGAACATATTACTGGAAGTCCTAGCTAGAGTAATCAGACAAGATAAATAAATAAAGGGCATCCAAACTGGAATAAAAGAAGTCACATTTCCCTTGTTTGCAGATGATATGATCTTATATTTGGAAAAAAACCAAACCTATAGTGACCTTTTTGGTTTCTTCTTATAGTTTTCTCTTGTAATCTATTTGTCTGATATAGTATAGATACTCCTTTTTTTTTGGTTTCTGTTGTCATGGAATATTTCTTTGCATCTCTTTATTTTC
Organism: Hylobates moloch; assembly: GCF_009828535.3. Taxonomy (NCBI): domain Eukaryota; kingdom Metazoa; phylum Chordata; class Mammalia; order Primates; family Hylobatidae; genus Hylobates; species Hylobates moloch. The sequence continues at coordinate 122,841,796 of NW_026652280.1, forward strand.
AGTCTATGTGTGTGTCTTTGTAGGTGAGGTGTCTTTCTTATAGGCAGCATATCAATAGGTCTCTTTTTAAAGTTAATCCATTTAGCTACTCTGTCTTTTGATTGGAGAGTTTAATCCATTGATAATCAATGTTATTATTAACAAGTAAGGATGTACTCTTTCTATTTTGTTATTTGTTTTCTGCTAGTTTTGTGGTTCTTTCTTTTCTTTCTTTCTTTCTCTCTCTCTCTTTCTCTTTCTCCTTCCTTCCTTCCTTCCTTCCTTCCTTCCTTCCTTCCTTTGTCTTTTAGTGCAGGTAATTTTCTCTGGTAATATGATTTAGTTTCCTGCTTTTCCAATTTTTTGTGTATCTGTTGTGTGTTTTTTGCTTTGAAGTTATCGTGAGGTTTGCAAATACTATCTTACAACTCATTATTTTAACCTGATAGCAACTTAACACTGTGTAAACAACAACAAAAAAAATAAAAAATGAAACTAGTAAAATTATATGCCTTAACTTTGTACCCCTTCTTTTTAACTTATTTATATCTTATTGTACTTATCTTATTGTTCTATGTCTTGAAAAGTTGTTGTAATTATTATTTTGGATAATAATCACTTAGTCTTTCTACTTAGGATAAAAGTAGTTTACACACCACAGTTACAGTATTAGAACATTCTGTGTTTCTCTCTTTACTTACTGTTACCAGTGAGTTTTGCACTTTCAAGTGACTACTTATCGCTCATCAATATCCTTTTCTTTCTGATTGAAGTATTTACTTCAGCATTTCTTGTATGACAAGTCCAGTGTTGATGAAATCCCTCAGCTTCTGTTTGTCTGGGAAAGTTTTTATTTCTCACTCACATTTGAAGGATATTTTTGCCGGATATACTATTCTAGGTTATTTTTTCTTTCTTTCTTTCAACACTTGAAATATGTCATGCAACTGTCTCCAGGCCTGTAAGGTTTCCACTGAAAAGTCAGCTGTCAAACATATTAGAGCTCCATTGCATGTCATTTCTTTCTTTTCTCTTGCTGCTTTTAGGATCTTTTCTTTATCTTTGACCATTAGGAGTTGGATTATTAAATGCCTTGAGATAATCTTCTTGGGGTTAAATCTTTTTGGTGTTCTATAGTCTTCTTGTTTTATTGATATCTTTTTCTAGGTTTGGGAAGTGCTCTGTTACATCCCTCTGAATAAACTTTTTTCTCCTATCTTTTTATCTATATCTTCTATAAGGCCAATAACTCTTAGATTCGCCCTTTTGAGGTTATTTTCTAGATCCTGTAGGTGTGCTTCATTATTTGTCATTTTTTAAAAATTTTGTCTACTCTGACTGTATTTTCAAATCTTCAAGCTTACTAATTCTTATTTCTGCTTGATCACTTCTGCTATTAAAGGACTCTGGTACATTCTTCAGTATGCCAGTTGCATTGTTCAGTTGCAGAATTTATTAATTCTTATGAATTATTTCTATCTCTTTGTTAAATTTATCTGATAGAATTCTGAATTCCTTCTCTGTGTTACCTTGAATTTCTTTGAATTTCCTCAAGACAGCTATTTTGAATTCTCTGTCTGAATGGTCATATATGTCTACTTCTCCAGGATTGGTCCCTGGAGCCTTATTTATCTCATTTGGTGAGGTCATGTTTTCATGTATAGCATTGATAGTGACACATGTTCTTCAGTTTCTGGGCATTGAAGAGTTATCTACTTATTGTAGCCTTCCTTCTTAGGAAGGCTTTCCAGATATCTGAAAGGACTTGGGTGTTGTGACCTAAACTGTATCTACTTTATACGGCACCCCAAGCCCAGTAAAGTTGTGATCCTTGCAGACTTGTAGGTAGCACCTTAAAGGTCTTGGGGAAGACTCAGGATAATTCTCTGGATTACTGTATTGAGACTTTTGATCGCCTGCCATTCAAGACTGTCTTTTCTACCTCTTCAGTGCATCTTTTGGTGATATGTAGTTAAAACCAAGTACTATGAGTGAGTGTTCATCTGATTTTGGTTCTTAGAAAGGTGTGTTTTTTTTTTTTTTTTCCTATATAGATAGTTGTTAAATTAGTGCCTTTGTTGTGGGAACAATTGGTGAATACTTATATTCCGCCATTTTGCTCCACCTCTGTCTCTGTTTATGTTTTAAACACAAAGCATATATCTATACTATAGGAGAATGTAATATGAAATTCCTTAAATAGAGCAATACATTTATTTAACATACTGAGTCTCACAAAATCTTAAAAATACATTAAAATATCGAAAGAAAAACTACTGCAAAGATATTTCTGAGAATATGAAGGACCAATTTATGACATCCCGAGCTAATAAAAAATCATATATTGACAAGTACAAGCATAAATCCACTAATAATATTCCCATTGTTTAGTAAGTAATCAATAGAGACACATGTATAATTCAGAAGGTAGAGAAAATGGGAAGCCAGAACAACTTTTACATATGATGTTTAGATAAATGAACTAATGACGAAACCATTCATAAAACAGGGATTATTGGAACACAAGCAGGATGATAAATGGAAGATTATTTGGGCCATGTTGACTTTGAGGATTCTATAAGTGGAGGAATATTGTAGGCAGTAGATATATATGAGATTACAGCTCAGAAAAGTGTAAGCTAGTGGTGACACTTGAATTATGAGCACTGGAAACTCAGAGTGTGAAAAAAGTTTCTCAGGTGAGTGCAGAGTAAGATCTAAAAATAATAAAAAAGACAAGAACACAATCTTAGGAAATAAGAATAGTTTCAGAATATGAAGAGGAAGAGAAGAATGCTGAGAGGAAATCAACAAAGATATTGAAGGGAGCCTATTAAAAGTAATGTAATGAAAATCAGGAAGGGAGTGATAGAAATTGTCAAACACAAGAAAGATCAAGCAAGACTCATGGAATTGAAAATGGTCTTTATAATAATTAATTGAGAATTATTGAGAATAATTGTTAAAACAATTATAGCTTAAGATTGGGGTTTGAGATGGGAGTAGGGGTGGTAGGAAAGCAGCTGATTGTTGTCAGTTGATAATGGAGTAAATGTATAGAAGTGGTTAACAGTTAATGGAAACTGTGGGAATATTTCCTGTGAACAGAAGGAGAGGCATGCAGGATCTAAGAAGGTAAATTTTAAATATGGAAATGACTGAAACACTTATACACAGATTGTGGGGACATAGCTATTAAAGAAAAAGAAGGGACAAATATAAGAGGGACAGACAGGCAAAATTACCAATAGAGTACATCTGTGTCCCTAAATACATAAAAGTGAATATAATCACATTTATATTTTTACTGTGCTTACATTTCTGGATATGAAGTTATAAAGATATGCTGCTGACTTTAATTTACTTTTCCAATGTACTATTATTCATATAAGACTTCAGAAGTGAAATGTAGCTCAAATAAAGCAATTCAAAATAATTACACAATTGATGGGATTAATGGACTATTGACTATAGTGAAGCATAATGTATTTAGCTGGACACTTTTAAACCTTGTCATCAATGTGACAGCATATACTTGTTCTTTTCAAATAATATTGATTAAGGCGTTTTACAAGCCCAATCATCATCACTGTGTGACATTCCATGGCCACGAGCGTGTTATACTGTATTAATTCACACATGGATGCACTGATAGTACTTAGCTCCCAATGTGAATGAATATTGCACATTTCATGCTCTGTCATGTCTCATTGCATTAATGGCCATGCGTGTGATGAGGTCTGTAATCTATGGCTATTTTACAACATTTTCAAATGCACTTGTCATGAATGGAGTAGTCAAGTACTTCATTAAGTAATCTCGTTTTCAGGAAGCATGTGTCTCCAGGAGCAGGTTGGCATTTAAGGTAATGTAAGTTGCTTTCATCTATGTAAGACAAAAAAGAGGGCACTTGTAACTCTTAATTTACATCAGATCTATCTCATAATTCAAATAATGTGCTGATAAGACCTCTCATTTACCATTGTCACATGTCTTCTTTTGGGTAGATATATTTAACTTTATACCAACTACTAAGGAGTTCTTCTGAAACCTTTTATTACAATACTTACTAGAACATGTTATGAGGGAGAGTGCAACTTGTAGTAACAGCCCTGACCATGGGTACTTTGCATCCATCTTATTTTTTTCTTATTATTAATTTAAAAATTGACAAAGATTGTATATATTCAAGGTCTACAACATGATGATATATGTATACATTGCATAATGATTACCACCATCGTATTAATGAACATATCCATAGTTACTTTTTTTGTGTATTTATGCCTGTGATGAGAACTTTTTCTTTTTCTTTTTTTTTCTGGAATTTCACTCTGTTGCCCAGGCTGGAGTTCAGTGGTGCCATCTTGGGTCACTGCAACCTCTGCCTCCCGGGTTCAAGTGATTCTCCTGCCTCAGCCTCCTGAGTAGCTGGGACTAAAGGTGTGCATGACCAGGCCCAGCTAATTTTTTGTATTTTTAGTAAAGATGGGGTTTCACCATGTTGGCCAGGCTGGTCTTGAACTCCTGACCTCAGGTGATCTGCCTGTCTCAGCCTCCCAAAGTGCTGGGATGACAGGTATGAGCCACTGTGCCCAGCCGGTGAGGACTCTTAAAATATGCTCTATTATCAAATTTCAATTAAACAATACAGTAGAACTTACTCATCTTATAACTGAGAGTTTGTACCTTCTGACCAATATTGCCCCATTCCACCATGACCTACCATTCTTTCTGCTTTGATGAGTTTGAATTTTTAGATTCTACATACAAAAAGTTCAATATTTGTCATTCTGTGCCTGTCTTATTTCACTTGGTATAATGTTCTCCAGGTTCATTAATGTTGTTGCTTGCAAGATGTCTTTTTTTTTTTTTTTTTGACAGGGTTTCTATCTCTCTGTTTCCCAGTCTGGAGTGCAGTGACATGATCTCAGCTCACTGCAGCCTCGACCTCCTGTGCTTAAGCAATCTTCCCACTTGAGCCCCAACCCCCGATCCTCAGTAGCTGGGACTACAGGTCCATACCATCATGCCTGGCTACTTTTTGTATTGTTTTGTAGAGACAGGGTTTCACCACATTACCCAGGTTGATCTTGAAGTCCTGGGCTCAAGGGATCTGCCTGCCTCAGCCTCCCAAAGTGCTGAGATTTCAGGTGTGAGCCACCGTGCCTGGCCAAGATTTCCCTTTTTTAAAAGGCTGAACAAGATTCTATTGTGTATATATACGACATTTTCTTTATCCATTCACCCATAACAGACCCTTTTTTCCACATCCATTCATCTTTTATTAGTGGCTTTAAAATTTCTTTTCTAAGGATATGAAACTTTATGATCATTAAAACCACATGTGGAAAATCACTTTATCAATAGAATCCAGTTAATAAAAATTATTCTGATTATACGTGCATCAAGGCAAAAATATTAAAGCTTTAAATTGTTAGTTTTGAAGACATACGGGACCAACTTCTGAATCTTTTAGGTAGACGTTTTTCAAATGAGGCCAGGAACTCTGTTGAGGTTCCAACATACAGTGAAAGAGAGAAGTGGTACTGAACTTTCTTCCCCAGAGGCTGGCCAAGTATTGAGAACACAGAGAGCAGTGTCAACACCAAGGAGTAAGGGATAGTACATATTTGAATTGTGGAAAATCTTGGCAGAGATTAGGAGATTCACCAAGAAAAGGGTGATATCAGCTTCCACATAAGTGGAAATCCATTTTGTCCCCCAAAATGTCAGGAGGAAGCAGAATAAGTGGCCAGACCTTTCCTGCTCTGGAGGCTTGGTAAGTTCAGAATGTTGAAGAATTTGAAGGTTTTCCCCAAGTGCTTTATCATATGACTGATAGCCTCTTTATTTGTATTATACAACATAAATCCATTTATGGGATTGTTTTGTTTGCTTGTTTTAACCTCCAACAACTAGACTTGAGACAAACAAGTGAAAACAATAACAAAAGTAATAGCTCTTCCAAGGGACTCAGCAGCCAAATCAAAAAAGAGTTGGCAGGACAATAATAAAACACATTCAGAGAAGCAGAAGTGCCAAAGAATGTGGCTACCAGAAGAGTTTAAAGATATTCAAGTACATCACACATGACACACCCACGTATAAGATATTTGGTGATTGATAAACCTATGATTTTTTTTTTCACATAAAGTCTTAGGAGATAAATTTAAGGAGAGGATAGTCACTGGTGAAACAGACTAGTGACCCAGAAGATCCAGGGTAAGAAATATCAACCGGCCGCATTGACTCAAGTCTTTGTAATCCCAGCACTTCGGGAGGCGTGTGGATTACCTGAGGTTAGGAGTTCAAGACCAGCCTGGCCAACATGGTGAAACCCCGTCTCTATTAAAAATACAAAATTAGCTGGGCCTGGTGGTGTGTGCCAGTAATCCCAGCTACTCGGGAGGCTGAGAAAGAATTGCTTGGACCCAGGAGGCGGAAGTCACTGCACTGCAGCCTGGGTGACAGAGCGAGACTCTGTCTTAAAAAAGAAAGAAATACATTGGCAGCCCATTCAGAGGGCCCAGAGATCTGTGTCTTGCTTCAACAATGTTTGGACGGAACTGATCCAGAGACTCTCTTTCTTCCAGCCTCTGACCACCTTGCGATCTCCTCTCCACTTGCAACCTCTGGGACCATCTTCTCCGCCATCTCCTGCTTCTGGGACCAGCCAACACCGTTTCTGTGGTTAGCTCCTTCTTGCCAACCAACCATGAGCTCCCAGATTCATCAAAATTATTCCACGGAGGTTGAGGCAACCATCAACCGCCTGGTCAATTTGCACCTGTGGGCCTCTTACATCTATCTCTGCCTGGGCTTCTATACCCACCGAGATAATGTGTCTCTGGAAGGTATGGGTCACTTTGGCAAATCGGCCGAGGAGAAGCGCCAGGGCACAGAGCATCTCCTGAAAATGCAAAGTCAACATGGCAGCTGCGCTCTCTTCCATGACATCCAGATGCCAGCTCAAGATGAGTACAAATAAAACCCTGGATGCCACGGAAGCCACCATAGCCTGGCGAAAAAACTGAATCAGGCCGTTTCGGATCTTCATACCCTCGGTTCTACCCACACAGAATCCCATCTCTCTTGCTCCCTGGAGAGTCACTTCCTAGATAAGGAAGTGAAACTCCTCAAGAAGATGAGTGACCACCTGACCAATCTCCATAAGCTAGCTAGCCCAGAGGCTGAGCTGGGTGAATATCTCTTCGAAAGGCTCACTCTCAAGCATGACTAGGAGCCTACTGCGCCCAGCGACTTCTGAAGGGCCCCTCGTAGAGCAACAGGGCTTCTGCCTAAGCCTCCATGCAGCCACTAGGCAGCTTTTTGAACTACCCTGGAACATTCTCCCAATCCTCGGAAGAAGTGGAAATAAAGCTTTTTGAAGCAGAAAAAAAAAAGAAAAGAAAAGAAAAGAAAAACACAGTGCAAAAATAGAGAAATCATAATACAAAAATCAAGAGACTGGACTGGAGTATAGATTCAGGAGCCCTAAAACATGAACTATAAAAGTTTCAGAAGCAGCACAAATGAAAAAAAAAAAAAAATGTGCTAATAAAAATGGCGTATATGTGTCACATTTTCTGGATTAAGAAAATGTGGCACATATACACCATGGAATACTATGCAGCCATAAAAAATGATGAGTTCGTGTCCTTTGTAGGGACATAGATGAAGCTGGAAACAATCATTCTCAGCAAACTATCGCAAGGACAAAAAAACCAAACACCGCATGTTCTCACTCATAGGTGGGAATTGAACAATAAGAACACATGGACACAGGAAGGGGAACATCACACACTGGGGACTGTTGTGGGGGGAGGGGGGAGGGATAGCATTAGGAGATATACCTAATGCTAAATGATGAGTTAATGGGTGCAGCACACCAACATGGCACATTTATACATATGTAACAAACCTGCACGTTGTGCACATGTACCCTAAAACTTAAAGTATAATAATAATAATAATAATAATAATAATAATAATAATAAATGGCGAGGCAATAGTTAAACAAATAATAGAAATAAAAATTGATCAAAGATACATCAGTTTGTAGATCAAAAATCTCCCTAAATTCTAGGCTAGATACACAATAATGAAAATCATAATAACATGCGTTAGGTTGAAAGGAAATATCATGAGCTTCTAGAGAGAAAACAAAATCTTTACCCAGGAAATATATATATATTCAGACTGGCAAAGTGCATCTCCTTTTGCAGCACTGGAAGCTAGAAAACAGTTGAGCAGTATTGATATATTACTGGCAGGGAAAGATTTCGACCCAAATATATTATTTATCTGCCAGAGAAAAAGAAAAATATTTGAAGACATGAAAGAATTCCTAGAGTATATATTGCCATCATACTCCAAACTTGAGACAAACATCTGAAAAAAAATTCTAAGCAAACATCAAATGAAAAATAATGAGGATTTTAAGATGAGGAAATAACTAGAGGAAAGAAGTGAGCAATAAACCTTGTAAGATATGCCTATGGACAAATATAGACTGCATAGAAATGAGAAGTAGAAAAGCTAAAGAAATGCATAGAAATGAGAAGTAGAAAAGCTAAAGAAGAACTTTTAAAATAGAAGGGATCTATCATTAAGAGGAATTAGTGCTAGACTATCTTCACAAAAGCAAAACAGTGAGAGTGAGAAAGCAAAGAAAGGAAGGGAAGAAATAAATTACTACAGTATCTTCAAAATGAAGAAAGAGAGTGGAGAATGAGAGTACTGGAAATTAGAATATTGGAAAGCTCCATCTTATTTGTGTTTGAGGGAATTTGAGCATCTGTCATGGGAAAACATTTGGGGCATAGTGCTTGATTATGACATCAGGGAAAGTGAGTATAAGTGTTAATAAATGGAAATGTACAGTATTTCCATTTACCAAGGAAAAGAAAGAGTAATGAAGAAGACTTTGAATACAGAAGCAAACAAGATGAAGTGAAAAAAAGAAAACAATAAAATAAGTAATAAATATGAAGTAAAATAAAAATTTAGTATATCACTAATTACATATAATGTTAATGGATTAAATTCTTCCATTAAAACACAGAAATCAGTTTAAGGTTAAAAAAATCCTAAAGGATCTTTACAACAAAGACACCCTAAGCATGGTAAGAATTAAAGGTTAAAATTAAAAGATGAACAAAGAGATAACAGGTGTATGCAAACAAAAGGCAAGCAAGTATAGTGGTATTAATATAAGACAAGGTGGAAATTAAGATTAAAAGCAATTAACAGGATAAAGGACATCGGGAAATAAGCAGGCATGCTTATTATGGAAATATGAGTTATAAATTTATATAACAAAATTAAAAATTAGATAAAAAACTAAGATCATAACTAGAAATAAAAGAACTTGATAAAATACAGTTATATTGGGAAACAATCACTGTAACTCTTTCAAACTGGGTATATGCAATAAAACTCAAGGGGAGGACAGTCACTTGTTATAATCATTCATGGTTATAAATCAATTCTAGAACTTGAATGTTCCCTATTTTCAAGAGAAGGTAAAATATAACATAAGAGGATACAGCACAATTAGCTAAAGCAAACATGTGATTTGCTTTTGTTTATATCCTTCTATTATATTATTCCAGAAAGGCTGACATTTGTCTACTTTGAAACATGCAATAATTAAACTTAGAAAATATTTGTTTCAAAAACAAGATTATTTCTTGCTTATATTTAAGCAAGCCATAAACCAAGAAGAAGCAAGCAAATATAAGAATGTGCCTATTGTAATTACATACTTAACAACATTCATGTCATTGATTTAGTGTGAATAATGAAGCATACTATAAGGAGAGCATAGTGTAGTTATATTTTTTAATGAAGGAAGCCAAGAGAAGAAAGTTAGAAAGTTGTTTACTGCTCTTTTGACTTTGCCTTTAGTTTGTAGGGGATATATTTCCCCTGTTGAGAGAAAACTTGCAAAACCTCCAGTGTTTTGATGTATGGTATCTGAACTCCAAAGAGAATGTAATCTTTGTGGTAAGCTATCCAAAAGAAGTCCTCATGGAATTTGAGCAACCTCTGAAAAAGATAACCACAGCAGCAGGATGCTTCTCTAGAAATGAAACACTTCTAAGAACAAACAGTAAAGCGTGCAGTTCTAGTTTATTCAGTTTTTATGTCTGGTATCTACTTATAATTTCTATATTTCTAACAATCTCAGGATGATCAGAGTGATTTTCTCCAAAAATATGTAAAAACACGATTAGACAAATGTTTAACTCCAACTCCTGGAATCAAATCGTAATCTTTACATATTTAAATGTGTAAGATCTGATAGCCAAAAGATTCTTTATCATTTCTATAAGAAAAGGAAAGATATTCATAATAGAAAAACATATGCTTAGTGTAAACACATGGACATACTTTTAATAACTGGCAATAAAATTACAATAATAATGCTAACATCACTGTTAAATAAATATATTCAAATATAATGTTCTACAGCAAATTTTTTCTAATGATATTTATCAAAGGGAATGAGTATTAATAGACAAGGTATTTACTATAACAGATATTTAGATTAATGTGAAATATTCAGTATACTGAAAACTATACCTAATTGGTTACATATTTGGTTACTAGAAATTAAATGCTTGAATAATTGAAAGAATAATTAGTTTTATATGGCTGCCTATGGTCCAATTAAAAGAAAATGAAATCAAAAACAATGACAAGGAAATACTGAGTCATTTTTCTTCTCACAAATCAATTCTTAATTCAATACAAATATAAAATATTAAATATCAAAGATAATTAAATTACCTTAATAATCCTTCATACATCATCCAGGAATTCATATAAATTGTATAAATTTTGAAACAATTTATATTTTCACAATGGATCCTTTTGTTTTAAGTTGCATTCCTTCAGAAGCTGATGTTGAGACATGGACTTGAATACCCATAGTTTTTTTGGGAGAGGATCTGATCCCAGGAAGCAACGATGGAGCAGAGGAAAAGTGCAACAAAGAAGGATAAAATACCAATAAAATGGAATGTTAATTAGTGTTTATGAATAATTTATTACTGTGTTTATCTAGGGCTCAAGCACCCAGGGATCTCCAGAGATTTTAAAGAGCACCCTTCACGGTTTTCCCACTGAAGCGCAAGAACTTCAGTAGTTGAAGGATGCTCCCAAAGAAGTTAATTCCTTGGAATTTTAAATTGTGTAAGGACCTGTGAGACAGAGAAAGTTCTCAGGCAATGAATGAGTCAGTGGAGCTTGCAGTAGAAAGGCTTTGGGATGGCATCCATGAAATAGCATATGGCAGGGACATATAGATAGCTCTACACATTTTTAGGGCATAATGGAGTTCACAATATCTATTTTCTCCCAGAGACAATTTAAGAAATAGCAAATTAAAACCCCAAGATTATGTGAGCTGATTAAAGTTTTAACGACGTTTATTATAATCAGCGTGAATGTAGCATAGTAAAAAGAACACACTTTTTATTTATAACAAATTTGTTATAATTAAATTCTACACATAAATTCTTATAGCTGTGTGACTTGCAGAAAATTTCTTAATCTTTCTTTTTTATTCAACTTTTATTTTAGATTCAGGGAGTACATGCCCTGGATTGTTACCTAGGTATATATTTCCTGATGCAGAGGTTTTGGGTCTAAATGACACTGTCACTCAAGTACTAAGCATAGTACTCAGGAGTTTTTTCACCCCTTTACCCCCTTCCCACCTCTCCCCTTTAGTAGTCCCTAGTGTCTATTGCTGCCATCTTTATGTCCGTTAGTACCCAGTGTTTAGCTCCCAATTATAAGTGAGAATGTGTAGTATTTGGTTTTCTGTTCCTCCATTAATGTACTAAGGATAATGGCCTCCAGCTATATCTATGTTGCTGCGAAGGACATTATTTGATACTTTTGTTTGACTGTGCACTATCCTTTTGTGTATATGTACCACATTTTCTTTATTTACTCTACCATAGATGGGCATCTTGGTTGATTTTACATCTTTGCTATTGTGAATAGCACTAAGATGAACATGCAAGTAAATGTGTCTTTTTGGTAGAACAATTTGTTTTCTTTTGGATATATACCCAGTAATGGGATTTCTGGGTCGAATGGTAGTTCTAAGTTCTTTGATAAATCTCCAAACTGCTTTCCACAGTAGCTGAACTAATTTACATTCCCAAAAGTGTATAAGCATTCCATTTTCTCAGCAGCCTTTCCAGCTTCAGCATCTGTTGTTTTACGACTTTTTAATAATGGTCATTTGGACTGGTATGAGATATCTCATTGTGGTTTTAACTGGTATTTGTCTGATGGTTAGTGATGATGAGCATTTTCTCATGTTTGTTTCTCGCTTGTATGTCTTCTATTGAGAAGTGTCTGTTCATGCCTCTTGCCCATTTTTTAAATGGGTTATTTGTGGGGATATTTAATGGGGTTATTTGTTTTTTGCTTGTTTGATTAATTTCCTTATAGATTCTGAATATTAGACCTGTGTCAGATGCATAGCTTGTTAATATTTTATCTTATTACATAGGTTGTCTATTACTATGTTGACAGCTTTTTTTTTTTTTTTTTTTTTTTTTTGCTATGCAGAAGCTCTTGTTTAATTTGGCTCCACTTGTCAATTTTTTGCTGTTGTTGTGGGACTCTCTCTGCTCTAGGTCCAGGCAAATCTCCAGGCTTTGGGAGCACCAACTTGCCTGGTGCAACAGCCTGAGTCACCCAACCTGTCCTGTGTAGAGATCTTTGAGCAAGGGAACCCTCTCTGCTCCACACCCCAGCAGATCTCGAGGCATCTGGAGCACCCACTCTCCTAGATTAGGAGCTTAGGCTGCCCTCCATCCCTGAGCAGATAATTTAGAACTGAGGAAGCTCTAGGTGTTTGGTGACCACCCAATGGATTCTCCCTTGGAACTGCTGCTTGTGCCTGCCACAGAAGACCTTCAGTAGGACCTGCCCTTCCTGGCTCCCCTGTCCTCCAACACCACAACTAAGCAGGGAGCACAGAGCACAGTGCATTCCATGAATCAGCCCATTGTCTGAGGTAACAGAGAGCTTCTCCTAGTAAACAAGGATCAAGTATATACCCAGCCATTGGCCACAGCCAGCTCTTACTTATATATGCTATCTAAGGGCTTGTACAATGAACTACACAGCCCAATATAAAAACTGCCAAAAGAAGTGCATAGTGTTATAGAAGCAAAGCCAAAAGAACCAGAATTCTCTACAATCCTAATCTTTCTGAACCTCACTTTTTTTTTTTTTTTTGAGACAGTCTCGCTCTGTTGCCCAGGCTGGAGTCCAGTGGCACGATCTCCGCTCACTGCAAGATCCACCTCCCGGGTTCACGCCATTCTCCTGCCTCAGCCTCTGAGTAGCTGGGACTGCAGGCTCCCACCACCAAGCCCAGCTAATTTTTTTGTATTTTTAGTAGAAACGGGGTTTCACTGTGTTAGCCGGGATGGTCTCAATCTCCTGACCTCGTGATCCGCCCGCCTCAGCCTCCCAAAGTGCTGGGATTACAGGCGTGAGCCACCGCGCCCGGCCCTGAACCTCACTTTTGTTGGTAAGAGAGAAAGAACCGTGTTCAGGTAAATCATGTTACTATTAAAATCAGATTCAATAACTTAAAACATTTATGAAGCCTAATGTATCCCAGATGTACTTCAGGTATTCAAATAATTAATTTCCTTTTTAGTAAGATCTAAAATTCTGGGTGATATTAAATCATTCTTTTACTATTTATTATTTTAAGCTCAGGACGACTCCCTCAACATTTAGTTAGATTATATTTCTTTGTGTATTTCTTTGGTACCAAGTTTTATTCTATTTATCTATCCATCTACTAGGAAACTGATTTGTCATTATTCTTGACTATGAACCAATTTGGTACATTTTTTTTTAATTTTATGTACAAGAAAACTTAGGTATTGAGTGGCTGAGTAGATGGGCTAGGGTGTTAAATCAGAAAGCATAAATAATTTTAAAAAGATTAAAACCTGAGACAATATTTACTTTCAAAGGTGAATAAGATGGAAAATAAAAGAAACTGAGAGCCATAAAGAGAGGGCAGGATGAACTGAAAGTAGAATTATTAAAAGGATCTGGAGGCCGGGCGTGGTGGCTCACGCTTGTAATCCCAGCACTTTGGGAGGCTGAGGCGGGCAGATCACGAGGTCAGGAGATTGAGACCACGGTGGAACCCCGTCTCTACTAAAAATACAAAAAAATTAGCCGGGTGTGGTGGTGGGCGCCTGTAGTCCCAGCTGCTCGGAGAGGCTGAGGTAGGAGAATGGTGTGAACCCGGGAGGCGGAGCTTGCAGTGAGCTGAGATTGCGCCACTGCACTCCAGCCTGGGCGACAGAGCGAGACTCCGTAAAAAAAAAAAAAAAAAAAGGATCTGGAGCAAATAAAATTAAAATATGTAAAATAAAGCAAAATTATTAGGAAAACAAAATTTACTTGTTAATAAATTGGTGAGATATATAAGACAGTAAGGGACAAGATTTTTGGTATAAAAAGTAGAAACACTTATAGAAAAGACAACATAGAAAATTTCCTAGAAGACAGAGTAAGAGTATAATAATGAAAATTATAAGTAAGAAAAATATAAAAAATCAAAAACAAGTTTTTACATTTTAACTTATAATTAATCTCAAAGGAGAGCTTTAAAAGTGAATAAAGAGTAATTCAATTTCATATATTGCATTTTATCTTCACAATAATCATATAAATAGAAAAAACACACTTGATTTTGATTTCAAATGATATTAAACTGATGACAATAATATGTCAAAAAATGTTAAATGTTACATAACCACACAAAGACTTGCACGTGAATGTTCTTAGCAGCATTTTTCTTGAGCCAAAAATTGAAAACAACTTAAATGCCCATCAACTGGTGAATTGATAGACATATCAGTGGAATACCATTACAATGAATTACTATTCAGTGGCAAAAAGAATGAACTACTGATACGTGCTAAGTACAAGAAGCCAGATAAAAGACACCACATATTTCATGATTCTAATTTATAGAAAATATTCTGAAAAGGCAAATCTATAGACACAGAGTAGATTAATGGTTTTCTATGGTGAGGAGATGGGGACAGATGGCAAAGTGAAGATTAACAGTTAGTGGATATTAATGATCTTAATGGGGTGCTGAAAATGTTCTAAAACTGACTTCCAGTATTTTGCACAACTTGATAAATTCACTAAAAAATCATTGAGTATTCACATAATATGACATGTAAAATCTACTCCAATCAAGTTATAAAAGTGTTACATTTTGTACAAACAGAAAAATATTAAAGCTCCAAAAGATAAAAGTGAGCAAAAGACACACAATTCAATAAAGATATGAATTTGAAAGAATGCATATCTTTTAACTATATTAATTATGACAAATGCAAATAAAAATTGCTTGCAGAAGATTATCTCTCAATCTTCCAGAGAACTTGTTAGGAAAGGGAAAGATGGCTAGTCAAGGAGGAGAAAAAATACTTTGGTTTTCATACTCCAGACAAATACATATTTAAGAAGGAGCTGGGCTGTCCTCTCTTCACCAGAGGAGGAATAGCAGTTCCTCCTGTGTATTGCAAAGTCTACTTGTCAAAATACCAGAGATATCCTTGGGCTTCCCCTTCTCAGACTGCCAACTGAGTAAGAATGTGATTTACTGGGAGCAGTCAAACAAACACAGGCCGTGTAACCTGCCGTATCAAGACTGAGCAGTGCTTTCATAATTGATCTGCTGGAACATTTAAAAGATGAAAAAACATTTTAAAACAAATAACTATAACTAAATCCTTATTGCATATTTACATTTGATGCATACTACATATACGTACTTTCAGAATCAAATTTATAAGCAAGTTGTTGGAGCAGCTTTATATCCAAGGCATAGAGGCTTAAATCATTCTACAGGAGTTTCTGATGACAAATGGAAAACACCATCACACAAAGTGATTTGTGTATTAAAGTAACTTAGCCTCAGGACTGGCATTGTCTCAGGGACTTCTTAATCAGCAGAAAAACATCTTGAACATATCCTTATCATAGCACTTAAGAGCTTATAATGAAATGTGCTGCTTGTGTATCAGTTTTCAACACTAAAGTCACTAAACTATAAGATCAATTCTTTAGGGCAACTGTGCCTTTTATTCAATTTTGTTGTTCTAGCAACTAGTCCAGTGACATAGTAGGTGCTCAATAAATATTTGTTAAAATAAATTAATCCTTAACTTACCAGTGTAGTTATAAAGTACACAATTTTCCTGTGAATGTGCATCTTGGGATTGGGATAAACAGCCTGACCTCTTTTGTGTTTCCTTTTCTCACAGAATTATCTATCCTTTGACAGCTACGCAATTACCAGTTATAATGAAGCATGGTTACACAGCTTGCTCCCAGGCAAATATTTGTATGCTAAATCAGGTAACCAGACCATATTTAGCCTTTGCCAGCATGTGATCAATCTTTTAAACAAGGGAAACATAAATGTGATTAGGCATTCTCACCAAATATTTATAAATTCAAGTGCTTTAAAGCCCATCAAAATAATGTCATTTCCATCAATTTATAAAGGTAAGATGATTTGTTTTGGCACTCAAATTTATGTAAGTTTATATATATATTGCATCTTTTTAAATATTTTTCTCGAACCATTCCATGATTGACTTTTTTCTCAAAGCTTTTCAAAGTACACAAGAGGTTTACCTTATTATAAACAGAAGTTACCTATTTATTCATCTATATTTTAGTATAAAAATGAATTTTATTGCTATCAAAACTTAAAGCCTGGTGCTGTGGCTTACACTTGTAATCCCAACACTTTATGAGGCCAAGGCAAGAGAATCATTTGACACTAGGAGTTCAAGACCAGCCTGGACAACACAACAAGACCCTATCTCTATAAAAAATTTTAAAAATTCGCTGGGCATGATGGCACACCCCTGTAGTCCCTGCCACTCAGAAGGTTGAGGCAGGAGGATCACCTGAGCCCAGAAGGTCAGGCTGCAGTGAGCCATCTTTGCACTACTGCATGCACTCCAGCCTGGCCAACAGAGCAAGGCTCTGTCTCTAAATACATACATATATATATATATATATATACACACAGACATACACACAGACACACACACACACACATATACATATACACATATATATACATATATATTTACGTGTGTGTGTGTGTACAAGTTAAAGTTAAAAATCTATTGTAACATAATATCTTAAATGTTGGGTAGTTTGGAAACAAGTATTACTGGGCTCTTATTAACATTATACAATATATGATATAGGGTAATTTTAATTTCATTCCATTTATAATGCCATTTAAATTTTGAAAAATATTATTAAGCACAGACATAAATTAATGTATTTGAAAGTTCTGATATTTTAATTTTGTCATACTATTAAGAATATTTTTTCTTTAATTTTGTTGAGTTGTTCTATCAGTAGGCCTGAATTTCTTAGAATTTTAGGAGCAGTAGTCATTCTTTCAGTGAATCTTTTTGCATTTTAGACATTGTTCAAAAATAATATGATAATACTAAGTATTGCAACTTAAAAACCAAAACAGGAGGCTGTTTTAACTTGTGAAGTCACTGTTAAAATTAAAGAGATCATTTTTACTAGAATAATGAGACTCAAAGCAAGATGATAGGGATTGCCTGAGAATGGGAAGAGAAAGAACATAGACTTTTTAAAATGTCTAAAAGTGAAAGGAAGGAAAATGATGAAGATGTGGCATGAGGAAAAGTAGGCAGTGTGTAGGCAGATAGTTTAGGTTAGAAAGCAGAAGCCAGTGTAAAGAAAGAAAACAAATATAGATAAACAATGAATAATTCATCACACAATATCCTACAGGAGGTTGAAAAGAAAAAGGAAAGGAAGGAGCAATATAACCAAAATGAAGACTAACATTTGAAAGTGCGGAAGAGCATCTGGCACTGAGAGGCATGCTGGAGCAGAGTGAGAAGGCACCGTCACAGGTTGTGGGCCTGGAGTGGGTGGGGTGTCCAGCACAAGTGCTGCGAAGAGGCTGTTCATGCAAATGGGCAGCCTGATGTGGGCTATCAGAATCTGGGCCGGGCGCGGTGGCTCACGCTTGTAATCCCAGCACTTTGGGAGGCCGAGGCGGGTGGATTCCGAGGTCAGGAGATTGAGACCACGGTGAAACCTCGTCTCTACTAAAAATACAAAAAATTAGCCAGGCGTGGTGGCGGGCGCCTGTAGTCCCAGCTACTCGGAGAGGCTGAGGCAGGAGAATGGCGTGAACTCGGGAGGCGGAGCTTGCAGTGAGCCGAGATTGCGCCACTGCACTCCAGCCTGGGGGACAAAACGAGACTCCGCGTCAAAAAAAAAAAAAAAAAAAAAAAAAGAATCTGAGTGGAGTAAGTATGGCACCAACATGAGGGCAAAGCCTGGGGTGGGCTATACACATACATATACATGTATAAACACACACATATATACACAGATATGTATATATGTGTGTGGTTGTGTGTGTATATATATCTACATATATATAGATATCTATATATATATCTATATATAGATATATATAGATAGATACATATATATATAGATATATGTAGATATATATGGTATATGTCTTTTTGCTGAGAGAATCTGGGCACAATAAAACCCCAGTAGTAATGAGTGCACCTAGTATCCACATGCTGAATTATAAATATCATTATCCACTAAAAGAAAACAAGGGTCCTTGGAGAAATGGCTGAATCTGCAGGTGGGGCAGGGAAATTAGAAGATGAGACTGGAACATTTATTGTGCCAGATAGCAAGGAAGTGCTTAAAGAAGAATGGGAACGTGTCCAGAGGACATAGAAGACAGATTGAAGGAACTCTCTCTCACTGGCCAACTCTAAGAAAATATCAGTATCAAAATAAAAATTAACAATAAGTTGTTATCCATTAAATAAAATGATAATGCATGCATCCACACTGAAATAATACATAAATATATTAATATATTGAAAGTTGAATATTATATTGAGTTATTCCAAAGTATTGCACCTCTACACAAATTATTCAATAATTAAAAAGGGCAAAATAATCCCTTCACAGGGGAGAAAACTGTTAAGATATGACTTTTAATGAAAGAATCAAAGTAAACAACACAGTAATAAGAAAGGTAACCTGAACCTGTACACAACTGGGAGAAAGCAATGAGAAGAACACATATTATTTGTCTAATACTCTTGCCAATGAAACATAATCTAAATCTAGTTATGAGAAAATATCAGTCAGAAAACAATTGAGGGCATTCTGCAAAATAATGGATCTGTTATCTTTAAATTTCAGTCATAGAAGTGAAAGTAAAACTGCAGAAATGTTCTGGCTGGAAGAGACTTATAAAGACCTGTCAACTAAATATAATACTTTATTTTGAACAATATTATTTTGCCATAAGGTACACTACTGAAAAATATAGAAAAATTTGAGTGAGGTCTGAAGATTGTATGTAGTAATGTATGATTGTCAATTTCCTTATTTTGATAGTCGTAATTGCAGTTATATAAGAAGGCAAGTTTGTTTTTAAGAATTATCCAAATTATATTCAGGGTGATGGAGCATCGGGTTGACAACTTATTTTCAAATGGTTTAGGAAAAAAGTCATTTGTGCTACAATTTTTCTATAAGTTTAAAATTGTTTCTAAAATTATGTAAAAAATAAGAAAATGAACATAAAGAAACTTGATGTGGTAATGGAGCTATTATATACCTTTATTATATGCCTTGATTGTGCATACATTGGTCAGCATTCAATGAAGCATGCCTTTAAAATGAGTACATTTCATTGTATACAAACTACAGTTGAACACAAGTGCACTTCACTACTGTTGGTTAAAAATATGTAGCTGTATTTGAAAATAAGAAAGAAATATCTTGATTAAAAATACAAATTAAATTCATGATGGTGAGGAGGTACTTAATTTTGTGATTTGATGTGAGACAAATGGCATAAGAGTTCGAAGGCCACCTGAGAAGAAAGCGTCTTGCATTTGGCAGAAAATTACAATCAGGATTCACTCAGTAAGTCTAAAGCTGGAACTGTGTTATACATTTATTTAAAAAAAAATAAAAAGCTCATTTATTAAAAAAAGAGCTTCAATGGGCTTCCCAAGTTGCAGCTGTGAATGCATGGGATCAGAACCTAAAGGTTCAGCACCTATAGCCACAAGGAAGACTTTGAACTAAAGACCTATCCATTCTGAGGGACCAGGATTTAAGCAAACAGTAAGTTACCATAAAGGGAGGAACTTGGTCAGGCATTTAGCTCTTCAACATAAAATACCAAATTTAAAAGAACATATACTTCCAAGAAAGACAATCAAAACACTGAACAAAATGCCAAAAGAAAAGGAAAAGATATTAGAGTAATCCAAAACAACTATAAAGCAACTATATTTATAGTATTGTATAAAGTGATGAAATAATGTATGTAAGAATTTCTTAAACAAGAAATTCTTGTTTAATGGAGAAAATCTTTAAGAATGTAGCACAGGAAGTTTAAATAATCAATGATACTAAAGAAAAACTAAGAAACACAGAAAATGGAGCAAGAAGTTTCAACATATCTAATAAAGAAGCAGCAACAAGTGATATTTGGAGAGATAAAGGCACTATGTGGGTGTGTGCGTAAAGAGCGAGATATTCCCAGAATCTACCAGAAAAAATTTCTGTTACTGGCCGCGAATCCATATGGATCTGCAGCAACCTCAATTCTTGCCTCCTCAGAAGAAAGAATTTGACTGAGGGGCATAAGCCAGAAGGAGAGACTGAGGCAAGTAACCTCACAGGTGCTCAGAGAAAGGAAAATTCAAGAAGAGAAGTCAGAAGTTGATCATGGAGGGGCAGAGAATCCATAAATGCTAAAGGTCTCACATAAATGTGAAAGGACTCATTCCCTACACCAGGAATTGAGCCCTGGCCACCATTAAAAAATGGTGAAGACTTAGCTGCTGAGCTACAGAATTGGGCAGTTTTCATTGCTCTTTGCAGAAGGTTCCTGGAGGCAGCCAATTTTGAGCTGTCAGTGGCTTTTAACTCACTCAAAATAATTTTTAGTGTGGCCAGGCATGGTGACTCATGCCTGTAATTCCAACACTTTGGGAGGCTGAGGTGGGCAGATCACCTGAAGTTGAAAGTACGAGACCAGCCTGGCCAACAGGGTGAAATCCCATCTCTACAGAAAAAAAAAAAAAAAAAAAGAAAGAAATACAAAAATTAGCCAGGAGTGGTGGCCTGTGCCTGTAATCCCAGCTACTCAGGGGGATGAGGCAGGAGGATGGCTTGAACCTGGGAGGTGAAGGTTGTGGTGAGCTGATATTGAGGCGCTGCACCCTAGCCTGGGAGACAAGAGTGAAACTCCATCTCAAAAAAAAAAAAAAAAGCTAACTGTAACATAAACTCAAAAATTCCTGTCTTCCAGACAGCAGAGAACAAAATAAAGTATTGCCACATGGTTACAAGGTCAAGCTCCCACGGACTTAAAACAAGACAAGAGGGAAACTTCATCTAGCTTTTTGGTTGGTTGGTTTGTTTCAAGGACCTGCAGTAAAGTTTGTAACGTAAGTTTCCCAGGCTGCCTTGACCAGTGGGCTTATGAGATCCTAAGACCATCTTTCATCCTGAGGTACCACTCTCCAACATACCACAACACAGAAAGACAAATGTATAGCATGAAATATACCAGATTCCTTATAATCTGAAACTAGCTTCACAAATCCTTTTTCTTACTAATGAAAATGTTGCAGAGGAGACAGTGATTTTTACCATTGCTACAGTAGATTTGCACAGAGAGAGAAGCCAGAATTCCGACTGGTAAGAATTTACCCTTTTGTCAGCATGCCAGGTTTCTGGGTTCCCTTTCCCTGAGCAGCCCTAGCAACCTTGCTCTCTGTATTGTTGCCCTGGGGGCCAAGCTGCAAAACAAAGAAAAATTATTATTATCTTTTTATTTCATGAAACCACAGGCCAAAAAGCCTCTTAATATTGTAAGATGCTGCCCAAGTGGTTTCATGGAGTAATCAAATTAATATTTTCCATTTTGGCCAGAGCAAAATATGCCTGACAAAACACAGATATTAGCCACTTCTCTTAGCAACCAAAACCAAACTGGAAAGGTTCAAACTTACCCCTAGTTGGCCATTTTAGAACACACACAGAGAAAACAGGAGAATAGGAATGCAGGTTCTAACACAAAATATAGGAAAGGGAAAGGAGAGAAAGAGGGAGAGAAAAGCATTGACTGCAGTGGGTTGGGGAAGTCAAGGAGCTCAGTGAAGCCAGAGAAAGACCCACCCATTGCAGCAACAGTGAATCAGAAGTTCAGGCAGCCACTTGTTAGTAGCAAAGGGATCTTTTCCAGCTGCCCCATCTGATCTTAAGTTTTCTTCTGTGGGGAGGAAAAAGCTCCCCGTGTTCTATGATCCTGCACATGCCACCCATAACTGTAATTAGACAAAAGTCATTTTCCTTCTGTTAGGAAGTTATGGATTGTAGTGTATGTTACTATGCACATCTTGTGAGTGGGGAGCAGATACAGAGGTTATCTGCATACTGTAGAGATTGCTCAGTTAGATTTTTGCTAGGGGTTGTCTGAATAAGTGTGGGTTATTTCTAAACCCCAGAGGTAGGACTGTCCAGGTTGAAGTTATTGGTTAACAATTTAGTTAGCTTGTTTGGGAGAAATAGGGATATTAGAGAGAAAAATGAATTCAGAGGTTGAGTAAATATTAAGTGAGCACAAATCGTGGAAAGTGTATTTCTGCCCTAGAGAGGTGTGGGGTATTTCAACTTTACCAGGGACTGATGGGAGAATGGTAATTGGTCCCTTAAGTAATATAAAGGGGTATGAATCTTTCCTTTTGAAGGAAGGGGATATCATTTGCCCTGATTACCCAACATTATTTGGAGGAGAGTTGCTTAGAGAAGGAGATTAGCCCAGAGTAGGCAGCTTTTGAATGCAAAAGAAGCATTTATAATTTTACTTGCCAGCTCCAGAGTTGCCCTTGGCTTTGTTCTGTTGATGATGATATCTGAGCTGGTAGCTCCTGGAGCAGAAACCCCTTCCACTCAAGGCCATTAAGGGTTGAGATTCTGTCCTGGGGGCCCTTGTGGTACAGAAGACAAGCCACGCAGGGCTTTTCTCTATTTTTATGCCATTGAGGCAGTTTGCCTTCCAGTGGCCTGGCTTCCTGCACCAGTGGCAGTTACCTGGAAGCCTATTCTTAGGGCAACCTGGAGGGTTATGCACTTGAGAACAGAGGAGATACTGGAGTGAACTGCGGACCCCCTACTCATCCTTGGGATTCTGGAATAACCAGTCTTACTTTGTACCCCTAACCCTTCATCTGTGTTCTACTGGCAACCTGTTAGCCTGGGATCAACCTTCATCTCTGCCCTATGGGCCTCTTTTGCGTGCGGCCTTGGGCCAGCCTATATCCTTGACTCCATGATTTTATAGTGACTCTTGCTTGGAGCATTCCAGGAAAAAAAAAAAAAAAAAAAAAGATTATCTTTTTCTCAGACCCCCATTTCCTACATTATTTAAGTAGACAAGAAGCCTGTTTTGCAGGGGCTGCACTTCCCTGCTCCCTCCCTTAGAATATGGCCTTGTAGGTCTTGATGCATGCTGAGAAGGACGTGGATGTAATTAAAGAAATGGAGGCTACGGGAGGAAATGAGGGGATGCATGAGGAATACTCATGTAAAGGCCTTTATATGCTCACAAAAACAGCAGCCTTTGGATTTGAAAGAGCAACATTTATTTGCCCTCTTGACATAAAGTGGTAACCTCCAGAGGACTTGGAGCTTGAGGTGAGAACTCACAGATGGCAAAGGAGGAATTTCCCCTTTTTTCAAAGGGGTGCTAGCTCACAAAAGCCAATAGGTGGGATTCTTAAAGGGCCACAGAGTGAGGCCCTATGTAGGCAGACAACCTGCTTCAAAAGCCACCAGAAAACTTGGCCCTGGAGCATAACAGGAACAAAAACCATGTGGTAAGTCATAAGGAGCCGGCAGAGCCAGAGTTCCAATTAGTGTCATTCTCAGAAATGTGCCAGCACACAGGGGAAGGGCTGAAGGTCATTCGAGCTGGTAGGGTAAGAACAAGTATAAATCTCAGGGGATATCCTCAAGGGAGCCCTTGTCTTTGCTGACATTCAAATGCAGTAAAAGTCATGAGCACATGAATAGCAGGGAGTGTGTGTTTAAGAAATCCCATGGAATGCAAAGTTCAAGCAAAGAGGTAGACTTGCCCCTGAGGTGGATGGTCCAGCGAGTGTACAAGGCCATTGTAGAACACACACAGAGAAAACGAGAGACTAGGCAGTGCAGGTTTTTGGAAAACAGATGATTTTACTTGAAAAGGCAGAGGAAACCCAAGACATTGCATGGTTTTAAGCTGTAGCCCTACCACTCTCATAAGCCTCCTGTCCAAGAGGGTCATTAGTGCCTCAGTTCTACTCAATGCAGACCCCAAGATCCTTTCCACCTCCAAAAGCCACCCATCCATGTGAGCTGAGAGATCAGTTGGGTGGAGAAGAGTTACTTATCACTGAGAAGAATTGTTCTGGGTGTTGGTTAGTAAGCAGGACAGTAAAAGAAGAGAAGAAAACCATGTACAGGGTTGAATGCCTCCAGCCAAAGAAGGTGAGACATAAAGGTATATTAACACTACGGAATGTATCCAAGCCATGCAGCACCAAAGTACGTTAGCGATGGAAGCTATCCAAGTCACAGGGCAGCAAAATGTGTTAGCGGTGGAAGCTATCCAAGTCATGGCACCAAAATATGTTACTGACATCAAATCCCCGCAGGTCTGCAGCAACCTCAAGTCATGCCTCCTCAGAAGAAAGAATCGACTGAGCGACATAGGTAAAAGAAGAGGCCAAGTCAAGTCTTAGAGCAGGAGTGAAAGCTTATTAAAAAGCTTTAGAGCAGGAATGAAATGATGGAAAGCACACTTTGAAGAGGGTCCAGTGGGTGACTTGAAGGACAAGTGTGTGGTTTTACCTTTTGACTTGGGGATGTCTATGTTGGCATGCTTCTGGGGTCTTGCATCTCTTCTGCCCTGATTCTTCCTGTAGGGTGGGCTATCTGAATGTACAATGGCCTAATGTGCTTGGGAGGGGAGCATGCACAGTGTGTTTACTGGAGTTGAATGCATCCTCACTTGAGGCATTCTTCCCTTCGGCCAAATGCCCCTGGAAGATCACATAACGGTTATGCTCCGCCATTTTGCCTCTTAATGTGCACGCATGTGTGGGGAAAAGAAAGAGAGATCAGACTGTTACTGTGTCTATGTAGAAAGAAGCAGACATAAGAGACTCCATTTTGTTCTGTACTAAGAAAAATTCTTCTTCCTTGAGATGCTGTTAATCTGTAACCCTATCCCCAACCCTGTGCTCGCAGAGACTTGTGCTGTCTTGACTCAAGGTTAAATGGATTTAGGGCTATGCAGGATGTGCTTTGTTAAACAAATGCTTGAAGGCAGCATGCTTGTTAAAAGTCATCACCATTCCCTACTCTCAAGTACCCAGGGACACAAAACATTGAGGAAGTCCTCAGGGACCTCTGTCTAGGAAAGCCAGGTATTGTCCAAGGTTTCTCCCCCATGTGATAGTCTGAAATGTGGCCTAGTGGGAAGGGAAAGACCTGACCATCCCCCAGCCCGACACCCATAAAGGATCTGTGCTGAGGAGGATTAGTAAAAGAGGAAGGCCTCTTTGCAGTTGAGATAAGAGGAAGGCATCTGTCTCCTGCTGTCCCTGGGCAATGGAATGTGTCTCGGTGTAAAATCCGATTGTATATTCCATCTACTAAGATAGGAGAAAAACCGCAGTAGGGCTGGAGGTGAGACATGCTGGAGACAATACTGCTCCTTAAGGCATTGAGATGTTTATGTATATGCACATCAAAAGCACAGCACTGTTCTCTTTACCTTGTTTATGATGCAGAGACATTTGTTCACATTTTCCTGCTGACCCTCTCTCCACTATTACCCTATTGTCCTGCCACATCCCCCTCTCGGAGATGGTAGAGATAATGATCAATAAATACTGAGGGAACTCAGAGACTGGTGCCAGCGTGGGTCCTCCGTATGCTGAGTGTCGGTCCCCTGGGCCCACTTTTCTTTCTCTATACTTTGTCTCTGTGTCTCTTTCTTTTCTCAAGTCTCTCGTTCCACCTGATGAGAAACACCCGCAGGTACAGAGGGGCAGGCCACCCCTTCACGCATGAGCTTAGTCACCCAACTCCTGAGATCTTATTAGGAAGTTGCTGATCACCAGTTTTAGGTTTTTGTTTTTTTTTCCCTGTCTGTAGGGAGACTGCCTTTCCCTGGCACTGGCTGTAACAAATTATTATTTTAGAGAGACGATTAACAACTCCCTTACCATCACCTAATGGTTGCCTGACATTCCTGGTTGCAGGGGGAGCCCTCTCCTGCCCAGCTCATGTCTCCCTGATGATCTACTGTAAAAATTCCACTGGTTGAAAATTTTCATAGTTTGTAGAATAATCATAGATTGTAGAATCATAGATTGTAGAATAAACTTTTTTTGAATGACTATCTCGTCACCTCATAGAGATACTGCTCAACATGAAGAATGAAGAAAAGAAAATACCCCCAAATCACCAATAAACAAAGGTAGATGCTAAGAGAAAAGTGTTGAGAGGATAGAATTGTAAATATAAAAAGTTTATGTACTACAAAATTTTCAGTGAGTACAATCAAAACTTTTAAGACATTAAGAATCACAAATCATTCTTTCTACAAAAAGAAAAATGAAGCCAAAGGAAGTGGGATTCAGGAGCAACAGTGAAAAGAATGTATTATAACATGACGAGGAACAAAATGATAACGTAAAATCACACACAAAGGGGAGAAGAAAAACATAGTTTTTGAAAAGACAAAACTGGCAAACTACTTATCAGACTAAAACTTAAGACAGAGAGAATGCTTAATGAAAGAATATTAGTAATGAAAAAAATGTAACTATAGATATAAATTTAAAATATGAGTTGTATAAATTTAAATATTTAAAGATATAGATTAAAGAAAGATTTTTTCAAAAAATAATATTGCAATATCCACAAGAAGAAATAGTAAATCTGGATAGGTTAAAAACCATCAAAGAAACTGTAACACTCTTGAAACATACTACCAAATAAGGCATAGGAATAAAACAATGGTATTTAATTCCTCACTTATTATTAACTATATTGTCTTTTCTTTTCCCCTTTGGTGAATGTGAGAAAAGAGATTAGGGAAATCTGTTTATGGTTTATAAAATGAAAAAAACAAACCTAAATATTGTTTACCTTTTGAATCTTTAAATATAATCCAATTATTAGAAATTTGAAATGCCACTAAGCCGAAGCAGAAGTAAAAATATCTTTGAAATGACACTTACAATTAAATTCATAAGGGAAAATTATTAATCCCTACCTGAAATTGTTTCAAAATTAAGCTGTATTCCAGCATATTATAAATAGATTGTCTTTTATAATTCATGAATAAATAACTATTCTCCTTGGGGAATTATTCATTTCATCAATTAATATCTAGATTTCATCTAATTTTTCTACAAAAAATAGAAAATTTGTCACTGTAAGTTATCATTTACTTGCACTTAAAAATAAAACAAAATATCACTCAAAAGCAATGACTTATGTTTTTTTAAAACTATATATATTTAATTTTACAGAGACAGGGTTTTACTATGATGCCTAGGCTGGTTTCAAATTCCTGTGTTCAGGCAGTCCTCCTCTCTTGGACTCCCAATGTGCTGGGATTACAGGCATGAGCCACTGTTAGCCTAAAAATATATATTTATAATTTAAAAGCTTTTTAAACTTGAAAGAATGTTTTCTATAAAAACCATGTCCCCTAAGATTAAATGTTTAGTTGGGTTAATCTGACCTACAATTTTTAAAGCCTTGATATTCTAAGATTTCAATTATTAAGCACATTTTATAAAATGAATATTCTGAACACCTGGGGAAAAAATGAACAGATCAGACATGATGTTTTGTTTTGTTCTGTTTTTATGTTTCTCACATTTCTACTTAAACATGTTTCTACCAGAGCTACAATGTTAGCTGATTTATTTTTGACAGTGGATGTGAGCATAAATATCTTTTTGACTAAGAGAGGGCATCTAATCCAGTTGGTCATTTGAACGAATTGACTGTATGCTTATCCCAAGTTTTTCTCTAATCCAGTGCTTTAAGGAATTGAGTACCTTCTAACTCACATTCTTCTTTCCTCTTAAAATAAGCAGCCTTTTTCAGACCACAAGTTCCAACTATCTTCTGTGGACTGTGGTTCCATTGTCACTTCAGCATTCAAAGTCTTTGCTGAGCTGTTTGATTACCTCCCACAGTAACTCTACTCATTGACCAGCAGATGGCCTGTTAGTCTACTTCTCAAAGTCTTTGGCGTTCCAGTGGGAATCAGATCCACGCATGTGCAGCTCAGCAGAGAGGCCAAGATACATAAACTAATTCATAGGTTATGCTTTTCTCTAGCAACCCTCTCTGGACAATCTCTCCCACACTTTATGGTTTTCTAATGTCCTCCCTTTTATTCTTCTAATTAGAAAGGTGTGGCTTTACTTACTGCACTTTGCCCTGCATTTCTATGATTGCACTGGGGGCCACGTAGTAGGAGAAGAAAAACACCAGCAGAGAAGAAAAACTCTAGCCCTATCCTTTAAGGAATTGCAGTTCAACTGATCAGAGAGGAAGTTTCCCCCTCTCAGAATTTTGGCTCCTCAAGACTCATGTTGAAAGGGCTGGAGCTGCCACAACAGTATGGCTTGGAACCTGCGATAGAAGAAATTTGAAAAAAGGAGAATAGAAAATTGGAATTTCCCATGCTCCTTGAGCTAGTGCTAGAGTGCTTCTTTGGCTCTCTTCCTCTCTATGTCTCAGGGCCCCCTTCTGTGCTTCAAATTACAGTGATTTGAGGTGAGGGGATACAAGCATAAAAATAAAACAAAGGTAAACTCCTCTTAGGTTCTAAATTCTGGTCTTCTTCCCCAAACTACCTGCCACTATTCACTTTACAGAATCTCAGGTAGTTGCTTTATACATTTTGTCCAGCTTTCATAGCTGCATTCAACAGTACAGACAGGTAAAATGGGCTTATTTCAACTAGTCTAGAACATGAACCACTGGGGAAACCAAGAAAATAAGTTGGAAAAACAACAGCCCCCACAGTGGCAGCCTACTCTTAAGACCACAAATAACATTCCTTCTCTTCCTCTCCTAATATCCATTCTAGATTTCCATCACCCTCAGCTAGCACCAATTCTAGTCTCAGTTGTTTTCCTCATAGTTTGCAGTAGTAAATGCAACTAGATGGTTCTCAATATTCCTTAAAGATCAGAGGTAGTAGGATAAAAAGCCCCATCAACCAGTTCAAATGTGAGCTATTTCTGTCTACCAACAATTCATGTAAATTTCTTCCTAACCTCCAGTTGGCCTATACTTTCTGTATTTTTACACAACTTCTTGCTTCTTGGTTCACCTGTTAGGCTCAATTTCTAGCCTCCCCATATCCTCTCATAGTTTGGCTTTACTAGCATTAACTAACAACCAGAACAACATTGAAGTTGTTCTGCAGTTCCACCGTCAGGTCTTCCTTAGGCAATTAATTGCTGCTGCCCAGAAAAAATAAATAAATAAATAAATTCTTAGCTGAATGTGAACTTTGTATTGCCATCTCCCAAAATTACCATGGCTTATTCATCTGCCTCCCTTGCTTAACTTCAAAGTTTTTCTTTACTTTTTTTTTTTTTTTTTAATATGACACAGGGACTCGCTGTGTCACTCAGACTGGAGTGCAGTGGTGTGATCATAGCTCATTGCAGCCTCAAACTCCTGGGTTCAGGCAATCCTCTCGCCTTAGACTCCTAAGTACCTGGGATTACAGGCATATGCCACCATGCCCATCTAATTTTTTACTTTTTGTAGAGATAAGGTCTAGCTATGTTGCCCGGGCTGGTCTGGAACTCCTAGCCTCAAGGGATCCTCCTACCTCTGCCTCCCAAAGTGCTGAGATTACAGGCATGAGCCACCAGATGTGGCCCAAAGTTTTTAATGACATCGATTTCTCAATTAACTTATGGACAATAAAACAGTATGCATTTCATAAAATAAAATGCATATTAAAAGAATAAGAGAACAAATTAATTAATGATAAATGTTCCTTCTAGTTTTATTTTCTGCTGCTTCCATGACCCTAATATAAAACAGAGCAAGATCTATCTCAAATCTTCCCATACCTGCCTAACCTAATAATTCCTCAGGTGCCAAGCATTTCTGTAATGAACATAACAAAATCTTACCAATTTTTAAGCAGCTGAATATTTAATAACCTTAGATGATTTGGACTTTTATAATAGCATTATATTAAGCCATAAAGTCAGATATATGTTATTATTAGCTTAGAGATGATGAGGGATATTCACTATATTTGCTGAAGAGCATTCAGTCAGAATGAAGAGCAAACAATTAATCAAGAAATAGGTTGTAGAAACTCGGCAAGCCTAAAGTAAAGTTCATGTGCAGGAATAATTAAAAAGCAGGTATCATTTCTGATTAATTTTTGAAATTTCTTTTGATTTCTGAAAAATTCATTACCTTTTTGTTTGTTTGTTTTTTCTGAGTAAGGATGACCATTTCAAAAAGAATATTTCAATTTAAAATAAGCTATGCCTATAGACTTCATAACTCAATCATTTATACATTTATTTAGCAAATATTTATTAGCCTTCTAATATGTATGAGGCCCTGTATTAGTCACTAGAAAGTTAATATAAAGCAAAGATAAACATGACGCCTGCCCTTGTAGAATCTGAAGTCTGGTTAAAAGAGTAACAGCTCCTCCTTCCAAATTACACATGAAATTTGTATCCATCATTAGAAATGAATCAAGCTTTAAGTAACATAGAGTGAAGATACAATGGCACAAATATATAGGGCTAATTTTTCTCATATACATATATTCTGGATGTAGGCAACTGCTTTTGTTTCTTTGACAGCTCATTGAATGTGGACCTATAACTTTGCTATTGTCTTCCGCTGTCCCTTGAGAGTGCCTCTCATGATCCTAAGACGCCTACTGCACAACCCATTATAAATGAGTAATAATGTATTTGTTTCAGTGGAAGACAAAGGAAAGGAAAAAAGACAGCATCTATAGGAAAACAGCAAAAGTCTGTAGGAAGCCCACAGCATACTTCTACTTCCAATTAATTGGTCTAAACCTGGATTATATTGTCTCTTTTGACTGAAAGATAACTAAGAAGCATACGGTGAGTCAAACAAAAAAGTTTTGTAATGCTAATAAATACTACATAATTACTAAGTGTTGTTTGCCAGTGAAACTGACCCTAAATCAGTCTTTAAAAAGCAAATTTAAAAATAATTCTTAGTTCTCTCAAAAAAGAGAGGATTAAACAGTATATATATAATATATATAATATTATATAGAGAGAATTCAGCAAGTATTATTTGAAAGTGTATATATGTGTGTGTGTGTATATATATATATATATATATATATTGGTTGTAGCATGGTATGCTCTTACCATGAACATAGGAATAAATCAAGATACTGGGTACTCTAAGTACCTCACAGTATAGTGGAAGAGACAGGTAAACAGATAATTATAAGACAATGTGATTTGTACAATGTTCAATCTTCTAGCATAAGATGCCATCGCTAAGATTTTCATGTATCTACAAATAGTATCAGAATATTGTAAAACCTTTGGTTAAGACACCACTGGTAGTGATTCTTAAACTGGAAATCTGAACAAAACTAAAGAAAAAAAAAAAAAAAAATCCTGCCAAATAGAAAAGGGTTCTATTGTCATCTAGTGGCCAAACTCATGTCCTTGAAATGATTTAGTTACTTTGGATATCATCTATCGGAAATAAGTTATTTTTAGGGGGGGAAGCAATTAACCACAATTTCACAAGTTTTCAGATCCTAATACATGAAGAGAATTAATGCTCTAAAAATTATGATAATATCATAGGCCTTTTCAGGGACAATTTTTTTTTCACTCTTTCATCACAGATTGAAATGCCTTCAGTTTAAAGAACTGTCCCAGATTAAAGGAAGCTAGACAGGCATGAAAACTAAGTGCAATATGTGATCTTGGATTGGATCCTGGAACAATTAATCATTTTCAAATAAGCCTGTAGATTATTTAACAGTATTGTAGCAGTAATCATTTTATGAGAGACATTAACATTTTGGGAAACTGGATGTCAGAAATATAAGAATCCTATGAAAATTTTTGCAACTTTTTATAACTCTGAATATATTTTAGAATAAAAAATCTAAAATAAACTAAATAATAAAAATTTAATATAACTTATAAACCTGGGTTAATAATGTATTTTCTGTTCCCCTAAGCTGATAATATATAACTATAAAAATATTATAATTCACTTATTCATATATTTTGTTCCAAATTGCGTATTTTAAATCTTGGGACCAATGTGAAAGATTAATATCAGTGATCAGAAATATGAAATATGTCTTCACTAAATTGCTCTTACATGCATTTAGTTGTGACACTGCTATCTCTCTCAATCTTGGCCCAAAACTCTAGCTATTCCAGGAAGACACAACTAGTATCTGAATAGGTGCATTATTTTTCTTTCACTTCATGTACTAAGTGTAAAATAGTTTAAGGAAACTATTTTATTACATCCCATCAGAGACTTTACTTTAAAAACTCAATGAGATACATAATATTTTATATTTAGTATCTCGGTACTTTCAAAAAAGTAATACTTTATATTATCTAAGTCAATGCTTCAAATGTTTTATTTTGTTGGCAATAAATGAACACATCAATCATCTTTTATTTATCATTTATCTACTTATTTAAAAAGTATGAATTGCCTACTCCTTCTGTGGTAGGCACTGAGGCACAGAGATAATGAGATATGGTTCATATGTATTATACTATAGAGTATAATTTCTAATAGCTCAGCTTCACCTATTAACATTTAGGTGAAATTAACAAATTTTTAGGTTGCGAGCACACAACTTCTTCAGTTGTCTGAACCCTACAAAAAACATTCATAAAACTATTAGATTTAGATAATATGTTTCATATCGGTTTATTCTTTAATTCAATTCACATTTACTGAATGCTTATTTGCCAAAAACAGTGGTAAATACTGAAGATATGAAGATGAGTAAGTTCTTATACTCAAGAAGCTTATGGTCTAGTTAAAAAAAAAAGCAGTCATGCAAACAAATAGAGACAAAAGGATATCAAATGTAAAACAATACATACAGAGCTTTACACAGAAATATGTGGTCGTTACAAGGAGAGTTGGAAAATGCTTTAAAACAAGGTAATAGCTGATCTGAGTTTTGAAAGCTGAGCACGTCTTTAGGAAAACAAGCATAATAGATGACTTAAAAGCCAAAATGTTATATCCGAGTGACGTGGATTGCTGTTATAAGGTAGGTAGAATCTAAAAATTGTGTTTATGTGTGTCTAAAATATGCCTCTGTGTTGAACTGGGTGTCAGGTTATCCATCCTATTTTAAAACAAACCAGAAGATGCTGGTTTTCCTATTCGTGGTTTGTGTTATCTCTTGCCTCTGTCCTTATCTCTTCTTATTAGAACACCAGTCATATTGAATTAAGGTTGACCCTAATGAGCCTGTTTTAACATCCTTACCTCTTTAAAGCCCTATCTCTAAATACAGTTACATTCTAAGGTAATGTGGGTTAGGGTTTTAATATATGAATTTTTTTGTGGCAGAGGACAATTCAGCCCATAATCCACATCTTAGGAAGTGGGTTGAGCAACAAATGTCCAAATGTTAAACCTAACAATTTGCCTTACTTATAAAAAGCTCTCCCAGTGGTTCTATTTTCAATCACATTGTAGATCAAAATTTAGGAAGATTATAATGCAAAGATTCACCTACTGTGATTGAGAATTGAACCCAATGTCATTTGATGTCTTTTCTACTCATTAATTATTTGATGATTTTATGTCACTCTGATTAGTACAACCTTACAGATTCAACATAGACAAGGAAACTAGATTTTTGGTCATGTGCCAACTTTAGTTGGCAAGTGCTTTCTGAAGCACTGTAACGAGGAGAGTTGTGAGACCATGTCCAGGCTTTAGGTGGAAAAGGGTCCTAATGTATTATTTATGTTTGCCATAGAATAGGGAGTAGGAACAGCTCCACATGTGCTACGCATGTGTCTTTCTTGTAATAGTCATCTAAACAGAGACTAAACTAACAGTTGCTAAAGAAAGTGTAGTTTAAAACCATATAATCCTTTGGAGGACTCTATTTGGCTTCAGGTATTTTATTTCATCATCCTAGCTAGAATAATGCCCACATTAAAAATGTGACCACTTATTCTCAGGTTCTTCCCCTACTTTACTTTGTGGAATCTCACTTTAGCAACAATTTCTGTGTTTTTCCCACTCTTCTCTAGACCCAAATCTGTACCATTGGGTCTTTGAATTCTTCCTGTCCTTATTGTCATGGCTTTTCTCATAATGTTCACTACACCTCTTTCTTTGGATCAACTCACTCTGCCTTCTTACATCTTCTCTCTCATTCTCCCTCTCTGATTTTTTTTAATACATGTGTTTAGCTTTATATAAATATCCACCATCTACCTACCAGTTTTGTTATTAGATCCTCAATGGAATCAGTTTGTAAATTCATTCCTTTAAGAAAATAAATTATTATATTCTCTCTTCATGGATTCTTGAACTAGAAAATGTTTTAACCTTACACTCCCATATGTAAGCTTTCTACCATCAATGATAGTGTAAAACCTCAGTATTATTCTTTATAAAACTAAAAATGCTTAAGCTATTATTTTTGTAATACACCACTAAAACTCACTTTATCCCATGTCTGTTCACTATTTGATTAACAATAATTTAGAGGTGTAGATGAATATCAAATATCATTTTTCAGAGTGTCTATTTTTTTATTGGAATAATCACCCAGATTTTAAAGAGAGTGATTTGGGACACTGCAAAAATTAGAAATGATGTTTAAGTATTTGTGTTTTTAAAATTACTTCATGGTTTATCAAACTATATCAAAGTTCTACTTTTGGGCAAATATTGTATTGGAAAATAGCAGAAGCATTTATAAAATTGTGAAGTAAATAGTTGCTGCTGATACATAAATCCCAAAGTTGAACAATGGATTTGAAAGAGGAATAATATTTTTTCAAGATACTCTGATTTAATGTGTTATTGTGCCCCTAAGGAATATATATACATAAAATAAGAGGAAATTTGACTGAAGAAAATATTTTTATTTCAATTCATGAAAAAAGATATCTTTTTAAAAAATTAATGTGCTACATTTTATATTTTGTGGAAGATATTCGGTGTGAAATGTGAAAAAGGAAAATTGAAGTGACAGTTTGGGTATCATTTACATCACAGGTATAATTAATTAATATAATTAGAAAAGAATACTTCTTAAATTATCCTCAAATCTTACGGTGACTATACTTCCTGCACTTTTTAGAAAAATATATTTTTCAAATATTTTGACGTTGATTTATAAAAATCATTTAAATTCCATAAACTGTAGTATTTTAAAAGCTATAATCTAATTCATTTTCTGCCTTTTGTAGAGAGAAACATCACAGAACATTTTTTATTGGACCAAATATCTAAGGTTTTGGTTTAGAAAAAATGCTTACTGTACATAAAATTTATGTTCACATACAAAAGCAACCATTGACCACCACTATTAGGACTTTAGTTTGTTAGATTTCACTCCAAGGATTGTAATAGAATGGTGCTGATCATGTATTTTAACCCAAGACCCCTTGTGAGTGTGTATATTTACAAGAGAGTCGGTTAGGGTTAAGGATGCGGTCAGTAGTGAAGGAATAAAGCAAATCAGACAATTTCACTTCAAGACCAAATTCCTCATTCAGAATGCTAAGCAACTAATCTAGTCAACGTAGGCAAATGAATTACAGAATTTTGAAATATTTAATCAGATTAGTATAGTTATTTATAATTGATTGTTGCATAAATACTTTAAACTCAATATATCCTAAAATAATTTAGTATTTTCTCTCCAAAACCCATTTCACCTTCTGTGCTTTTGGTCTCTATAAATAATTTAATGACCAGAACAAGACACACATAAGAGTGAAAAAGGTCAATGCACATAAACATATATACTGGGGCAGGGCATATGAATTTGGACTGTCCTAGGTAAACCAATGGTTGGTCCCACTATTTGTGAATAATATAATCACTTATTCATTTGGCCAAATCAAAATCAGATGTCCTATTTGACTCACCATTTTCTCTCAAATCATATCAGTTAGAAAGATTTGTTGATTTTACTTTATTTTTCCTTGTTCATTACCCCTAGATGAAACTCTCACATCATTCCTCACCTTAGCCGGACTTTGTGCCTCTCACCCATCCAATAACCACCACCAAAGTGATTGCTTTGCAAAATGCAAAATAATGTCTCTGTCCTAGTTAAACAAAACATAAATATATAACTGCCTCTTGACAACTCCAGGATAAAGTTTCCAGGTAAAGTTCTGAGAGCTTCATATAAGACCCTTTATGATCCCATTACCTGTGAAATACTTCATATTCATGGTATACACACACGACCTAATGTACTGTTTACCACTTATGTTCCCCTACAGTTTCCTCTGATGTTGATGCTCTCTTGTGTCCACTTGACTCTCAGGTTCCAACTTTATTTGAACAAAATATTTCCTAACACCACACACACACACACACACACACACACACACACACACACACTTTTCTGAGCATAAAATAATGGATTCTTCTTTTTTTTTTATTATACTTTACATTTTAGGGTACATGTGCACAACGTGCAGGTTTGTTACATACATATACATGTGCCATGTTGGTGTGCTGCACCCATTAACTCATCATTTAACATTAGGTATATCTCCTAATGCCATCCCTCCCCCCTCCCCGCACCCCACAACAGGCTCTGGTGTGTGATGTTCCTCTTCCGGTATCCATGTGTTCTCACTGTTCAATTCCCACCTATGAGTGGGAACATGCAGTGTTCAGTTTTTTGTCCTTGTGATAGTTTGCTGAGAATGAGGGTTTCCAGCTTCATCCATGTCCCTACAAAGGACATGAACTCATCATTTTTCATGGCTGCATAGTATTCCATGGTGTATATGTGCCACATTTTCTTAATCTAGTCGATCATTTTTGGACATTTGGGTTGGTTCCAAGTCTTTCCTATGGTGAATAGTGCCACAATAAACATACGTGTGCATGTGTCTTTATAGAAGCATGATTTATAATCCTTTGGGTATATACCCAGTAACGGGATGGCTGGGTCAAATGGTATTTCTAGTTCTAGATCACTGAGGAATCGCCACACTGTCTTCCACAATGGTTGAACTAGTTTACAGTCCCACCAACAGTCTAAAAGTATTCCTATTTCTCCACATCCTCTCCAGCACCTGTTGTTTCCTGACTTTTTAATGATGGCCATTCTAACTGGTGTGAGATGGTATCTCATTGTGGTTTTGATTTGCATTTCTCTGATGGCCAGTGGTGATGAGCATTTTTCCATGTGTCTTTTGGCTGCATAAATGTCTTCTTTTGAGAAGTGTCTGTTCATATCCTTCGCCCACTTGTTGATAGGGTTGTTTTTTTCTTGTAAATTTGTTGGAGTTCATTGTAGATTCTGGATATTAGCCCTTTGTCAGATGAGTAGATTGCAAAAATTTTCTCCCATTCAGTAGGTTGCCTCTTCACTCTGATGGTAGTTTCTTTTGCTGTACAGAAGCTCTTTAGTTTAATTAGATCTCATTTGTCAATTTTGGGTTTTGTTGCTATTGCTTTTGGTGTTTTAGACATGAAGTCCTTGCCCATGCTTATGTCCTGAATGGTATTGCCTAGGTTTTCTTCTAGGGTTTTTATGGTTTTAGGTCTAACATTTAAGTCTTTAATCCATCTTGAATTAATTTTTGTATAAGGTATAAGGAAGGGATCCAGTTTCAGCTTTCTACATAAGGCTAGCCAGTTTTCCCAGCACCATTTATTAAATAGGGAATCTTTTCCCCATTTCTTGTTTTTGTCAGTTTTGTCAAAGATCAGATCATTGTAGATATGTGGCACTATTTCTGAGGGCTCTGTTCTGTTCCATTGGTTTATATCTCTGTTTTGGTACCAGTACCATGCTCTTTTGGTTACTGGAGCCTTGTAGTATAGTTTGAAGTCAGGTATCGTGATGCCTCCAGCTTTGTTCTTTTCGCTTAGGATTGACTTGGCAATGTGGGCTCTTTTTTTGGTTCCATATGAACTTTAAAGTAGTTTTTTCCAATTCTGTGAAGAAAGTCATTGGTAGCTTGATGGGGATAGCATTGAATCTATAAATTACCTTGGGCAATATGGCCATTTTCACAATATTGATTCTTCCTACCCAGGAGCAAGGAATGTTCCTCCATTTGTTTGTATCCTCTTTTATTTCATTGAGCAGTGGTTTGTAGTTCTCCTTGAAGAGGTCCTTCACATCCCTTGTAAGTTGGATTCCTAGGTATTTTATTCTCTTTGAAGCAATTGTGAATGGGAGTTCACTCATGATTTGGCTCTCTGTTATTGGTGTATAAGAATGCTTGTGATTTTTGCACATTGATTTTGTATCCTGAGGCTTTGCTGAAGTTGCTTATCGGCTTAAGGAGATTTTGGGCTGAGATGATGGGGTTTTCTAGATATACAATCATGTCATCTGCAAACAGGGACAATTTGACTTCCTCTTTTCCTGATTGAATACCCTTTATTTCTTTCTCCTGCCTGATTGCCCTGGCCAGAACTTCCAATACTATGTTGAATAGGAGTGGTGAGAGAGGGCATATTACTACCTAAGGTTAGACTATCTTTAGTTTTTACACTTTACACTTTAGTTTTTACCTCTCTAAGACCAACTTCTGTATTTTGTGGAACTTTAACCAACTCTAGTGAGGGATGCTAATTACAGAATAACATTTCCTGATCTCTGTGGATTTGTCAAAGGGTAGACATTTAGTCCAAGCCATGTCAAGCAGTCCATCTTCATAATTTTGTCGACTTCACTGAATAAAGATATTCAGGCCCTATTTGATGATTAAGCTATGCTACATAAGGTATGGGGCCTACCAGAAGTTACGTTCCCAAAATGAAGGAATTTGAAAACTGCATTCAACAACACAGAAAGCCATGATGTGAGATACAGAAAAAGTTCTGGGAGTATTCATACTCCTAGTTCCATTTGTCCCTGAGGCCCATAATACCCATGGATACATGAACTTTTAAATAAAAGCCACTTTCCTTCTATTTGCTCAATGTATTTGTTCATTTATTTGTCTCACTTGGTTTTTCTTAATTGCAAAAATGTCAATAAACAAGAATCACCTGTCCTGATTCTCCCAGGATGAAAAAAGCTTTCTCTGATCTGTGATTTTTTACAATAGTGTACTTGTATCATACAAGCTTTACTTTAGACAAAGTCATCCATATATGCTAATCCAGAAACTAAAAATGTTCTCATTTAAAATAATACAAACATAGAAATAACAAAATAATGTCTTTCACAGAAACTTGGATGAAACTAGAGGCTATTATGCCAAGTGAGGTAACTCAGAAATGGAAAATCAAATACTGTATGTTCCCACTTATAAGTGGGAGCTAAGCCATGAGTACACAAAGGCAGACAGAGTGGTGTAATGGACATTGGAGACTCAAAAGGGGGAAGGGAGGAAGGGAGAAGAGGGATAAAAAGCTACGTATTTGGTACAATGTACATCCCACATGAATGACAGGTGCACTAAAATTGCAGACTTTATCACTATAGAATTCATCCAGGTAACCAAAAACCACTTGTACCCTAAAACTATTGAAATACAAAAATAAAAACAATAATAAATAAATAAAGTAATGCATATAATTGCACTCAATGAACACACATCTTAATGTGTAAGTATAATCTGAATTTTCCTGTGTTTTAGTTCTGGTATACCCCTCAGAGAGATTTATCCTCTTTCGCTGAGGATGATTCCTCCTCTTAAAAATATGACACCAATTTTAAAATTCAAAATAGCTTTAAAAACATAGCTACCACCTGAATTTTGGTTTCTAAAAATCATTTGCCAATAAATTAACTGGGGGCTTTTTGGAGAGGTGATTAATTGCAGGACTGGAGCAGAGAAAATATGAACATCCTGGTTCCAGAAAGTAAAAAAGTGCTCAAAGAAAGATGAGGGCTTGTCAAACAACACAGGGGCCAATCTGAAGATGCTCCTAATGGTCAAAGCTGGCACATTTGAGCATCAAAATACATAATTAAAATGCTGTATTTTAGCCCACAGAAAAAGAGAAATATTCATAAGTCAATACTGACATAAATACTCAGCTAAGAGAGATGAAATAGCTTTTCTTGATAATACAGTCTCAAATAATAAATGAGGAAAGAGGAAAATAGAAATCATCATTAAACAAATACCACAGTAACTATTTTTGAAGACAAGATCCATTGATAGATTCAAATGGCAGCTGGTGAAAATTTGAGGAGAAATTAGATTTCATCATCTCAAAGTATCTCCTCCAAAATATCTATCAACCAAAAAGTGATAGTAATGTTACAATAGAGGAAGCTCACAGAAGACACCTTAACAAACTGTCAATATTAACAACACTATTAGTAATATATCATCATCATGAACCTTATGATATAATGCACTAAGATTGACACAGCATTATACCTATGGTATTCTGTTCAAAAAAAGCACTACCACAGTTTAATCATGTGAAAACATAAGACAAACCCAAATTGAGAAATTTGAAAAAAAAAAAAAAAAAACTTATTAGCATTCTTCAAACTATCGAGATACTGAAAGATAAGGAAAGCCCGAGGAGCTGTTGTAAACTACAGGTGACTATAAAGAAAAATACACTTAAGATAAATATTGGATTGTGGATAGGATTCTAGAGGACAGAAGTACATTGAAGGGCAAATAAAGTTTACCATTTAGTTAATGGTATTATGTCAATGTTAATCTCCTGGCTTTGAGAACTATACTATGGGTATGTGACACTACTAGAAGACAGGTGAGAAATAAATGAAAAAGAGCCCAGATGGGATTGTTGGTAAATTCTATCAAAAATTTAATGAAGAAGGGCCGGGCGTGGTAGTTCACACCTCTAATCCCAGCACTTTGGGAGGCCGAGGCAGGTAGATCACCTGAGATCAGGAGTTCGAGACCAGCCTGGCCAACATGGCAAAACCCCGTTTCTATTAAAAATACAAAAATTAGCTGGGAGTGGTGGTGGGCAACTGTAATCCCAGCTACTCCGGAGCCTGAGGCAGCAGAATCGCTTGAACCCAGAAGGTGAAAATAACAAGAGCAAAACTCCATTTACAAAAAAAAGAAGAAATGTTATACCAATTCTTTACGATAATTTCCAGAAGATGGAAGCAGGGGGAATACTTCTAATTCACTCTATGAGGTCAGCATAACCCAATACCAAAATCAGACAAAAATGTTACAAAAAGAGCAATATTTCTCATGAACACAGGTGCAAGAAAATCCTCAGTAAAACATTAACAAATTAAATATAAAAATGCATTAAAAGAATTATATATCATGCCCAAATAGGATATATGCCAGGCATGCAAGGCTGGTTCAACATTTGAAAACTAATTATTGCATTCCCTCACACAGACTTAAAAAAAAAAGGTATATGGTTATATCAAAAAATGGAGAAAAAGCATTCGATAAAACCCAACACCCACTCTTAATAAAAACTCTCAGAAAACTAGCAATAGAGGGGAACTTTCTTGACTTGATTAAGAACATTACAAATAAACTATAGTTAACATTATATTAAATGATGAGAAACTAAATGCTTTAAACCAACATCAAGAACAGGCCAAGGATAACCCCTTTCACCATTTCTATTCAACATAATATTGGAAGCCCTAACTAATGCACTAAGAAATGAAAGGAAATAAAATTATACAGAACTAGTAGGAATAATATTGTCTTTGTTTGACATGACATGAATGTCTATGTAGAAAATCCTCCCAAATCAACAAATAGGCTACTGGAACTAATAAAGGATTATAGGAAGTATGCATGCAAGGTTAACATATAAGTATGTCATTTACCTTCATATATACCAGAAATGGACATTCGAAATTTGATATTAAAAATACAATATTATTTACATTAGCATCCTCACTCCAACATGAAATACTTAGCTAGAAATCTAACAAAATATTTAAGAGATCTACATCAGGAAAACTACAAAAGTCTAATCAAAGAAATCAAGGAATGTCTAAAAAAATGGGGAGCTCTTTCATGTTCATTTATAGGAAGACTCAATTTTATCCCTGAAAACTGATAGGTGTCAGTTTTCAGAAATTTGTCTATAGATTTAATACAATCTCAAACAAAATCCAAAAGATATTTTGTCAATATCAACAAATTCTTTCTAAAGTTTATATTGAAAAGCAAAACCCAGAATAGCCAAAACAATATTGACGGAGAAAACAAAGTTGAAGAAATGATACCATCCAACTTCAAAACCTACTATAAAGCTATAGTAATCAACAGTGGTGGTGTTGGCAAAAGAACAGATGAATAGATTAATGGAACAGCATAGAGAGACCAGAAGTAGACCAACATAAAAGTAGTCAATTGAC
Source organism: Hylobates moloch (assembly GCF_009828535.3). Taxonomy (NCBI): domain Eukaryota; kingdom Metazoa; phylum Chordata; class Mammalia; order Primates; family Hylobatidae; genus Hylobates; species Hylobates moloch. The sequence continues at coordinate 122,884,568 of NW_026652280.1, forward strand.
CTTTGACAAAAAAAAAAAGTAAAGGCAATAAAATGGAGAAAATATTGTCTTTTCAACAAATATTGCTGGAACATCTAGACATCCAATTCAAAAAAACAATTTTAACACAGTTTTTAAATCCTTCTCAGACATTAACTCACAATGAAACAGACTTATATGTAAAATGTGAAACTGTAAAACTAAAAGATAATATAGGAGAAAGTCGATGACCCTGATTTTGTCAATAACTCTTTAATTACCACAAAGTTGTCATTCATGAAAGGAATAATTAGTAATCTGTACTTCATTAAAATTAAAAATGTATGTTCTGAAAAACAATGATATTTCACCGAGATAATGAAAAGACAGTCCACAGATTAAAGAAAATATTTGCAAAACATGCCTTATAAAGTACTGGTAACAAAAATATACAAAGAACTTTTAAACCTCAGCAATAAGAAAGCAGATATCCCAGCCGAAAACACAGGCAATGTATCTGAACAGATATCTTACCAAAAAAGTTGTAGAGATGGCAAATAAACATGAAAAGATGCTCACCATCATATGACAGATAATTGTGAATTAAAACAATGAGGTATCACTACACACCTATTACAATGGCTAAAATCCAAAATACTGACAATATCAAATGCTAGTGTTGTTTCAACAACAAAATGCAACAGGAATTCTCATTTATTCCTTATGGAAATGCAAAATGATGCAGCTACTTTGGAAGAATGACAGTTTCTTACCAAACTAAACATACTCTTACTATATGATTCAGCTATTGCACCCTTTGGTGGTTGCCCAAAGGAGCTGAAAATTTATGTCCACATAATAACCTGTATGTATGTTTATAGTACCCTTATTCATAATTGTCAAAACTTGAAAACAACCGAGGTGTCTGTATTAGTTCATTCTTACACAGCTATGAAGAAATACCCGACACTGGGTAATTTATAAAGAAAAGAGATTTAATTGACTCTCAGTTCTGCATTGCTGGAGAGACCTCAGGAAACTTACTGTATTAGTCCGTTTTCATGCTGACATACCCAAGACTGGGCAATTTACAAAAGACAGAGGTTTATTGGACTTTCAGTTCCACATTGCTGGGGAGGCCTCACCATCATGGTGGAAGGCAAGGAGGAACAAGTCACATCTTATGTGGATGGCGGCAGGCAAAAAGAGCTTGTGCAGGGGAACTCCTCTTTTTAAAACCATCAGATTTCATGACACTTATTCACAATCATTAGAGCACAGGAATGACCTGCCTCCAAGATTAAATTACCTCTCACCGGGTCCCTCCTACAACACGTGGGAATTCAAGATGAGATTTGGGTGAGGACACAGCCAAACCATATCACTTACAATCATGTGGAAAGGTAAAGGAGAAGCAGGCACCTTCTTCTTCACAGGGTGACAGGATGGAGTAAGAGCAAGCAGGGGAAATGCCAGACACTTATAAAACCATCAGATCTTGAGTGAGACTAACTCACTATCACAACAAAGCATGGGGGAAACCATTCCCATGACCTACACCTGGTCCCCTCCTTGACACATGGGGATTTGGGGATTAAAATTCAAAATGAGATTTTGGGTGGGGATACAGCCAAACCGTATCAGTATTCTTCAGTAAGGGAATGGATAAATAAACTGTGATACATCCAGACTATGGAATGTTATTCATTGGTAAAAAGAAATGATCTATCAAGCCATGACAAGACATGAAGGAAATTTAAATGCATATTACTAAGTGAAAGAAGTCTGTCTGAAAGGCTACATACTGTATGATTCCAACTATATGATATTCTAGAGAAGCCAAAACTATGGAGACAGTAAAAAAAGCCAAAGTTGCCAGGAGTTCAGAGGCAGAGAGAGGAATAAATAAGCAGAACACAGGATTCTTAGGATGAAAAAAACTCTGTATGATAACGTAATGGTGAATTCATGTAATTACCCATTTGTTCAAACTCAGAATGTACACCAAGAGTGAACCTTAATGTAAACTACGAACTCCGAATGACAAAGATGTGTCAATGTGGGTTCATCATTGTAACGAATGTACCACCCTAGTAGGGAATATTGATAATCAGAGAGGCTATGTATGTGTGTGGGCAGGGGTTATTATAAATGGAAAATGTATTCTACTCCTCTGAATTTTGCCTATGTGTGTTCTTTCCAAATTCTTAGATCCTCTTCTATAAACTAATCTGAATCAAACACTTGCCTCCTTGATTCCAACAAAACTGTTCTTAATGTCAATGGCTTACACACTGAATGATCTTATGACTTTTTTTTTTTTTAACTGAAGGACCATAGGGAATAATCTTAATGTAGCTTCAAAAATGAATTAATTATGAACTAATAAACAGCTTATAAATTTAATTTTTCAGGTGCTTATGTATTTCTTTTAATAATTTTTAATAATAAAAAGACAGGTAAATGAAAAGATGAATATTAAAGGATAGGCTAAATAATTTTCTCTGTGTATGTGTATGTTTTCTTTTTTTTTTTTTTTTTTTTGAGACAAGAGCCTCACTCTGTCACCCAGGCTGGAGTGCAATAGCGTGATTTCAGCTCACTGCAACTTCTGCCTCCCAGGTTCAAGTGATTCTCCTACCACAGCCTTCTGAGTAGCTTGGAATCCAGGGGTGCACCACCATGCCCGACTAATCTGGGCATTTTTAGCACAGATAGTTTCACCATGTTGGCCAGGCTGGTGTCAAACTCCTGACCTCAAGCAATCTGCCCACCTCAGCCTCCCAAAGTGCTCGGATTACAGGAGTGTGCCACTGCTCAGGGCTCTCGGTGTATTGTTAAAAAATAAGTTGACCAAATCAAAGACAAAAAAAAGTTTCTACGTAACATCATAACAATGTTCATAGAATAATATCTATTAATTATATGTATTAAAACCTTAACATTAAAATAAGCATTTTTGCTGGCCTACAGTTCAGATTCATTCAGAACTAGAATTATTAGCTATAAGTTAAAGTCATTTTGTTTATTTCAGCTCCTTCAAATAAAATGTTATTTTATGCAGAAAAAAATGAAATTACTTATAGTATGATTGAACTCCCACAGGTTTTATTTATTTACTTATTTTACAATTGCTAGATTCCTAAACTAACTCTAGGTGTTGCAGATGGGAGAAAAAGAAGCAGGATGGGGAAATACAAAAGACAAAATAATACAACTTATTTTTGGATAGTGGTTTTCCTCAGTAGCAATAAACTATGTAATTATCTGTTTTGAAGAATATGGAATTAATTCTGATGTGGATGTAATATTGGATGGAAATTTTCTATTTTTGTTAACATAGAAGTCTAGATATCTTTTAAAATGTCATATATTACAAAACACTCAAAAATATATAGTATTATATGTGGTGAATATTCTTTGTAATTCATAGATGAACACATAAAAGATAAGGGCAAAGGAAGATCCCATGGGTTTATAAACAAACCGAACTTTAAAAAACAAAGTGGAAAAGTAGTACAGATAATTAACCACCATGGGTGTATTTGCCAGTCTTCAAGTAACATAACAGTTTTAGTGAGAGTCTTTTAGTGGAAAACTCCCTTTTAGGGAGTTGAAACTAAAATACATACCTCCTTCTCTATCACCATTTTAAAGATGAGAAGATTGAATGCTCTACTGATAAAATCTTTAGTGAAAGGGTAATACAGAAAAAAAAAAAAAAATCTGCCCAAATCACATAGGAGTGCCATGAATACTTTATCAGCTTAGGCTGAATATTATCTCCTAAAAGTTTACTTAGAAATTTACATAAAAAGAGGTTTTGCCATATAGCTGTTAATTGGGTGCCTGACAGAAGCAAATCCAAATATTTTCTGAAAGGATTCATTCTTCAATCCAGGGAGCAAGGAAATAAACAACAATAGCAGCCACAGAATTAGATGCCTCAATATTGAGACAATGTATTATCAGATATAGACTGTGTCTTAGTCCATTTTGTGCTGCTATAACAGAATCCCACAGACTGGACAATTTATAGTGAACAGAGATTTATTGGCTCACAGTTCTGGAAGCTGGGAAGTACAATATCAAGGTGCTGGAATCTGGCTAGGGCCTTCTTACTGTGTCATCACGTGATGAGATGCATCACATGGTGAAAAGGCAAAGAGAGAGAGCAAGATGGGGCTAAATGTGCCATTTTATAATGACACCGATCCCACTCATGAGGGTGGAGCACTCATGAACAAATTATTCCTTTAAAGATGCCATCTCTTAATATTGTTACAATAGCAATTAAATTTTAACATAAATTTGGGAAGAGCCAAACATTCACACCATAGTAAACTGAAAAATGAAATAAGTAAAGTGATTAAAGAATTAACAGTTGGAATGAAACACATGGAAAATAAATGTGATACTACAATAAATAAAAGATGAGGAAGAAAAAACAGAGATAAATTTAAAAAGTGAAAACAGAAGTTAGGACAAAACAGAAGAGAGCCATTAAACCAAAAGAGAAAACTAAATAATTACTGGAATTTAGCATAGAGAGAGAAAAATTAAATATAGAACTGGGCGCGGTGGCTCATACCTGTAATCCCAGCACTTTGGGAGGCCAAGGTGGGCAGATCACGAGGTAAGGAGATCGAGACCATCCTGGCTAACACGGTGAAACCCCGTCTCTACTAAAAATACAAAAAATCAGCCGGGTGTGGTGGCAGGTGCCTGTAGTCCCAGCTACTCGGGAGGCTGAGGCAGGAGAATGGTGTGAACCCAGGAGGCGGAGCTTGGAGCAAGCGGAGATCGCGCCACTGCACTCCAGCCTGGGTGACAGAGCGAGACTCCATCTCAAAAAAAAAAAAAAAAAGAATTGCCTAAAAACACAAAGTATAGAATGAGAAGATCCAAAAATTAATTAATAGTATTATGGGAAAGGAATCAGAATGTTAAGAAGATTATATTTGAGGAGGAATGTCTGAGAATTTTCCAGAATCAACGAAAGACATAAAGCCTCAGATTCAGGAAACCCCACTCAAGATAAAGAAAAGCAATTCACACATAAAAACAACATAGTTAAAGAGCAGAATATCCAAGAATAAAAAGTTAAAAGCAGGCATGAAGAAAATATATTATACAATGCAAAAATGTAAATGCAATGTCAATAAAAATATAGATACAAAATTATTTCTCAAGGTGATAAGAGAAAATATCACCATATCATATGACAGAATTGATGTAGAGCTGAGTTTTTTCTTCAGAATGATGAAGAAATAAAATAATTGTATGACAAATGAAACCTGAAAGGATTGAACCATTAAAGACCTTTAAAGAAGGAACTTCTAAAGGATAAACTTTGAGAATAAAATATTTAACACAGAAGGAAGAAGTGAAGAGTGAAAATGAAAGTGACAGAGGAGAATGATAAACACATATAAATATCTATATTGATAAACACATATAAAATGCAATTCTGATCAAAATCTCAATGTAGACTTTTAGGAAACTTAATAGAATGACTCCAGAATTTCTTGAAAGCATAAAATGTCGAGCATATTCGGAACACTTATAAACTACAGTAGTTAAGACAGTGATATATTGAAAGATATAGACTAAAGAAATAAAATACAGCACCCACAAACCAACCTATGCATATATGCAACTTGGAATAAGCCAGAATTGACAGATCAAATCATTGATAAGTCAGAAAAAAATAATTAACTAAAATAGATAAAATTGTATTTGTACCTCATATAAATACAGGAATATCCTTCCATAGCAATACTATTTGCAGTAGTAAAAACCTAGAGTAAACTCAAATAGGAATAGATAACGATGTAGAGGAGAAGAATAAATTTACACACACACACACACTCACAACTATTATAAAGCAGTCAAAGCAAATGGACCGAAACCACATGAGTATGTGATTCCTGTGAAAGGCACATTATATGAATAAATGTTAACATTAACAGAAGTTTAAAAAAAGTCCAAAAGAATACATGAAGTATAATTTTTATATAAATTAATATAATTATAATTTAAAAATATACTCCACAGTAATACAAATATGTGCAAGAAAACTATGGTATAAAGAAAGGAGTTAATAGACTTAAGATTCAGGATGGTGATTACTTCAGATGAAGTAGAAAAAATCTGCATCTAATTATAGGGCACTTTCACCATGCTTTTACCCTGTCTCATTAGTGGATGTAGCATGTTTTATTTGACTAGTTTCTTTTGAATCCCTTTGCCAATTTGTTACTTAATATTCTGCTGGTTAGGCAAAATGAAAATCATTTTATTTACCAGGAGTGTTAAGTTCACTTGTACTTACAGATATAGTTGATAAAATTGTCCTCTCTTCTGTGTTAATCATTACATATAATCTTTCATTATGTAGTTTATTTATTTACTTAATCTTTATTTTTATATTTAGGAAGGTTTTTATTTTTATTCAAAAATTTACTTTCATATACATAATTATATGAAGCCAAAGGCTTTCTCTTTTTATTTCTCTATCTATTGATACCCTATTATGAACAATAAGGAAATTAGCTATTCACCAATTCTTTCCCCTCTCCTTCCTTTCCCATGCCATATTATTTTGTTAAAAATTTCCTGTTAATTAAAATAATAAGGAATTAAAATATTTATTCAACTTTGCATATGATCCCCCCACACTTTCGTCTTATTTTTGATGGTTATATTCTTTTTACCTTATTAGAGTATATAGCCATGTCATACTTTCCTTTTTAACCATTATTATAACCACTCCTCTCTTTTTTCTAATCATTATTTAGTATTGGTTCTGAAAGAAAATGTATTTTTATGTTTATCACCAGTATTTATGTTGATGTCTATTCTGGCATTTGGCTATCTAATCTTATTATTTAATAGATTTTTTCAGAAAGTGCTTATAAAAATATTTCCCAAAGAAATGACTGTGGGAATACGCTTGCCTGAGTCCTTGTATATTTATCACAGTTTATACATGTTTATATCTGAAAAGTAAGTTGGCTGAATATAAAATTGTTGGCTTACATTTTTCTCTCCTAGAGTGCTGAATGTGCTATTCCATTGTCTTCTGATATAAGATTATTGTTATCGAAAAGTCTAATAATAATCTGATTTCCCTCACTTACAAGGGACTTTTCTTAAAGGCCTCCAAAATATTTTTCTTTTCTTATAATCTAGTAGTTTTATCAGAATGTGTGTGTTTATTATTCCATTTAAATTATCCTAAATATGTAGTATGCAGTTTCAATATTTCATTCAAGACCTATTTTTATAAAAAAAATTAGTTTACATTTAAAACTTGAACATTTTTAGGAATTTATTTTAATGTACCTTTATTTTAAATATATTTCTTAAACTGAAATTTAAAATTTTAATAATTTTTCTATGATACTGATTTTTACTTCTTTGAGTACTCCAAACAGAGCTAATTTTTCCATTTCTAATTGTAAATGAGTTTAAATCAATCCAGGAAGTAATATTACATGTGAGATGAATAAAATATTAAGGCATTGTGCCTACCTAATAAACTTCTCTTTCAGCCATCTACAGAAACTTTTGCAAAACTCCCTAATCAGTTGCTCACCTTCCCATCTAGTGGCTTCTTTTGTATTATCATTCCACGTTATTTCATTTCTAATGACTTTGGTTCTGTTGACTATTTGTTTCTCAAGGCTCTGTTTTTATTTAGATTATCCGAGTGTTCTCTCCTGATTCATCTTCTCTATTTCTCAATTGTTCTTTTTACTCTTTCTCTAGCTCTTAAGTGACTGACTCCCTAGAGTTCAGTCTCATTCACTTTTCTTTTTTGTTGCATATATCACATTGGCATAGTATCTTATTTGCTCCTAACTTTTTAGCTATGTTCTGTCTGTTGGAGATTTTCTATTTCATGCTCCAATATGTATTCTCAACTGCTTATTAAGTATTGTTTTTCTAATAACACCCCCAACATAATATATTCTTAATACACTTGATTACATTCCTCAAATTACAAATCTTTTTAAATTTTATTTGCATCAAAGATAATTTTGCATTTCTCTAAAAATAATATTTGACTCCACTTTCTCCCTTTAATTCATATCCAATTAGTCATTGATTACTTTAAAAATACTTTCTGAATATATTTATTAAAATCTGCACTACCACTACCTTTAATTGAGACTTTCCAAATTGCCTACTTCCTAACTGGTCTCCCTGCTTCACATGTGTACCCTTTCAAATGACATATCCTCCACAAAATCATAATATAAAAGGTGTAACTCAGCATAGCATTCTCCAGCTTTCAAACACCTGGTGGCTACCCATTGCATATAACAAGTATTATCAACTTATTTTAAAATATTTTTAACAATGCCTCTATATAATTTGCTCTGCAATGATGTCTCCAGATAAAGAAAGAGTTACTCCGGCCTAAGAAGGGATGAGCTTGTTAGAGGGAGGAGGGCTCAGAGTTGTGCCCACTGAATCTTCCTATGCCCTACCTCCTGGGGAACCACTGAAAAATATTAAGAATTCAAGATAGAGGGTCTGAAAACTCTCGGCCAAAAGCCTCAGACTTTTTAGTATGTTATTGAAGACCCTGTTCAAACTAATTCTCCTTATCTACTGTGGTTTTAACATCCCCACATCACTGATCCTAAACGTTTGAAATCCCAGTCTACTCACATTTTACCAAATACATTGTGTATTTTCCTGAATATTTTATTGTGCTTATTCTTCTGTTTTTCTCCCTTTCTATGATTAATAACTTATATTCATCTCTTAAAGACCAGTTTAAATATCCCCTCTTCTTTGAAGTCTTCCCAAAAAGCAACTTAAATTTTCCTTCTATGTACTATTCTCTGAGAGTACTTTGCACAAACATTACCCATATCACTGATCATCTTGTATTCTCATGTGTACATCTGTTTAGCAGAATATGAAATCAAGTATAGAATCTATGTCAGATTGGGCCAGGCACGGTTGCTCACGCCTGAAATCTCAGCACTTCGGGAGGCTGAGACGGGCGGATCACGAGGTCAGGAGATTGAGACCATCCTGGCTAACATCGTGAAACCCCGTCTCCACTAAAAATACAAAAAAAAAAAAAAAAAAAAGCCGGGCGTGGTGGCGGGCGCCTGTAGTCCCAACTACTCAGGAGGCTGAGGCAGGCGAATGGCATGAACCTGGGAGGCAGAGCTTGCAGTGAGCGGAGATCGCACCACTGCACTCCAGCCTGGGCGACATGGCGAGACTCTGTCTCAAAAAAAAAAAAAAAAAAAAAGAGTCTATGTCAGGCTGAATATTTACCTAGATATTTGCAATGTGTCACACAGACTGCAAAATTTAGCTGTTTAATATAAGAACTGACAATGAGGTATAGAATAAAATAAAAATTAAGTATTCATGATCTATTTACATTTTGTTGCTTTTTCACTCTATTTTACACACTCTCCTATCCTGCCACAGTGGTCATCTTGTCACGTCTGGAGGTTTCTTTCGTGTTCATTTTGTGGCATATTGTGTTTTCTAATGATGGCTACAATGTCTTTCACCTCATATATTATTCTAGAACCAACAAACTACAGCCTACAGACTAAATCCAATAGATTTGAATTGCCTGTTTGCTTTTTTTTTTTCTACCCACAACCAAGATTTTTGTTTTCTATTGAAAAATAATATGTGAAAGGGATTGTATGTGGCCTGCAAAGTCTAAAATACATACTCTTTGATCTTTTGCAGAGAGTTTGCTAGCTTCTGTTCTAGAAACTTGAGACTCCCTTCAAGGGTGGAGTCTAATTCCTTTCCCCTGAATCTGGTAACTTTATTACTTCCTTGTAACCATAGAATGTGACTGATGTGACACTGCCTAATCCCCAAGGCTAAGTAAGAAAAGGCTATAAGATGCTCCCCTGGCTCACTGAAGCACCGCCCTGAGGCTACCACATTAGGAGGAAAATAAAATATGAGAAAATAGCTACCACAAGGTAGTGCTTTTTTTGGATTGTGTATTTAACAATGCAGTATAGGCATTAATTATCCATCTGTGCCTTGTCAATTAAAATATTACCTATTTGTTGTTTTAAACATTCCTGTTAAAATTTGATAGCTATAATGTTGAGTGAAGAAAGCCACATGGAAAACAAAAAAAAATGCTATATGATTCCATTTCTATAAAGTTCAAGAACAGGCAAAAATAATTTCTGTTGTAGGTCAGGTTAGTGATTACCCTGGGAAAAGGTGGTAATTCAAAGGATGAGTTACAAGCCTATAAGAGGAACATCTGAGTGGCTAGTAATGTTCCATTTCTTGATCTGAGTAATGGTTACATGGGTGTGCACTTGTGGAAATTCACTGAGCTGTCTACACGTGACCTGTAAACTGTGTGATGTTATACTTCAATTTTGAAAGTGTCTATTTTTAAGCATCAATTACCTATTATTATATATTAACGTTAAATGAAATATGCTTCTGTATCAAAATGTAAAGAAATTAAAGCATACAAAAAGATTAGGAAGAAAAACTATATAAAAGATCATATAACAAACACAATCAATTTTATATAAATGAATATTTTGATATCTCAAGATGCTAACCATTATTACAAAGTCACGGAGTAATTTAGGAGTAGACTTAGGTTGTTGTATTACCCATAGTATAGATTGGTTCTGAACATACTTATAATTAATATTTATGCTTCCAGTTCTCGCAGAAACAGCCTGGGCTTTTTTTTTTTTTTTTTTTTTAACTTTTATTTTAAGTTCAGTGGTACACATGCAGATTTGTTACATAGGTAAAGGTGTGTTATGGGGGTTTGTTGTACAGACCATCTCATCACCCAGGTATTAAACCTAGTACCCATTAGCTATTTTTCCTAATATTCTCCCTCCTTCCACTCTCAAACGTCCAATAGACCCCAGTACCTGTTGTTCCCCTCTGTGTGTCCATGTGTTCTCATCATTTAGCTCCCACTCATAAGTGAGAACATGCGGTTTTTGGTTTTCTGTTCTTGTACTGTTTGCTAAGGATAATGGCCTATTTTTTTTTTTATTCACTGCTGACACAGCAAGTTTACAACAGCTTTGACCTCAGAAAATCCTTTCGATTTTACAGGAGACCTTGTAAGTACCAATAGTCAAGAGATCCTCTAACTCTGCTGAAAAGTCACCGTCTACTGGTTATTTCCCATTAAAGAGGTGTGAAAGCTGAGATATCAGCCTGTTTTCTCTCTGCAGGCATCAAGCCTTCATTAGGTATTTTTCCTGGCACATAAGCCAGGACATCATCAAACTACATCCCACTGAGTGCAAAGAACATTCTTAAGTTTCCAGAGCGAACTATCTTTTCCAATGACTCCTCTGTCCTTTTTATCATTTCTGGGTCACTTTCAACATATTCCTTACAATACATGGAGAATAATCAGCCAGCTTCTCTGACAACCACGCATGTTAATCAGAATGGCTCCAGCATGCTTTGCTTTGTAGCTGTCTGCTGTCTCCTCATTATGCCTTTTGACTAGGTACCATTACCTCTCATCAATAAGCCATTTAACGTGCTATTTTTTATATTAGAACTTGGCAATTTAAGTTTTCTACCTTATTGATTTTGATTTTTTTGTTTGACTAAAAAAAGTAACATTCCCATTGAAAAAAAAATTGGAAATACAGAAAAATTGTATGATAATATTGAAATAATCATAATAACTAGCATTTATCTAGAGATTACTCTGACATATTTTACTAATTCATTTACACATATTAATACCTATATACTCATATCTTACCTAATCTCACAATAACCCACCAAGGCACAGAAAGATACTGTTAAAAATGAAGAATCTGAAGCAGACAAGTTAAACTGCTCCCCTCAAAATCCCATGGCTAGTGAGTGGCTGAACAGCAAATTGAATCTAGATCTTCTGAATACAAAGCCCTAAATCTCTCTTCAGTCTGCTGTCCAAAAATAACCATTGTTGATGCTGCACTATTTTTTTCTCATATAATGAACACATATAGCTCTAAAAATTTTCTTCTATATAATCAGGATTATTCTATAGACAACACTTCCAACCCTGCTATTTTCACTCAACATTATATTATAACCATTTTATTATCTCATTAAAATTAAAAATCTTCTGCAATCTGAATTTCCTGGGCTATACATTTAAACAATTTTTATAAATCTCAATATTTAAAAATGATTTATTTGTCATATATGTTATATAGGGATTTCAGGTGGATTGTGGCTGTGTTGGGCTTTGCTTTGGTTGACCTAGACTTGGCTTTATATACATTCTCAATCCAGAATCTAGGCTGAAGCAGGTGCTTCTATCTCAGAAAAGTGCTGATGAGGGAGTGCTAGAGCAAGAGGACCCCCAGTAAAGCCATTTCAGTTACAATTACACCTTCAGATCAGATTTGTCAAAAGTCCCAAGTGTTCATATTGAATTGGCAAATGTATGCCACATGGCCAATCCAAAATTCAGTGGTACCAGGAAGCATGACAAGTATGAAGAGGAAACGTATAATTTTAAACTAATAATACAATCTAACATAATATTAACTTCCATACTTCAGGCAAAATATATACCTATTCCATCCCCAAGCCACTTAATGCCTCATCTAAAAGTTTGAAAAGGCTTAAAAACCAAGACTTTTAATCCAAATTAGATGCTGTTAGGGTTTTTCTTGAATCAAAGAGCTTCTAATTAAAAAGAAAAGCTATCTGATCCCCTATATGTCCAAAGTACAGTGAGGGAACAGGGACAAGATAATTACAATGAATATTCACATAGAAGCAAGGAAAATAAATAAATATTTACAGTAATCACCAGTTTTTTGAAATTCTGAAATCACATTGGACAAATATGAGATTGCCCCTAACCTTGTATAGGTAATGCTTCCTGATTAGGCTCCAGTTCTGTTCCCTAGAATTGACTATTCTATTCTTTGTTCTCCAGGGAACTTGGCTTTTTCTTTGAGGATATTCTCTTTGGTCATAGCTTCAAAAGGCATTGAGGATGTGCCTACCTTATTACTGAATAAATTTCTCAGTCTTTTTCTACCCACAGAGGGCTGAGAGACTAAGGGACATTTTATGTCAAAAATATTTAGTCATTTTCATCAAGATACACAGCACTTTCGACAATGCAATGCTCAAAAATTTTGCTAGCATTTATTTCTTTGATTCCAGTCAGCTTTATGTGCCAATAGCCACATTTGCAATTCTTTCTGAGACAGGGGCTCTCTCACACTCTTTTTAGACTTAATTATAAATTATTTCTGTTTATCAGATGCTATAGACTAAATTGTGCCCCATTCCCAAACATTTCTATGTTGAAACTCCAATGTGATGGTATTTGGAGTCATGGCTTCTGAAGCTGATTAGGTTTAGATGAGGCCATGAGGGTAGGGCTCTCCTGATGAGATCGGTATTTTTTTTTTTTATTATTATTATACTTTAGGTTTTAGGGTACACGTGCACAATGTGCAGGTTTGTTACATATGTATCCATGTGCCGTGTTGGTTTGCTGCACCCATTAAATCGTCATTTAGCATTAGGTATATCTCCTAATGCTGTCCCTCCCCCCTCCAAGAAACCCTCTTCTCTTAAGGTCACTCTCTTTGTTATGTGAGGAAACAGTGAGAAGATGGTCATCTGCAAGCAAGCAAGAACCTCACCAGAACCTGGCTGTGATGGCACCTAATCTTGGACTTCCAGCTTCCAAAACTGTGAGAAATAATCTGTTTTTAAACCATCCGGTTCGGTATTTTGTTATGGCAGCCTGAGCTTCCACAAAACCACAAAGGTGTACTCCCATCTGTAAGAAATTTTGTCCAAAGTAAATTATTTTTCAGGGTTACTTAATACAATCAGACTTAAGAAAAGTTTTGACACTTGTGCTTTTTATTTAGTCTTTGTCTCCAGGTTATGTGTCCGTGGGCACACCTTGATTTGGATTTTATCTTTAGCTTTGACCTTGATTTGAGAATCTTTCACCAACTGGAGATGAAGGATAAATGTATTTATCAGCCCTGAAAAATCTCTAAATATGTTCCCTTCTTTCCCTACTTGAAAACTAACCATTTTTTTCCTGAGCCTATTTCTTACTTGATTTACCTTTTCAAGTAGAACAAATAATGGCCAACTCAAACTGCCAACATTTTGCTCCAAAACTTTTCCTCTAAACCTCAAAGTTTATTAAGTACATCTTCTTCCTTGTAAGTGATCATTTTACCAAGTATTTCTCTACAGCATCCTGTGGTCTCTCTTTTTCCAGCATACTATTTTAGTGTCCTCACTGCCTTCCTCCAGTCTGTAGCAAATGCCACATACATTGGTGTTTTGTTTTAGCAGCACCCCATTGCTTGGATACCAAATTCTATATTCAGGTTTATCTAGGTTAAACTGGAAGAGGGGTACTAAAAATATTTTTGGTTTAAAACAGCAAGTAATTATTTCTTATTAACACTGAATGAGGGTTAGTGGGAGAATCAGGCTCCTCTCGGCTCTGCTGGATGAAGGAGAAAGGGGAACAGTTGCTTCAAGTTGTGCCTGAAATGATCCACTTTCCTAGATTTGTATTGTGTGAACTAATACATCCTCTCGTAGCTTAAGCTAGTTTGGGCTACCTTTTCTGTCACATGTTCCTAAAGGAACCTATCTGCTTTATTAAGGAATCTGACCTTTATCCTAAGAGCATAGCAGACACTGAAAGCTTTTTCTTTAGAGAAATAACATATAAACTGCATTTTGAAAAAGTCATTCTGCCAGCAGGATAGAGAAAGAATGAGGGAGAGCCAAAGTTGCTAGGCCAATGGCAGAATCCACATTGTAGAAATTTTAGCTTTGAATAGAGTGGCAGCACTTGGGAAGGAGATACGCTCAGATTTAAGATACTTAGCAGTTAAATGAGACAAGAATTGGTGTAAATTGGATATATGGGTGAGGAAGAAAGATTCAAAGGAACACAAGACTTGTGTTTTCTTGTAACAGGATTTATAGTAGGATCAGTTAATGAGATAGAAAACATTGAAACAGGAGCTATTTTTTTGTTATAAGATAATGAGTTAGTTTTTAAACATGTTAAATAGTATGTGCCCTTGAAACATGAAAGTGGAAGTATTGAGTATACAGTTGAATACTTGAAACTTTAAAAAAGAAGTTGGAAATATAAATCTGTGAGACTTTACCTAAGTTCGTACATAAATAAATTCTCAAAGGCACTTAACCTGCTCTGTGAGCATTTTAGAATCTCTCTTTTGATAATAAAAAAACTAGAGTTGGCAGCTATATCATATGTGTAAAACTTCTCTCTCCTCAACAAGTTCATACACTCCTAGAGGACAGGAAATTTACTTCCAGCGTCTAACACCATTCTTGCACTTCGTGAGAATTTAGTAAGATTTATTTCATGAGTATGTAAACCAAAAATAAAATTCTAAGCCCCTCACCCATCTGAATGGACCCCTCCTGTGGTCCAAGGACATTCCAAAGTTATTAACCTGGGAAACTAGTTCAAGCCATAATGGGAAGGGGGAGTCAGACATGCCTCATTATACCCACTTTCCTTTTGAAATTTGGGTACAACTGACCAGCATTAACATCAACACAAAGACCTTCAGGCTGATAGAACAGATTATTTTTGTCTGATAATAAGTATTTGCATGATAACTCTTTTAACCAATTGCCAGTTAGAAAATCTTTGAAATGCCTGTGACCTGGAAGTCCCTGCTTCCAGTTGTCCTGCCTTTCCAGATGGAACCAATGTACATCTTACATGTATTGATTGAAGTCTTATGTCTCCCTAAAATGTGTAAAACCAAGCTGTAGACTGGCCACCTTGGGCACATGTTCTTATGATCTCCTGGGGCTGTGTAATAGGCCATTGGTTACAGATATTTGGCTCAGAATAAATCTCCTCAAATGTTTTACAGACTTTGACTCTTTTTGTCAACAAGTATATGAGTATTAAACAGTATCATCTAACCAGGATTTCAGCTTGAGCATTTTTTATTTTCCTGTGATTTTAAATGTAGCTTTTAAAGTTTCTTTATTCCAACTCTCACCCATGTCTCAATCTATTTTGCTTTGCCTTTTTCTTGTTCATCTAGTCACACGTACCTTCCTAGACACCTAATGAAAGACCAAAAGAATGTTTTTAAATAAATCTTTTCCACACAATTTTTGTTCCATGTGATTATTTTGAAGCTGTGAAACAAAAATAAAATTCTAAGTTTACCAACCAACTTACTGGACTCCTCCTTTTGGCCAAGGGCATTCTAAAGTAAACTTGAAACCCTAGTGCAGGCCATGATGGGAATAGGTGGTCAGACAAGACTCATTATACCTTTCTCCCGCTGAAATTCAGACACAGCTGATCAGTATTAACGTTAAAACAGCGATCTTAAACCTGATAGGACAGATTCTAAGTCTGTTAAGAAACATTTACAATCTATTCTCTCTGAAGCCTGCTACATAAGGGCTTCATCTGCGTAATGAGAACCTTAGTCTCTACAACCTCTTATCATAACCCAGACACTCACTTCTATTGATTCCATCTCTTTAAATAAACTCTTTCAACCAATTGCCGATCAGAAAAATCGTTGACTCCACCTACCCCCACCAACTCCTGGCTTCAAGTTGTCCTGCATTCCCCTATCAAACCAAAGTACATCTTACATGTATTGATTGGTGTCTTATGTCTCCCTCAAATGTATGAAACCAAACTGTAACTTGACCACCTTGGGCACATGTTGTCAGAACCTCCTGAGGATGTTTTGCAGGCACGTTCTTAACCAATTGATTGAGACTTGTCTCAGATACTTTTTGGTTTACAAAGCAAAGTAATAGTTTAGAAGTGGGAGATGGAGAAGAGTCTACTTGTCTACCTGATTTATAAATACCATTTCTCTTAACTACATATTTTATCCCTCAACTTACAGTTCAGACTTTTGGGGGAAAAAAAAAAAACAAGTATTAGGGGTGGATTACATATTTGCAAAACTTAATCAGTTTTATTGGGAGTTATATTTCAATTTTCATAAATACTTGAACTAGAGGAATGTTAAGATGTGTCATCACTTATCCACTTTACATTTTTCACAAACAGTCTGTTCCATTTATATAGCAGAAGTATCTGCTAGATGACTAACAAAAAAGCAGATTAACTCAAAGAGTAGCAGCAACTACTTTGCTTACCATTTATTGCCACAGCTGCAATGTGAACTGATATAACCAGGGACTTTACCTCACAGATAGAACAGCAAAGTCCAAAAGAAGCTAGCCAACCAAATAAGAGTTACCTTAAACTAGCCTCACTGCAGGTCCCTTTCTGCATATCTTCCCACAGCAGAATGGCCCTTTACTGCCAAAACCAATGTGATCATTTGTCATGCAAATGCTACATTTCTGGATGCCAAAGAATGAAAAGACAATGACACCTGGAACCACAATATACTCACCAAAGGCTCATTATAAAATGAGATCATGTTGGAAAATATGCAGGTGTTCATATCCAACAGCTTTATCCAAGGAAATAAAATGATTGGGCATTGAGCCATAGGTGCTTGTTTTGTTTTAGGTCTTTCTTCCTTTTTTTTTTTTTTTTTTTTTTAAACTACCTAGTGGCATATCAGATACAGATAGGCTGTGTTTTCAGGGTTTCATTGCCATATAAATCCTTTTTTGTGGAACTAGAAATTGCAACATAATAGATTTCTGACCACGCTAATATTATAGAAGGATGGCACTCACAAATGACTAATTTACTCACTACCATGCTGTTAAAATAAATCCTCATATGGTCAACTCAGCTGCACTGATCTCCCTACTTCTTCAAGAGACTTGGAAAATTCAATCTAACCTTAAATAAATGAGCTTATTCTCTGTTAATAGCATTCCTTCATTTCTCACCCTTCGGTAGGTATAAGTCTACTTTAAACACCATTCTGTAGGGTAGGTATAAGTCTACTTTAAACAAGGTATGCATATTATGCCAGTACCTTCAAAAATCTGCTGATTTCAGCCTGCTGCTAACTCCCCAGTAATTCTTCAAGCCATGCTTATACTCAACATTACACTTACCAAATGAAATGATCTGATGGTCACTGAATACCCAGCCAGGCCCAAAGGAAGTTTCTGTTTTCTCCTCTGATGCACAGTTTCCAGGGGCATGGGTGTTCATTCACTTGGGCCTGTCAGTCCAGCTGTTCAACAAGGCCTACTGTACCTTTCTTTGAGGGGTCTCTCTGACCCTTTGAACTGCCAAAGCTTCATATAGATTTATGACACCCCAGATCAAGGCAAGAAGACAGAAAAGGATGCGGTCAGGGAGAATAGGTCTCTCTTTGGTACTGTACTCTTTTAGAGGACCCCTCACCCCCGCAATGCATTTTAGAGCTAAATAAGACTTTTCTTTCAGTCCCCTTTATTCCCAGGACCCAGATATAGATCCAGGATAGCTAGTATGGACTCTGAAAGCAGCCAACACTCTCAAGATTCTTGCCTGAGGTTTTTTACTTTATTATAAGGTTAACACCATCATCCCTGGCTCTTTCTTCCTTAGGACAAGTTCCTTAGTGAGATGCTCCCGAATCCCCTGCTGTAAGTTTTTGAGTTCTATCTAAAATCTGACATCAATTTATAAATTCAATAAATATTTACTGAATCCCTATCAATTTCTAGACATTTCAAATAAGTCTTTGAATACTCATAATAATTTATGTATGGATTTTTGTATGATAAAAAAGTATTGTCTTATGTGGCTGCTAGAAACAGAAGGCTGAAGAAGAATTTACTTAATTACCTTTTAGCAAAAAACCTAGACGTAACAATGAAATAACAAATTAACTCCCAATATTGTGTTTTAGCTCACATGTAATTTGTGTGTGTGGCATGGGATGTTGAAATTTTCTGAGTGTAGCTTATGCCAAAACTTCCCTGACTTTCCCACCCCAACCAGATTTCCCTTCCCAAAAGAACATAAAAGTACACTGCACACTGACTATTGTTTCTAAACAGATTCTCAACAGCCTCATCAAACCTCCAATATATTCCATGCCATCATCTTTATTACAGGTGGTGAGTGATGAGTCTCAGCTTGTAAAACTGGCTTCAAAATGTATTTGAATATCATTCACAGGTCATCTGGCATTTCACTGAAGTATATAAGGATGTTTTGCAATTACTAAATTGGCTTTTGGAACATCTGCTAAAAATCTGAGGCAAAAGTGAACATTTGTGTTACATGCTATCGCAATCTTTTTTTTTTTTTTTTTTTTTTTTTGCCCTCCTCCACTTTACTAATATAACACAGTTGAGGCAGTTGTCCAGGAGAGCTAAGCTAATGTGGGGTAAATTTGGGCCTTATTTCCGTAATACAAGCACTTAGGATCCACTGAAGAAAGAGCAGTGATTGACTGTTTCTCACTAACTTCTTTCTTACCACTTCTCTGTTACTATTTCGCTGAATAATATTTAAGATGCCTTTCCCTCATCAGTCAAATTTAAAAATTTCAACTTCCTGGGTCTTTCTTACCCTTTTTTTTGTCAATAATGAAAAACATAGCATAGATGTGGTATGCAGGGGAGAAAGGAGAATAATAAAAGAACATACTGCAATTCATAACTTTAAAATATTATGACAAAAAGGAAGCTTTCAAACTAATCAGTGACTTACTGTTTGCTCTTCATCAGCTTTTTCCTCTTTTATTTGCTTTTGAATGATTCTCACATCAAATCTTCTTTTCCAACTCATCACTATAATGAAAAGATTAATGTAGGTGAAAGCCTGCAAAACTATTTCATCTAGATAGGACATGGGTCTTCTGCTTCACGAGCCTTTACATTTTTAATTAAAAATTGTAAAATATTATCAATTCTACACCTCTCACATTAGTACCTGTCTAAAAAATAAAAAAAATACAGTATTGAAACAGTGCATTTTATAGAAATTAGCAGATATACAATAGATTATAAATCTATTTCCTTCTTTAAATAAAGTAGAGCTGTGCAGACCTTTATTAAACTTGACAGAAAGAAAAATAATATAAAAACTATTCTCATCACTGAGATATTTTCAAAAGTAGAAGATCAGAATGAAAATCTTATGCCAGTGCTCCTTATTTAGTGCACACATTAAGCTAGAGAACTAGACTTCTTTAAAAGTATAGCTTATTGCATGAACTCTTCTACAAAGAAAAGAAATATCTAAAGATTTAATGCAGCTGTTTAGGTTGGATAAACTTCCAAGACAGCAAATAGTTATTCTCTGATTATTATGGTTTTAAAAATAAGGTTAAATGCAGACGTATTTGTTATTTTTATTTCTTTCCAGAAAGGTATCATTCTCACAGCAATCTAATTAATGGTAGAGCAGTGGACAAAACAAATTGAGGCAATGTACATCTGTGGAGAAAACCTGGCAGTAAATATCATAAAAACAGCAATTCACTTTTAGATAGCACTTTATAATTTACAAACCATTTTCTGTTTTTAATCTTGCATTCTTAAAGTACATATTATCATCCTAACTTTACAGCCAAAAAAGAATACAGCTCAAAGAAAGTAAGACTTGCCCAATTTTACATAACCATTTAATGACAGAGCTGGGACTCCAACCCAAATTTTTGTCCCACCTGAAAGGCTCTTTTTTGCTATACTACACCTATTTTAGGTAGAATCCTAATTACATGATTAGGAAAGGGGATAAATGGAGTTTTTAATTGGCTAACACAAAAGGTATTAAAGACAAATGGGTCCTTGTGAAAACCTCTAAAACATTTGAACTTGTCAAAAAGATTAATATCAATGGAAATGCAAGAATTTTCTAGCAGATCCTTGTAAGGATAACTAATTCTATAAAGGTCTGAGCTTTCTCTTGGATGCAGTCTTGAAATTTTGTAAGTTATAAAAAACTAATGGTAAAACAAATAATTCTTGTCCATAGAGAAAAAATTTCACCCATTGACATTAAAATCAATTTCCACTTTGTGGATATTGACTAGTTTTGCACCTATTAGCAAATTCATTTTTGTATTTCTGTGGCCTATATTATGTTTGTTCTTTGGAGTTTCCTTTGAACTACTGTTAACATTTACTGGCCTCTCATTAATTGATGAGTTAAATAAAAATATTCAATACATGTTTATTTTATTATTTGTGAATCATAATTTTACATTTTGGAAAATATTTTAGCATATGAGACTAAATATATATCCCACAAGGAATAACCATAAATAAATAATTACAGTGAGAAATGCCAAATAATACAGATTTGTCAGCAAAGTTTTTACAGAAATAAATTAACTCTGTACAGTGGTATTGGAGTATGATGGCTTAGATATTATTGGAAAATGAGAGAAAAATAAGGAACATAGAAATCAAGGAAATCTGCCACAATGAACTACATTTAAGAAGACAAAATGAACTATAAATAGAGATAAAGCAAACAGTCTATTTTTGGGTAATACATATTATTCTAGAGTTGTATGATAAACTGAAACCATCTAACTTTAATTATACCATATCAAATCTAGGCTACGATACAATAGGCAAATGAAACGGGAAATTGCACTTACCATTTGGTGAATTAAATCTTTTTGGCCAAACTAGATATGAATCTAGTCTCCAAAAGATTGTTTCTTCAATTATAATTATTTCAGCTGAATTTCATATTTGTATAAACTGTATACTTATTAAGAGTAAGTTCTTCCAATTCATCTCTGTGTTTACCTCAGCACTAAGCAAAGATGACTGCCCATAAAATCCATTTCATAGCTATTTGATGAATTCAATGAATACTTGGGTCCAAGCTGTTGCCACCTCCTGGTGTTCACCTCTCTAGAAATTTCATTCATCTGCAAAGTCAGACAATCCTTTCTAGCACATCGTATCTCTATATAACGTTGGTTTCACCCTGTCTTGTGGTGGATAGCTGTTTGTACTTTGGCTCATCATATTCTCCCTCTCCTAGAATCTTATCCCCTGAGGCCAGGACCCCCATGTATGCATCTATTTAACTCCAAAATGCTTGCCATGGTGCCACTAAATATCTGTTGGATGAATTTATTTAAAAAAAAAATGGTCCACTTGGCACTTTGGCACTAAAAATGCTTGACGGGACAAAAATATAATTTGAACATAAGCCAAAAAAAAAGTTTTCTCTGGTTTATTTTCATAAGAAATAATCTTCAGTTACTCCAGAATTAGTTTTGAAATTATTTTTAGTATAAAAATTATCTGAGCCACTGCTTAGTAGTCTGTACTAAAGTTATAACAATATGGTAAATTTATAGGAGCTATAAATAGATATGCAGCTACGTCACACCATGTACAAACAGTAAATAAGAAAATGATATCAAACAAGGATAGCAGGAAATTTTGCGGACACAGACACTGCTTCATAACAAAATTACTGAGCTCTATGTTTAACAATATTATACCCTACAGTATGCATGCAGATGCATAATATATTCCAAACCTAATAAATATCAGTATGTCGGAGCATTTTGTATGTTTCAGAAAACTGATCAATTTTTGGATAATTTGATCATCTATAAGTTATTATTTTGAAGATGAATAAATATCTCTTCATAAATAATCTTTTTCTAGACATTGGAATATGTCACAATATCACAACTGTTTCTTTTTTTTTTTTTGAGTTCTGTCGCCAGGCGGTAGTGCAGTGCGGATCCCGGTTGCATCCGGTTCAGCCTTCTGCCCCCGTCTCGATCTCCTGACCTCGTGATCCGCCCGCCTCGGCCTCCCAAAGTGCTGGGATTACAAGCGTGAGCCACCGCGCCCGGCCAATCACAACTGTTTCTAATTCTCAGAAACAAGTGAATAATTTGGGCAAAAATATTCTTGTCCATGCCAAATGAAAGAATTGTCCATGGAAGGTGTGATGCAAGGTAGTAATCAGAAGACTATGTGGTCTGGGGGAAGCCTACAGCCACAATAACACCCGGAGGAGTCTGGGGATGAGGCAGAAATGAAAATGGAGGGATTGATTCCATGTTGGTTTGATTCCAAGACTGCTCTTACTAGGAAAAGTGCCAGATTCATTGAAATAGAATCATTACTTTGACAAGAATTTTTAAAAATGACTTAAGTACTTTTATAATACCAAATTGTGTTCCTCAAAAAGATATGTTGAAGACACCCCCCGACCCTATTATCTGTGAATGTGATCTCACTTAGAAATAAGGTAGGTGCAGATGTGATCAGTTAAGATGAGGCCATACTGGAGTAAGGTGGGACTCTAATCCAGTATGACTGGTGTCCTTATAAGAAGAGGGAAATTTAGACATAGCACAGGGAAGACAGCCACATGACCATTGGAGACAGCAATTAAAATGATGTATTTACACGCCAAAGAATGCCTGGAACTGTCAGAAACTAGGAAAGAAAGGAGCCTCCGATAGAGGCTTAAAGGTAGCATGGTCCTGCCAACACCTTAATTTCAGTCTTCCATCTTTCAGAACTGTGAGAGAATAAATTTCTGTTGTTTTAGGTTACCTAGGTTGTGGTCCTTTGTACAACAGCCCTATGATACTAAGTATACCCTTCCAGGTACTAAAGTAACATGGAGACTATTTTAATTAGATCCTTTAATCAACTTACCTTTAAGATCATAAAGATTGATTGCTGTACGGCATAATGTTATTAGCATAAAAAAAAACACCGAACCCCTGTAATTTTGTTGTCATAAAGACTATATAAAAATATGGCTAATAATGATGTTAACAATGGTTATCATATACCAGGTGCATAATCTTTCATCTCCTCCACAGCCATAGATCTTAGGCAATACTATCCTCATTTTATAGGAAAGGAAAATAAGGCAGTAGATTAGGAATTATCCTAAGGTACAAAGCTGTAATTCAAATCTATGTCTGTCTGACTCCCACACAATATTCTTTTCATACTGCCCTTGTCCCTTCTTTAAAAACTATATAATAATAATGAAAACAATTTGGTCAATTTTTATTAATTGAACTGACTGGATGTTTGGACATTCAAAGTTATATTCTAAAACAAATCAAGGGAAAGAAGCTTGCCCAATCATCACAAGCATTTATCTGAACTTTTAATCCTGTCAATCAGCATAATTATCAGAGAACAGATTTATTTTTTCTCCTACTCACTACTTCTCCATATGTCTACTGCATGTCTTGCATTTTCCAAAAATCAAGTGATTCTGACTTGCCTCTCCAAGGAAATGGTATAACATATTGATTAAAATAAAAATGGGCTTTGATAGCTATAGTTCCTGTGTTCCAGTTTCAGTTCTGCCCCTTAGTAGCTGTGTGAACGTGGCTGGTTTCGCACCTTCGGGCTCCTGACTTCATTATTTGTAGAGCGGGGGGTCATAGTAATTCCTCCCAGCATTGCTGTGGAGGTTAGCTGCTTAGCATAATGGAAGTTACACATAGTAAGCTATTATTACAATTATGCCTCCAATAATATACTTTACTTAGAACTAGGAAAATATGTTGATTATATGAAATTGACCACAAATGTATTTTGAATTATATCATTTAATCTATAGGCTTTGAGGCTTCTAAAATCAAAATGAATTTTTAAAAAGACATAACTCAAAGAAGGCATTTCTTTTCTGTATTATTTAAAGAATTCCCTACAAATCAAAATATACAATAATTCTTAAAAGCTAATCTTCACAATAAGAATCAGTGTGTAAAGGTTCAAATTCTATAGAGAAAAAAGTATGACTTATTTTATAAGCAGATTTTGCACCAAGCTGTTTTCAAATTACCTCTGATAAAACAGAATAGTCACACATTTTCTATCCAAACCACTTTTGCATTACAATAGGAACCAAAGAGTAAAAATAAAAGGTATCTACTGGCAGTTTTTCCAAATATAGTCTATCCGAATGACTAAATACTCGGAAAAAAGTGTTGAAAGAACAATGATGGCGTTAAGGCAGAAAAAAATCTTTATATTTTCTCTTGAAATGCTGTTATAGCAAGTATTCAAATTAGTTACTTATTAAATGTTGTTTGTGTTGTCTTTAGGATTAATGGCAATGAGGCAGCATAGTGTGGTCATTGAGTGTGAATTCTGGAATCAGAATTTGGGATTATCTTTCCATCTCCACTCTTTACCAGTTCTGAGAAATTGGGCAAGCCATGTATCCATTCATTCCTCAGTTTCCTCATGTGCAAAATACAAATATGAATAATACTAATCTCATAGAGTAACTGAAAAGATCACAGGGATGTACAAAAAATGCTTTAAGACAGTACCTATTATATAGATATACATTCATTTAATGTTAGCAATAATAATTACTAAACAATAATTCAGTAAGATTAAATCTTATGTGTCTCATGAAGAGAGAATACCTAACAGCTATTAAAAATAAACAGTAAAAATAGCTTCCATGTGTTAAATACTTATTCTGAGCCAGGCCCTACAATGAATACTTTAATAATACATGGATGTACTATGTCATATACCCCATAATATTATCTCAGTTTTACAAACAATGGAGCAAAGAAGCTCTAATTTCTGGTCACTGTAGCAACCCGAAGATCCAGGATTGTTTTTACTCTTCCTCAATTTTATGCCAAGCACTGAGAGGAGGACTTAGGATGCAAAAATCTTCCATCAGTCCTCTCCTGCCTCCTAGATGCATATAGGGTTTTCGCTTTGAACATGGTTCAAAGTGAGTCCTCTAGAAGCAGAAGTTGAAATAATGAGTTTTGTGAAATAACTTGTGGAAGTAATTCAGAGACAGTAAACTTCTGGGAGAAGGGGGAGAGAAAAACAGGATAGGGGAAGGAAAGAAAGCTAAGCAAGGCTGTGGACTCAGCTGGAGACTAGCTCAATTCTGGAGCATCATTTGCATCCCAAGGGTGGCTCCACCTTGGCACAAGAGGGCCAGCCCTTTGTACCCTAAATCAGGCAGTCAGTAACCCTGATAGCCCCAGGATCAGGGGTTCATAATCTCCTGAGAAAGGCAGCTCTCTTTCTTCCAAAGCCAGTGCTCTGTACAAGGGACAGCAGCGTACCCTTAGCAATCATCACTCCCAACACCTGGATAAAGGCCCAATGAAGGGGATCTGGAAAAGGCACCAACAGCATAAACTGTCATCTACTCTCTGTTGCAAGGTCTTTCCTCTTGGAGATCCCATGTCTCTTTCAGTCAGTAAGTTCTATTTCTGAGCATTAGTTCAGGTCAAGAAAGTAGGATGTTGACTCTTCTCTGATTTCGGCATTCTGCTTATTCACTGTTTGTGTGTGTATACTTTTGTTGGCTGCCTATCTATCTTGAACTGGAACTATCATGTTCTACTAGCATCTCCACAGATCACAGTGAGCCAGGTTGTCTTGACTACCATTCTGACCTTGTCACCATTTGCTATTATTGGATCCTGACATTCTATTAATACATGGGTTCATGGGCATGTTATGACATCTCCTCCAATTGGCCCTGTCTTAGAGAGGACAACTACTGTTCATCTTAGTGATTCTGGTGACCTCCTTACAAACATATTTCTTTTCATCTTGAGAAATAGTCATCTGTGGGTTTCCGGGGTTTTTTTCATGGTGGACCCAGTATAGTATAGTGCAGTGTAGTATAATATAGTACAGTACGGTACAGTACAGTATAGTATAGTACAGTATAATATAGTATAGTATACCCAATTCTTAGAGCTTTGTTATTCTTTACGCCAATCTGTCACAGATTTCTGGCATTTCTACTTTAGTTGGCATGGGCTATTTGGTTTTCCAAGATTAAAAGATCCAGACAAATGGTATATTAACACTCCTTTCCAAGCTCCTTGCCAGGGTATTAAATCCTGTCACGAGAGGATGCTTCCATAACAGAAAACCCATTTTTTTCAGCTGATGATCTGTCTCCTTTGATCCAGCAGTCTCAGATTACATTCCTGGTCATATTTTCCTTTTACCTACTGATACATATTAGCCAGGTCTTACAGTTCCTCTAGCATATAATCCATCTCCTCTCTCAGAAGTCCAAGCACTTTCACAGTAAGGTTTTCCTTAATACTGCCATGCTTAACATGGTTCATGCTAAGTATAATAAACAAAGATCAGCTTTCCCATAGTGATTCTTGCACTTTAAACATTAATTCTGTTTACTCAAATAATTTTTGCCCCAAAATCTAATTAAGAAACAAAATTTGCTTGAAAAATTTAAACATTATTTCTCTATGAATGATTATGTTGGGTGGAGGGCAGATCCCAAGGAGGGTAAGCATTGTTTTGTGAGGTACCTGCTTCATATGAGGCCTCTTTATAGCAGGGAGGTAGCATAGGCTGCATATTAAGGCTAAGAATTAGATCCAATAATTCCAGGTTTTTAAATACATCTACCTAGTTTTGTCAATCTGAAGTCTCAGGATCCCTCCCCTTCCTTATTAAGGCTCTGTTTTTGGCATCAGATGCTTGTCTACCTTAAAATTCAACCTTCTTTACAGATCTTCCATTCTTATAATTAGGTATTGTCTTTGGTCTTCAGCACTGTTTGTCCTCTGGCTATGGGCAACAGGAATCTCTTACAGAAACTCTAAGGAGGCTTTCTGCCCCTCCCACAAGGATGATCATAGATGTGTCTCTAATTTATTCTCTTCAATACATCAACGGCACTTAGCAACAAACATCTAATTCCACAGTCCTTATAATTATTATTTATATCACACCTCTGAAACTTTAGAGACATTGCCTGACCTAGAGAATCCCCTTCCATAAGCAGCCTGTTGTAGTTAATCACACTGCTACAGCATTCCAGGTGCTATTGATATTTCATCTATTTTACTGAGGTCTTTATTGTCATCCTGACAGCAAGTAATCTACTTTTAGAACACCATCTTTAAAATCTGCTTCCGAGGATCACTTTTGGAACCATCACAAGTCAGGATCCCAAAGCAGAGCCATAGATGGTCATTGTTTTAAAAGTGATATATTGAAGAAGTGCTCTCAGAATGAGAGTTAGGGTTCCACCTTCAGGCAAGAGGAGTGGGAAACAGGCTGTGTACATCCCCGAGTCAGTCTGTTACTGGGCTGTGGTTACTATACAAACTCCTCAAAGAGACAGTTTCATTTCAGGTGAGGGTAATGCTCTGGCAGAGGGGGGATTATGAGCCAACAGCCAGGGAAAGGTGCACTGACCCTCTGGAAGAGAGTTTGGGAGCCCACAGACAGCACTCATTATGCCGTATTTCTGACACAGCATTTAAAGCAGTGCTTCAAAAACGTAAAGTCCATGTACAGATTATCTTGCCTATTTGCTACTTACTGTGTTCCACTTGCCAGCTATTCCTTTCCCCTCCCACGATATGTTTTTACTACTTTTCACTGTGTCCTTCAATGCTTTCAACTCAATGATAAGCTCCTATAGTGCAATGGATTATCTTCTATCAGATAAATTTAATAAATTAAAATATCTTCCTGGGAAAAATCTGCTGCTTCAAGTATGAATGTTGACAACCCTCAAAACTTTCCTTATTGGTCTGTCTGAGTCATGGCTAAGGTCAGCAGTTCTGCTCTCAGCTTAAGATGAAACCCTCCCTGTGTTGTGCTCTGCAGACAGATGAAGAGTTCTCAGTCATTCTTTTATATGTGAGTAGGCCTTCCGAAGAAATACTAAAACAACAAAATAGCAAAGGATCATCTGCTAGATTATCAGCATTAACAATCCTTCATTCATAAATGCAAATTTCCATTCATATTTTTAGGAAAACAAGAGCAGGACATTCACAGTTTAAGGTAAACAACAAAATGGAGACACTCTTTAGAGAATTACATTTCAATAGTGATCTTAGATCTCCATCTTTTGAGTATGCAATAGCAACAAACAACCTGCTATGAGGGTTAAAACACCTACTTTGTTAGTTTACCATCATCATCGTACCTTTAAGACTGGCACCCATCCCCACAAACCCAAAACTTGGACATACAGAGAAGAGTTTAGAGGTTGGAGAAAGAGCACAAACTAACTTGTTAAACCTGGAAGTTGACCTCAGTATTATACTTGGAGACAGTACATTTTGTACCCGCAAAATTTGTTATATATATGTGTTATGACTGAAGACAAACTAGTCATTTATTATATTAGTAAATCTGAGAGATAATATAAAATACTGTGTGCATTTGATCTGTGAAATTCTAGGTAACAAAATGTATTAGCTCAATTGCAAACAGGTTAATGCAAAGAAATCCTATAATATCTCAGAAGATAACAGGCTGAAACTACCTCACAATTGCTTTCAATGACATATTAGAAATGCAATTCTCTGTTCTTAAAATACATGATCAGACTATTAACACCAGTGCATAAAGAAAATTCTTTACTAAGAAGTCACACAGAAATCAGCAGTAAAGTGTTGTATGTTATGTGATTATATTTTTGTTTGTTTAATATTTGACAGGCTCCTGGTAAAGGTGGTGAAAATGCTTCTACAGTCTTCACACCTAAAATTAGGGGATAATGTATTTCAAATTAGGCTTCATATTATTGACCCCTATAGAAACATTACATTCAAAGGAAACCTTAGCTTTTTTTAACTTACATTTTTATTATTGTGGGTTCCACTTATCAGTCATTTCCTTCCCCTACCACCAATAAGCTTTTACTGTATTTTACTCTGTGTCCTCAATATATTCAATTCAATTATAAGCCCCTGTAGTATAATAGGTACTCCTTACATTTATTCATTCTAAAATTCCCGTCTCTTTCTATTACATCTTGCAAAATCTTTTTGGTTCTTCAAAATTCAGCTCAAATGTCACCTTTTTTTTGTGAAACTTTCTGTGTTCCTAACAACTCATTCTCAAGTGGGATTGATCAGATTTTCTTCATTGTGTTTATTCTACTTGCATTATATTTATTACGGTACCTATCGCATCATCATGCAAATATGATTTACTAACTTGGAATCTATATGAGATTACGATGCCTATGAAAATGTGGATCCTTTCCTATTCTTTTCTGTTTTATCAGCATCTTGCACAGTGCCAAGAACTTACTAGTAATCCACAATTATTTTTAAATGATGAATGTATAAGTAGGCTTTGTCAGAAATTGACAGAGTAGAATCTAACATGTTTCCTACTGCTTAAAAGGCAAAGTATCAATCCTATGGGAGGACATAAGTGCCATATTATGCCTTCCTTTTTGCTATCTCAGTTTGAAAAATCTTAAATTTCCTTTAGCATCTTCGCAGATTGCTTGTTTTAACAAAATACGAGTACAGAACAACTGAAAAATCACCATGACTCCTGCTTAATACTGAGAGAAATAGAGGGAATGAGAAATATATTGTCTTCTATATAATTTAAACAGTTTCAGTAAGCCCCTAGTTAAACCTCAGAATGATGATTCTTCTTGAAATAGATTTGCCTGTCAACTCTACCCTTCCTCAGTCTTTAACCAAAACAATTATTAGGAAAATAATGTTGAGTCAATTAGAAAATTCCAAATGTAAACTTTTGTCTCATATTTACAAATCCTTGAATAATTGTCAACATTTGTATTTCAAAATGTCACTGATTTTGAGCTTCACAAAGCTTGCATTTGACTTTTTCATTAGCCTGAAAGTTACCTCATTTGGAATGAGAACATTTACTCAATGCCTGTACCCCCATTGATTCTTGGAAGTAAATAACCTGTTTTTGATTTTACAGGCTCATAGGCGGAAGGGACCTGCCTTGTCTCAGATGAGACTTTGGACTTGGACTTTTAGGTTAAGGCTGGAATGAGTTAAGACTTTGGTGGACTGTTGGGAAGGCATGCTTGGTTTTGAAATGTGAAAATGGCATGAAATTTGGGAGAGACCAGAGGTAAAATGATATGGTTTGGCTCTGCATCCCCACCCAAATCTCATCTTGAACTGTAATTCCCACATATCGACGGAGGGACCTGGTGGAAAGTGTTTGGATCATGGGGATGGTTTCCTCCAACCTGTTCTTGTGATCCTGAGGAAGTTCTCAGAAGATCTGATGATTTTATAAGTTGTGATTTTCCCTGCTGTCCAGTCTTTCCTGGTGCTTTATAAAGAAGGATGCATTTGCTTCTCCTTCGCCTTCCACCATGATTGTGAGTTTCCTGAAGCCTCCCTATCCATGCAAAACTGTGAGTCAATTAAACCTCTTTCCTTTATAAATTACCTAGTCTTGGGTATTTCTTTATGGGAGTGTGAAAATGGACTAATACCCCTGGCCTCTCCCCTTTAAATGCCAAGTGGCACGCTTCTCCAAGTTGCAACAACCTAAAATGTCTCCAGACACTGTTGAAGATTCCCTGGTGGGCAAAATGATCCCCTACTGAGAAAATCGATTTGTGGTGTTTGTTGTGTTTTTACACTTTACATCATTTGGACTTAAATCTCATACTTTGGTTATTAAGGAACACTGACATGTATCTCCCCCAAATACTAACAAGAAGTTGACTTTTCTTTGCCTGCTGATGCTAAAGTTCCTCCATATACTGCAGAATTTTTCAAATTTATATCCTCAGGTTTTATATTTATCAGATAATGAACCTAATTTATAAATATTATACCCAGCATTTTCATCTCTAGAGTCATGTTATCTATCCTCTCCTCTAACAAAATGAATCACTCTTACTGACCATTATTTGTATTGAAGTGATGATACAAAATACATTTTTGGAAATAAATACTAATATGTTTTCTCTACACCTGAAATTAAAGATAAAACATGCAGATTAAAATATAATAAAATATTTACTCCCATCCAAATTAACTTTTCTATGAAGTACTGAAATTAAAGCCTGTAGGCCTGGAAACTTTCTGATGCATTAGAGAGGCAATGTCTACTGCAATTGTTTGTTAGTGTACTTATTTAACAAATGTTTAATGAGCACCTACTATGTGTAATTCCTTGTTTCTGAGGAAACAAAGAAGGACTCACTAGCCAAATCTCTCAAACAGTTTATGTCCTTGCCAAGGGAGCAAATAATAAGCAACTAAACAAATACAGAAAAATATGATAATAGGACAATAAATTGTTTATAGAAAACAAAGCAGAGCAAAGGCTAGAGAATTTTTCATGGTATGATCCACAGAGGATAGTTGAATAGAACTCTGAATACAGTAAGAAAATGAGCTTTATGGGGAATGAACATTCCTGGCAAAGAAGAAATAAAGTGCAAAATCTGAAATCAGAGCCATCTTAGCTTATCAAAAGTTAAGTCAGAAATAGGTGTGGCAAATGAAGTGAATAACCGAGAACCATATGGGAGACAAGGCTGGAAGGGCAGGCATGTGTTGGGTCATGCAGAGCTTCCTTGGTGTGGTAAAATTTGCCTTTTGCTGTGAGTAGATAAGAAGGCTCAAGAGATCTGAGTGGAGGAGTGGTGTAATCTGATGTACAATTATGAATGATCAGTCCGGCTGCTGAGTGGAAAAGTGTCAGTAGGTGAAAAGGAGTTGAAACTATGTCATTAAGAAGACATTGCCTAGTTTAGGAAGGATGACGGTCATTTGGAAAAGGGCAGAATCAATGGTGGTAATGAGAAAACACAGTTTCAGGAAATATTTTGAAGATGAAACAAACAACTTGCTGAGAAATTGAATATACAGTATAACTGAACATTTTCAAAAATGGTTTATAGGATTTAAGTTTAAATAACAATGGAAAACCTAATGTCATTTTCCAAGATGGGCAAGGCAAGAAGGAACAGATGTGGGTGAGTGTGCAAGAGGTAAATAAAATTTCTTTTTAGATATGTTAAGTTTGAGATAAAGTTTAAATGTTAAAACTAGTAACATTTTATCTAAAGAGTTAATTTTTTTTTCTGTTTTTCTGGTACCCTTTAGTTACTGAGCTTAATGTAGATTTTTGTGGGTTTTTAAAATTTGTTTTTCACTTTTGATAGGAGGGTGTTGTATCCGCATTTCTATATATCCTCAATGTATTTTTTTTTTAATAGAAAGACACTTTATTACACTGCCCACTCACACCAGGCCAGGACAGGAGTCACTCCTTAGAACCCCGAGCGGCTGTCCAGGCTGATGGAGGAGGGGACCCACTCACCTGCCACAGAGCCGGCCCCCTCACATGGCTTCCTCCCTGAGGGGCATCTCCCATACTGGTACTTCCAACGACCTTCGCTCTGCGCGTGCTGAAAGGATAGCGTCCAGAATCAGCCTCAGGACTGAATCAGAATCAGGACTTCTGTTACCATGCGTCAGAATCAGCCTCAGCGTCCAGAATCAGAATCAGCACTTCTGTTACCATGGGAGGATAAGCTTGTCATGCTCACTCCTAGTGCTATGCCTCTAAACGTCCCCCAGACGGCGTCGGGGCTCTAGCCAGGGAGCTTGGTTACTGTCTCAATTCCCCGCCCAGCAGTCCTCACGGCCAACTTTCTCAGTGTCCACAGCAGACAAAAATGTCCACAGCCAGAACTCCAAAGTCCCGCCGGCCCTGGTGCCACTACCGCCACTGCGTCCGGAGCCTGTGGGGCTCAGCTCTGCTGCTCTGGCCCAAGTCTGACCTCGAGTCCCCGGTGCCCTTTTCAGGCACGGAGGCGGCTAGACATCCTTCGCTTCACCAGCCTCTGGGCCTGCAAGCGCTTCTGGAGCTTTTCATTTTTCTTCAGAGTGAGGAAGAGTTTTTTTCTTCAGGGAATCTAAGTCCAAAAGGGCATAGCTGTGATCAGATGGCTGCTTGTCGGGGGTCCTTCTCAAGCCTGCAGGGCCGGCCGGCCGGCCAACAGCCTCTGCTGCTTGCGGCCTCCGTGGCGAGATCGGTTTTAGGGGGCCTTTGGCATTTGGGGGCAACTGAAGCTCTTCAAGCGCAGTGTCCATGTTTCTCCCAGGGCTGTCCTCTCCAGCCCCCGCCTCAGGGAGGACCTTTTCTTCCTGAGAAGAGCTGGCGTTTCCTCTCTCACTGGCAGGGTCTGTGTTCTCCCTCACCTGAGGTGGAAGGCGAGCTGCTTCCTGCGGCTGCTGTAGTGGTTGCAGCACTGCCAGGCGCGCACGACTTCGGCGTCTGGAGCCAGGCCCGGCTGCCCGTAATAAAGATGGCGGCGGCGGGGCGTGAGGTATTTATTTTGTTATCTTCTAAGCCATAGAAAATAGTTTTTTGATATAAATTATAGGTTTATCACAGATAGTGTTTTTTTTTTCTTTAAATACAGCATTATCTTTCTAAGGCTAGGTAGCTAAAAAATAAAGCCTGTGAAAAAAGTAAGACATGAGTAAATTAATTTATGAAGGCCTGCCGTTCTCAAACAACTAGTAAATACTAACAAATACTATTTTAAGACACTAACACTTATATTTAAAATAGAACTTTTCAATCTTGTGACATTTTACTTAGTCTAATTCATAATATATGTACAACTTGTGGGATCGTTTTGGAAAAGTATATCGTTTGACATAAGTATTCAAAGTTGTTCTCTAAATGTTTAAAGAAGCAATAAATCTAGGTTTGAGAATATTTGGTACATAATTTCACTGGAAAAGAAAAAGTCTGCAATAAATAATGTCATGATGTGTCCGGAATTGGTGGGTTCTTGGTCTCACTGACTTCAAGAATGAAGCCACGGACCCTCGCTGTGAGTGTTACAGTTCTAAAGGTGGCGTGTCCAGAGTTTGTTCCTTCTGATGTTCGGATGTGTTGGGAGTTTCTTCCTTCTGGTGGGTTCGTGGTCTCCCTGGCTCAGGAGTGAAGCCGCAGACCTTCGCAGTGAATGTCACAGCTCTTAAGGCCGCACGTCTGGAGTTGTTCGTTCCTCCCAGTGGGCTCGTGGTCTCGCTGGCTTCAGGAGTGAAGCTGCAGACCTTCTCAGTGTTACAGCTCTTAAGGAGACACGTCTGGAGTTGTTTGTTCCTCCAGATGGGCTCGTGGTCCCGAGCCCTGCCCCGCGGGAAGGTCCGGTGAGAAAGGAAGGACCCAGCTGAGGTCCAGTGAGAAATCGAGCGCAGTGCCCGTGGGTCGGCACTGCTAGGGGACCCAGTACACCCTCCGCAGCCACTGGCCTGGGTGCTAAGCCCCTCATTGCCCAGGGCCGGCAGGGCCGGCCCGCCAGCTGCTCTGAGTCCGGGGGGGCCCGCCAAGCCCACGCCCACCCGGAACTGCAGCTGGCCCACAAGCGTGGCGCGCAGCCCCAGTTCCCGCTGGCACCTCTCCCTCCACACCTCCCTGCAAGCTGAGGGAGCTGGCTCCCACCTTGCCCAGCCCAGAAAGGGGCCCCCACAGTGCATCAGTAGGCTGAAGGGCTCCTCAAGTGCCACCAAAGTGGGAGCCCAGGCAGAGGAGAAGCCGAGAGCAAGCGTGGGCTGTGAGAACTGCCAGCACGCTGTCAGCTCTCAATGGTAAAAGTACAAGCTATATATTATTTTACTATTATTTGCTAGTATTCCACATACTACTTTTTGATCCTTTAATTGAAAATGGAAACAAAATGAAAAAGTAGGTCTGTATTTATAAAGTTTGCCCTACAGTATTTTGCCACGGGTCCCTGTAAAATTCATTCAAGGCAACACTTGAATTGCAAACATTATCTCAGCAAAGAAAGGCAGCATTTTCTTACCCATTGGGATCTTAGGAAAAGCGATTTGTTTCTGAGCAGATCCTGAAGACATACTAAGTTATATAAATTGAGAAAGGAGAAGATCAAAACCTTGGCGTATTCCCCAGGATCTGCTATAGTGGAAAGTCTGGAAGTACTTTTAAAATCTAGGAAACTGGGGCTGGGCGCAGTGGCTCACACCTATAATCCTAACACTTTGGGAGGCCAAAGCGAGTGGATCACCTGAGGTCAGGAGTTCGAGACCAGCCTGACCAACATGGTGAAACCCCATCCTTACTAAAAAATACAAAAATTGGCCAGGTATGGTGGTGGGCACCTGTAATCCCAACTACTCGGGAGGCTGAGGCAGAAGAATCACTGAACCTGGGAGGTGGAGGTTGCAATGAGCTGAGATTGCACCACTGCACTCCAGCCTGGGCAACAGAGCAAGACTCCATCTCAAAAAATAAATAAATATAAAAATAAAAAAAAATAAAACTGGTAGACAAGGATGGGGGAGGAAGTACATAGAGGGTAAAGACAGTGGCCTGCTGCATTATGCAGTCTAGGGTTAACTTTGTCTTGTACATTATTCTGACTTCTTAAAGGATCATTATGAATAGTTTGAAAACAATTATTTTTGGCCATTTATTGTCTTCTGTAACTCAATTGTGTGCTCATAAAACCAAGAAAATAAAAATATAAATGAGACATTTCCCAATATGTCAGATAAGTGAATTTTATTGTACTCTAAGCAAGGAAAGTAAATTATATTATTTCATTATGCTAAAACAAAAGTTAGTGACTCCTTGGGTTTAGTGATACAACACTGATTTACTTCTAGGTCATTTGATAATTTTAAGTGACCTGTGGAGACTAAAAATGTTTTATGTCATTTTCCATCTCTGTGACAGCAGGACTTGGGGAAAGATGATTAAGAAGAACCTTTATGCATGAAGATAAGTGAATGTAAAAGGATAGTTTATATTCATATCTCAAGAAACAGATGACAAATATGTTTTATTATAACATTTAAAATTATGAAAATCAACTACATCCTTAGGGAGCTGGCTAATTCTAAAATAGGCCTTTTATATTTGACTCTGAAATAGTTAATATGTGAACTATGGTCAAATAAGGCTTTAAAAAGAACATGTTTATTAAATCTTGTGTTAAAACCTACTAATAGTGATAAAGTTACTAAAATTCCAATAATAAAGGAAACCTCTAAAAATTTATGTGCTTCATTTTTTTAAAAATAATTAAACTTAAATTCTATCTGTAGTCCTTATTTAAACTGGAGGTTGAAATGTAACATAATTCATGTTAGAAGAAAGTTAACCAATCTAATTTTTTTTTTAGTTGTAGTCAGAGTTTGTTTTTGTTTTCTTCATTGAGTTTTGGTGTTTTGTCTAAGACCTGAAGGGTTAAATAACCTCCATGGAGCTATGGTGGTGATGGTAGTAGTGATGGTGGGGCTTATAGTCCTTAATCATCACCATCATTATCTTTTAAATATATACCATTTTTACTGCTTCCAAAATGTCAGCATCTAACTCTTTAGAGTCTGCTGAGACACCCACATCTAGTATCTTTCTTTGTTGGTGAAGTCTTCACATGTGTGACTTCCTCACTGAGATAGTGAGACTCTTCAGATAGACCAGTTTTCTCCTGCATCTAAGCCTCTGCTGAAATTCATGTACTTTTCCCCTCCTTTCCAGAGCATTTAGGCTCAGCAACTGAAACATAAGTAGGAGTTTTTCAGGTGTCCAATGGAAATGTGGAGGCTCCTGGAAAATTTCTCAATCCCAGTGACTTTCTACTTACTAAGACTCAGCCCTAATTGATCATTAGCCCAAGATTACATACTGTTCTTGTCTCTGTCTTTATTCTCTCATCCCCAGACTTCTGAAACTGTGTGGATACTTTGCCCTTCCAGTATCTTATTTCCAAAATTCCCATAAAAATCCCTTGGCATGAGCAGGAGCTGGAGTGGATGCTTTCTAAAATTTCTCCTATGCTGAAACACCTTGAAAATCATGGTTGAAATTGGGATTTAGTCTAAGAATAGAATTGTATTTTCTGGATGACAGTTCTAGCAGCTTCAGCAAACACAGGAGATTGTCTGAGTGGCTTAAAACACTGATTTTATTATGTTTCACTATTTTATGAGTCAGAAATTG
The DNA here is from genome assembly GCF_009828535.3 of Hylobates moloch. Lineage (NCBI taxonomy): Eukaryota > Metazoa > Chordata > Mammalia > Primates > Hylobatidae > Hylobates > Hylobates moloch. The sequence continues at coordinate 122,922,239 of NW_026652280.1, forward strand.
GTTGAGCAATTTTTCTACTCAACATGCCATTGACTTACTGAAGTCATTTATTATTTTCACCTTATGGCTGGGCTTATATGGAGGGTTCAAAAAATTTTACTCAAATGCCAAATACCTTAGCAAGGAAAAAGCATTTGGAGACTTTAAAATTATACTGTGTTACTACACTCAACCCTCCATATCTACAGGTTCCACCTACAGGTTGAATCCACGGATTAAACTGCAGATGAAAAGTATTCCTAAATATTAAAGAAATAAATAATACTAATGTGAGGGACAGAGCAAGAAGAATAGAAGCCTGCACTATTTGTCCCCATCCTCTACTCCCACCTACTACCTGCCCCATCTGGAACACCAAATTTTAATAACTATCTAAACACAGAAAAAAAAAAAAAAAAACACCATCACAAGAAACAAACAACAACAGAAAAAACAGCCGAGCAATGATAGTACTTGATTTTAACTGCATGTCGCTGAAAGAGGCATCAAGGAGGACAGAAGAGAGAGTCCTGAATTGCAGATGCCATCCCTCACCCCATCCCCCATCAGTGACCATGCAGCACGGAAAGGAGATAGAATCTGTGCACTTTGGGAAGAGAGAGTGCAGTGACTGGGGGACTTTATATTGAACTTATTACTGCCCTGTCATATTGGAGAATGAAGTCATACTGCTATACTGGGAATAGCCAGTGCCCACCCAGGGAGGGAGCATTGAGTCCAGCCCTAGCCAGAGGAAAATCAACCATCCCAACATTTGGAACTTGAGTTTTTGACAAGCCTCACAACTGCAGGCTGAAGGGTTCTGGGGTCCTAGGTAAACTTGAAAGACAGTCTCGGAAACATGGTCTGTAATCCTAGGCAACTTTTAGTGCTAGGCTGGGCTTAGAGCCAGTGGACTATGGTGACATGTTACCTAGGGAGACACCAGCTAGTCCAGCTAAGGGAGTGTTTGTACCATCCCTTCCCCAATCCCAGGTAGTGAAACTGGCAGCAACAAAAGTAACTCCTTCCTTCTGCTTCAGGAGAAGAGAGTGGAGAATAAGGGGACTTTGTCTTGCATTGTGGATACCAGCTCACCCACAATAAGATAGCACATTGGGCAAAGTTTTGAGGCCCCCTTTCCAGGCCCTAGCTCTTCTGTGACATTTCTAGACACACTCTAGGCCAAATAGAATCCTCCACCTTGAAGGGAAGAACCCAGTTGTGGCAGGATTCATCACCTGCTGACTAAAGAACTCTTGGGCTCTGAATAACCAGCAGCAATACTCAGGTAGTTTGCCATGGACATTGGGTCCTTAGACTTTCCACCTATAGGGGAGATACAGCACATTACAAGCTGTGGTGGCTATGGTGAAAGATGCCTTCTGTTTGAGCAAAACAGAGGGAAAAGCAAAGGAGCTTTTTCTTGTACCTCAGGTACCAACTTGGCCACAGAAGATTAGAGCAACAAGCAAGCTCTTTGGGTTCCTGAGTCCAGGCCTGCACTCTTGGAAAGCACTTTGAACTTGCTCTGGGACAGAAGAAGCCCACTGTCCTAAAGGGTGAGTCTCAGGCCTGGCAGTGTTCACCACAATTTGACTGAGGAATGCTTGGGCTTTAAGTGAGCATTGTTGGTGCCTTGGTAGAATCTCTGTGTTCTGGTGGTGGTGGTAGCCACAGGAGAGGCTCTTCTGCTGTGGGAAGTCGGGGGAAGAGCAGGAAGGACTTTGTGTTAAAGTGTGAGTGCCAGCTTAGCCACAGTAGAATAAAGCATTAGGTAAACTGCTAAAATAAAACATTAGGTAAACTGCTAACTCTAATCCCTGGCTCCCAGACAGCATCTCTGAACATGCCCAGGGCCTGGGAGAACTTGCCACCCTAAAGGGAAGGGTCTTGGGCAAGACTCAAATAAATGATATCAGAGATAAAAAAGAGACACTACAATGGATACTGCAGACATTCAAAGGATTATTAGTGGGTACTATGAACCAACAAATTGGAAAATCTAGAAGAAATGGACAAATTCCAAGACACATACAACCTATCAAAAGAGAACTAGGAAGAAATCCAAAACCTGTACAGATCAGTAACAAGTAACAAGATCAAAGCCATAATAATGTCTCCCAGTTAAAAAAAAGAAGCCCAAGACCTGATGGCTTTACTGCTGAATTCTACCAAACACTTAGGAATAACTAATACCAATCCTATTCAAACTACTCAAAAACAATAGAAGAGAAAGGAATGCTTCCAAACTCATTTTATGAGGCCAGTATTACCCTGATATTAAAATCATGCAAAGAAACATCAAAATAAGGAAGCTGCAGGTCAATTATCTCTCATGAATATTGATGCAAATATCCTCAACAAAATACTAGCAAACCAAGGTCAACAGTGCATTAAAAAGATCATTCATCATGAGCAAGCAGGATTTATCTCAGGGATGGAAGAATGGCTCAACATATGCAAATCAATCAATGTAATACATCATATCAACAGAGTGAAGGACAAAAATCATATGATTATTTCAATTGATGCTGAAAAATGATTTGATAAAATTTGACATATTTTCATGATAAAAACCCTCAGAAAACTGAGTATAGAAGAAACATACCTCAATGTAGTAGAACTCATATAGGACAGAGCCATAGCTATTACACTAAAAGGGGAAAACCTGAAAGCCTTTCCAATTAGATCTGGAATATGACAAGAATGCCCACTTTCACACTGTTAGTCAACATAGTACTGGAAGTCCTAACTAGAGCAATCAGGCAAGAGAAATAAAGGCCATCCAACTAAAGGCAGAAAAATGATCATTGTTTTCAGATTATATAAACTTATATTTGAAAAAATCTAAAGATACTACCAATAAAACCATTAAACTGATAAACAAATTCAGTAAAGTTGCAGGATACAAAATCAACATACAAAAATCAGTAGCATTTTCATATGCTGACAGTGAACAACCTGAAAAAAGAAATCAAAAGTGATCTCATTTACAATAGCCACAAATAAAATTAAATACCTAGGAATTAATCAAAGAAAAATCTCCTTAATAAAAACTATAAAACACTGATGAAAGAAATTGAAGAGCAAACACACAAAAAATGGAAAGATCTTCCATATTAATGGATTGAAATAATCAATATTGTTAAAATGTCCATACAACCCAAAGCAGTCTCCAGATTAAATGCAATCCCTATGAAAATACCAATGACATTCTTCATAGAAATAGAAAAAATAAAATAAAATTTATATAAAATGACAAAAGACTCAGAATAGTCAAAACTATCATGATCAAAAAGCACAAACCTGGGGGAATCACATTACCTGACTTCAAATTATAGTACAGAGCTACTGTAGCCAAAACAGCATGGTACTGGCATAAAACAGACACATAGGCCAATGGAACAGAATAAGAAACCCTGAAACAAATCCAACGAAGTGACTGAACTCATTTTTGACAAAGTTTCCAAGAACATACACTGGAAAAAAGATAGTCACCTCAATAAATGGTGCTGGGAAAACTGGATATCTATATGCTAAAGAATTAAACCACACCTATCTCTCAGCATACACAAAAATAAAATAAAAATAGATTAAAGACTTAAATCTATGTCCTCAAACTATGAAACTACTATGAGAAAACATTGGAGAAACTCTCCAGGACATTGGTCTGAACAAAAATTTCTTGAGTGCCCTACAAGCCCAGGCAACCAAAGCAAAAATGGGCAAATGGGATCACATTAAGTAAAAAGCTGCACAGCAAAGGAAACAATCAACAAAGTGAAGATATAACCCATATAATGGGAGAAAATAGTTGCAAACTGCCCATCTGACAAGGGATTAAAAACCAGAGTATATAAGTAGCTCAAACATATCTTTAGAAAAAATCTAATAATCTTATTTAAAATTAATGGGCAAAATATTTAAATAGACAGTTCTCAAAAGAAGACGTACAAATGGCAAACATACATATGAAAAGGTCCTCAACATCATTGATCATCCAAGAGAGATGTAAGTCAAAACTACAGTGAGATATCATCTCACCCCAGCTAAAATGGCTTTTATCCAAAAATAGGCAGTAACAAAGGCTGGTAAGGATGTGGAGAAAAGGAAACTCTCATACACTGTTGGTGGGAATGTAAACTGGTACAACCACTATGTAGAAAAGATTGGAGGTTCCTCAAAAAACTAAAAGTAGAGCTACCATATGGTCCAGCAATCCCACTGCAGGGTATATATCCCTAAAAAAGGAAATCAGTATATCTAAGAGGTATCTGCATGCCTATGTTTTTGTAGCATTGTTCACGATAGCCAAGATTTGGAAGTAGTCTATGTGTCCGTCGACAAGATGAATGGATTAAGAAAATGTGGCACATACACACAATGTAGTACTACTCAGCCACAGAAAAGAATGAGATCCTGTCATTTGTAACAACATGGATGGAACTGGAGGTCATTATGTTAAGTAAAATAAGCCAGGCACAGAAAGACAAACATTGCATGTTCTCATTTGTGGGATCTAAAAATCAAAACAACTGAACTCTTGACATAGAGAGTAGAAGGATGGTTACCAGAGGCTGAGAAGGGTAGTTAGCGAGTGGTAAGGAAGTTGGAGATGGTTAATGGGTATGGACAATATAGTTAGAAATAATAAGACCAAGTATTTGATAGCACAACAGGATGGGTATAGTCAATAATAGTTCAATTGTACATTTTAAAATAACAAAAAGACTATAATTGGATTGTTTATAACACAAGGGATAAATGCTTCAGGAGATAGATACCCCATTTTCCGTGATGTGATTCTTACGCATTGCATGCCTGTACCAGAATATCTCATGTACCCTATAAATATATACACCTAGGTGTGCCCACAAAAATTAAATATTAAAAAATTTAAAATAATAATGCCAATGCAACAATAAAAATATAAATAGAAATAATATAGTGTAACAACTCTTTACATAGCATTTATGTTGTATTTGCTGTTATAAGTAATCTAGAAATAATTTAAAGTAAATGGGAGAATGTGCATAGGTTTATGGAAATACTACAGCATTTTATATCAGGGAATTGAGCATCCACCTGTTTTGGTATCTGAGGGTACATACCAATACCTGGATGATACTTAATGAACAAATATGAATGACTATATTTGTTATGTTATTAAATTTTGATTTATTTATTTATACCATCAAAATTTGATTTATTTCTGTTCTCAATCTCTAGGATTTTGCTATTTTGAAATCTATGGAGGTTTAGTTTATGCCCAGCAATTGTCCTATGTAGAGTTAAAAGTGGACTGAATATAGTCTATGTATAGTTTAAAAGATAACATATGAAAAATTTGTTGTGTATCAAATATCTATTAGAAAGACAATAATTTAACTCTTGTGTAACTGGATAAACAGCTTCAATCAGAAGTGTGCCTACAAGTAACTGATATGTGAAACATTTATAAGTCTTATTCAAATATAAATAATTTCATTATGGTGAGAGAGTCTTACACTTGGCCTAAGATTATTTATAGAATTATTTTGTTTATTGTCATGGTGGCATGTGCTTTTAGTTCCAGCTACTCGGGAGGTGATGCAGGAGGACTGCTTGAGCCCCAGAGTTTGAGGTTGCAGTGAGCCATGATTGCGTCACTGCACTCCAACCTGAGTGACAGAGCAAGACCCTGTCTTAAGTAATTACATAAATAAATGTGGGCTACTAAAAAGCCTTTCCCTCTTCCTTTTGCATAAATAGAGCACATATTTATATTTATTCATGTCTTTTAATGCAAATAATTGACTCTTCTTACTGGCTCCTATTTGGTTTAAGGAGTAAAAGTTTAAGCATTCTGTTGGGACAGAATTTTTTTTAAAATACAAAATGATAAAAGTTTTTTTTTTTTTTTTCTGTTTCCTAAAGCAGTTAGTTGAAAATGAGGCAAAATTTTATGTTCCTTATTACTTAATTTTTAAATTTATTTATTTTTGTTTGTTTCTGCTTGAGTAACCCATGGTTAGAGGGTAGTTAAATTTTTGAAAAAGACTATGATACTGTAAGTTAGTAAAGAGCATCTACTGTTTAGACAGAATATTCCTGGTCGCAAAGTCAGTAGTCTATAACTATTGGGAGTCTATAACCATTGCAAGATTTGGCTCATGAAATGTTCCTTAAGACTGAATACATGTATAGCCAAACATATTCTTACCACAACTGTTTAAACACTGCTATGTCATGAGATAAATAATGAATTATATTAAAATACTAAATTTATACTACCTTTTGAAATGAGTTTTTATATTAAAAAGTGCTAAAAGTGAAATTATTATCAGGTAGGGATTCATTATGCTTATTTTTCCTTTGAAATGACTTCTTAAAATCTAAAAGGTAAGAATTTCTGACATAAATGTTCTATTCTTGTCTTACAGCCACAGCCTGATATTTTAACATGCAACAATATTACAGGTGTAAATCATTAGATGCACTGGTGAGTAAATATTCTCACTGTTGTAATTCTGTAAGCCCTTGTAAAGGCTAGCTTGCCACTTGTCTGTGTGTTTTACATAAAAACAAGCATAGCAAAACATGTCTATTTAATACAAGATACTTTGTCATGATACCAGAAAAAAAATTAAGAAGGCACAAGCTGAAAGTTGTGTTTATTTGAATATTAGAGTATATGTAAATGCATGTAATTATGATTTGTGAAAAAATTTTCAGTTGAAAAATTTAAGACTAAATTAATTTATTGAAATTATGTGAAATACATAACATCATCATTAACAATAATAACAAAAACAACAAGAATATCTCTTGTGTCTGTCTTATTAGGTAACATGTTAAGCTTCATAAATGCATTACCTCTTTGAATCATTATAATATATGGACAAAATCATAATGTTTTCACTCTCATTTTATGGATGAGAACACTGAGGTACTAAAATATTTTATAGAGACCATATAGCTAGTAATCAAACTATGTGTTATTTGGGATTGGGAAAAACCTGTGTTGTTTTTCACTATATTTTATTACACAGCATAAAGAGGACATAGTGGAAGCTGAGAGGGAAGAGGAAGGCATAAAGGGTATAAGGCTGGCAGACCAACTGTGGACAAAATAAAGTGATATTATGACTTAGAAAGGGAAAAAACACATATTAGTTGTATAACTCAAGAAAGAATAAAATCCCACATAAAACTTTCATTGAGAAATATAATTAGTATAATTTGTTTCACTAGGACTGATATAAAGAGATGATAGGAGTCCACTATTATAATTTGAACTCATAATGTTGCCTAAATCTGTAAACTTGATAGGAACTGAGATTACCATCGGTGATTTACAGCCAATTAAAAAATAGAAGTAAAGAATAACTGTTAAGTTTTATTTAATTAAAATTTTAGTACAATTTTTATGCTGTAAACGCAATGCAGAGCTTACTCTCAGTGTAGAAATTAAGAGGAAGTAGAACTTATCAATAAACTTTATTTCCAACAAGCTCCATATTTTAGAGGATCATTGAGGAAATTTAAACTGTAGAAGCTGCTCTCAGAGGTCTAGAAAAATAGATTTGCGTCTGCAATAAACAGTCCTAAATGGCTCTGAGAAGCATTATGAAAGGGACAGACATACTCTTGTATGAAGTTCCCCTACTCAGAAAAACAGGCAAACATGGCTCAGGAACGCTATAACCAGGACCTGTTCTACCTTTACTGAACTTCTTGGCAATGTTTAACTCCTTTTCCCATAACTCCAACCACACCCAAAAGAGATGAACATGTTTACTCTAAGTAAATTAATATAAATACATTTTAAGGTACATGTGCTGAATTTGCAACATATTTAAGTAAAGGAACACTACATTATCCTCCTCTTTAAATGCAACTCAAAATATATGCAATTATTCATGTATTCAATAAAATATATTAGCATTCTACAGGTAAAGATATATCTTCCCTCTACTCTGACCTCCATTTTCAATCAATTTTAAAGTTTTAAATGATTAAGCCTTGAAATAAATGATTACATTTAAAATATTTCTTTAGTTGTTTCCACTTTCCTGGCTGGGAATATGTTTTCATGATTCCAAATTACAAAAAGGAATCTAAACTTTATTCAATACTTACTTTTCAGGTTGTGTTTTTATTGTTATTGTTATTTTTTTAATCTCTTCCTTCCTCGTTTATATCTTTGTTTTTGCCATCTACTCTGCCGAACCAAATCCTAGAAAATCTAGTGCCAACTCAATCAATTTCTTCATGGGGCTGACTCTGATTATTTATTTATTTATTTATTTATTTATTTATTTATTTATTGAGACAGAGTGTCACTCTGTCATCCAGGCTGGAGTGAAGTGGCATAATTTCGGCTCACTGCAACCTCCACCTCCAGGGTTCAAGCGATTCTCCTACCTCAGCCTCCCAAGCAGCTGAGATTACAGTCACTCATCACCCTGCCCAGCTAATTTTTGTATTTTTAGTAGAGACAGGGTTTTGCCATCTTGGCCAGGCTGGTTGCAAACTCCTGACCTCAGGTGATCCACCCACCTCAGCCTCTCTCAAAGTGTTAGAATTACAGGAGTGAGCCACCGCACCCGGCCTAGTAATTTTGTATAATGTTAATATTACCTGATGCTTCTGAACCCTAGAGTTGAGTTTTTATCATGGAGAATTTTAATTCCAGGGTAGTAAGTGGATTACCAGTCAATATTTTGGGCATCTGGACATTGTCATATATCTAGTATATATTTCACTTGGACTAAATCATTGGTGAGTGCATACATGCTCACTGAATTTCAGCCTAAATTTTTCCCCAAACTGTGCCCAGGTGTTGGAGTTAATCATAAAAATCAATCTTCCTACCCAGTATGCCAGATCCCAGGTGAGATTAGTGCCCTAAGCTGAATGACAATTAACTTCTTGAGTTTCTATGGCTTCTTGCAATAGCTGTCACTTTCCAAAATGGTAAACGATGCTTATAGTACACTTGTTTATCTTTACCTTAGGAAAGAGCACAGTTCTACCAATTTATACCATAGTTCTCTACCTGGAAAAATTGTCAAATCTTAATAGCATGCCCAGAATAATCCGTTTTCATGTGCAAAACTGATTTATAGCCTAAGTTCATATAATTTAAACAGGTTTTTTTAATCTACATGATATCTAGTGAGAAATGTAAGAACTATAAGGAACTTTTCATTATGTGACACTTTCTATGTCATGAAGGATGCCAAGCATTCCAGTTATTATCCTAAAATGGTAATAGTACCCCCCTTTCCACAGCTTTTATGATAAAGAATATTACCCTACACAAATTTTAATATTTTTCTATAGGTCCACACTGAAAACCACACCTTTAACAATGAACATGAGGGCAGGAGTCATATTATAGAGTGCTTGTAATATGTACATGAAGGATTTGAGGTTTATCTTTAGGATCACAGAAAACCATTGAAATAATTCAAGCCAAAGAATAAGTAATGGCATTTGTATTTTAGAAAATATAACTGGTCTACCATCTACAGAATACAGAATGAATCAGAGGGAGAGAGTCCATGGCATATTGAAGACCTTAAGTAGTCCAAGTGAGAGAAATGGTGACTTTGACCAGAATTGTCTAAAACAATTTAAAAATTAGATTAAAAACAATTTAGAGGTTGATTTTTAAGCAGTAGAAGAGGAGAAGAATAAATTACCAATGTAGAAAAAAACTAGGAAAGATCTAATTTGAAGTTTATTTTGTATGTGTCGTTTTCCTCTCTCACTTGAGCTATACTGTCTCTGAAGTTACCTCCACTTTTAAATATTTTTTAACTTTCTGATTTTTTTGGAGTTAATTCATAAGTAATTGGATAAAAGAAAGTGATTCCATATATAAAAATTATCTACACACAGAAATTTTTAGGAACAAAATTACCTCATAAAAATGTCAAGAGTTCCAACAACAATATCTGGGTACATTTTTAAATTGTTCCAAAAAATCCATATTAATGGAGATAAGGCCCTGACTTTATTTTCTGCAAGTGTTTTACACTGGATGTTCTCAGAGGAAATCAATGTATAATACTAAACTGATTTAGCCATTTTCTCCAGTATTTTCTTCCTTCTCATATTTATATGTATGCTTTTCTTTTATTCATATAACAAAACATTAAAAATTCAATTTAGAAGAGAACAATTTGAATGCTTAACTAAGATGGAGTCCTTATACTCATCTATTTAAACTTTAGAACGTACACTGGAATCACCTGGGGAGTTTCTTAAAAATACATATTTCTAGGTCCCACATTTGAAATTCCCGTTTCCATAATTCTGGAGAAATGTTGAGGAATTTTATTTATTTATTTGTTCCTTTATTTATTCATAAGCAATGATTAATGCAGGCAGTACTTGGATCACACTTTGAGAAACAATGCTATTCTGTATCCAAGGAGTATTTCACAATGCTGTATTCCATCTCAGACATATAGAAGAGAATAGAGTTAGTACTTCCTAGGCCTATGAATATACTTATTCTCTTAATTGTAGAGTGGTCTATATTTTTTCCCAGAAAAAAAAATCGATATTAGGGGGAAAAATTCCCTATGTGCTCAAAATTAGATAAAGTTGCTAAGACAGGCAGATAAAATGTGAACACTCAATGTTTCTAGGGTTGTGTTGAAAGGGTAGCCCCAGGATGCTAACATCTAGTTTATTGATTATGGGGTATAAATATCACATGAGCAATATTAAAACATTCTCATCCTCAGGTCTTATCCCAGATTGATTAAATGAGAATCTGCAGAAGTGAAACCTAACATTTTAAAAATAATCTAGGCAATTCCAATGTGTAGCCAAAGTTGAGAACCACTCATGTAAAACATCAGTCAATGACCAGGCAAAACAGATTTTCAATACAGCTGAGAAATAAGAGGAGTGCTTTTCAGGCAGCGAATGAATCTTACATATAGCCTTTATCAGACCAGCCGCTGGTGACCTGAACATTAATTTTGTGTTGTCTTTCTAATAGCAGTAACCACATAGTATGTACTAATTATCAGAGCAAAAACTCATTTTGAGGGACTAGTTTTATAGGTGACAAACTTCCATTGAATATTTATCATTGAATTAATCTAAGCACAATTTTTAATGCACAAAGTCCTTCTATTTCTCACCAGTTCACTAAACTCCTTTTAAATTTTTCATTTTATGGTTCAAGCTGGCAAAGAAACATCTGCATTTCACTTCTGACCTTATGTAATTCACCATTTCACAACTAAATGCAAGCAAAAATAGCTGTAAGCCAGACTGGAATCAACTTCAATGCATGGATCTTTTTTAGTTAAAACCTGAGCAATATAAACTACTTTTATAGGGAGGTCTTTTTTACTGGAGAAATTTACTTGAAAGTATGTGTCTTGGAGTTGCTCTTGTTGAAGAGTATCTTTGGGGTGTTCTGTGTATTTCCTGAATTTGAATGTTGGCCTGTGTTGCTAGATTGGGGAAGTTTTCCTTGATAATATCTTGAAGAGTATTTTCCAACTTGGTTCCATTCTTCTCATTACTTTTAGGTACACCAATTAAATGTAGGTTTGGTCTTTTCACATAGTCCTATATTTCTTGGAGGCATTGTTTGTTCCTTTTTATCATTTTTCTCTAATCTTGTCTTCTCTCTTTATTTCATTAAGTTGATCTTCAGTCACTGATGTCATTTCTCCTGCTTGATCAATTTGGCTATTGATACTTGTGTATACCTCACGAAGTTCTCATGCTGTATTTTTCAGCTCCATCAGGTCATTTATGTTCTTCTCTAAACTGGTTATTCTAGTTAGCAATTCATCTAACCTTTTTTCAAGGTTCTTAGCTTCCTTTCATTGGGTTAGAACATGCTTCTTTCGCTTGGAGAAGTTTGTTATAACCCACCTTCTGAAGCCTACTTCTGTCAATTCGTCAAACTCATTCTCTGTCCAGTTTTGTTCCCTTGCTGGCAAGGAGTTGTGATCCTTTGGAGGAGAAGAGGCATCCTGGTTTTTGGAATTTTCAGCCTTTTTGTGCTGATTTCTCCCCAGCTCTGTGGATTTATCTACCTTTGGTCTTTGATGTTGGTGACCTTTGGATGGGGTATTTGAGTGGACATGCTATTATTTACTGTTGGTTAGTTTTCTTTCTAACCGTCAGGCCCCTCTGCTGCAGGTCAGCTGGAGTTTGCTGGAGGTCCACTCCCTACCCTGCTTGCCTCGGTATCACCAGCGGAGACTGCAGAACAGCTAAGATTGCTACCTGTTCTTTCCTCTAGAAGCTTCATCCCAGAGGGGCCCCTGCCAGATGCCAGCCAGAGCTCTCCTGTATGAGGTGTCTCTCGGCCCCTACTGGGAGGTGTCACCCAGTCAGGATACATGGGAGTCAAGGACCCACTTGAGTAGGCAGTCTGACCCTTAGCAGAGCTCAAACGCTGTGCTGGGAGGTCCACTGCTCTCTTCAGAGCCATCAAGCAGGGACATTTAAGCCTGCTGAAGCTGCACCCACAGCCACCCCTTCCCCCAGGTGCTCTGTCCCAGGTAGATGGGGGTTTTATCTATAAGTTGGTGACTGGGGCTGCTGCCTTTTTTTCAGAGATGCCCTCCCTAGAGAGGACAGATCTGGCAGTCTGGCCACAGTAGCCTTGCTGAGCTGCAGAGGGCTCCACCCAGTTTGAACTTCCTGGTGGCTTTGTTTACACTGTGAGTGTAAAACCACCTACTAAAGCCTCAGCAATGGTGGATGCCCCTCCCCCCACCAAGCTCAAGTGTTCCAGGTCGATCTCACACTGCTTCTGTGCTGGCAGTGAGAATTTTAAGCCAGTGGATCTTAGTTTGCTGGGCTCCGTTGGGGGAGACCTGCCGAGCCAGACCACTTGGCTCCCTGGCTTCAGCACCCTTTTTTAGGGGAGTGAATGGTTCTGTTTCTTTGGCGTTCCAGGCACCACTGGGGTATAGAAAACAACAACAACAATAAAAACTACTGCAGCTAGTTCAGTGTCTGCCCAAATGACCACCCAGTTTTGTGCTTGAAATTCAGGGCCCTTGTTGGGTAGGCACCAGAGGGACTCTCCTGGTCTGTGGGTTGCAAAGACCATGCGACAAGAGTAGTATCTGGGCCAGAGTGCCCGGTTCCTCAGACTCAGTCCCTCGCAGCTTCCCTTGGGTGGGGGAGAAAATTCTCCGACCCCTTGCACTTCCCCAGTGAGGCAACGCCCCACCCTGCTTCTGCTCTTCTTCCATGGGTTGTACCCACTGTCCAACCAATGAGATGAACTGGGTACTTCAGTTGGAAATGCAGAAATCACTCGCCTTCTGTGTCGATCTCAGTGGAAGCTGCAGACTCCAGCTGTTCCTATTCAGCCATCTTTATCCTGAACCCCGAATTAAGCACTTCTTAAAGTGATCAGTAGAGCTCACAAGGGAAATATGCAGGTATTTTACAAGGGTAGCAGAGAGTGAGGAAATAAATTGCTGAACAAAAATTCCATAATTTACTTTCTAGTATGTCCATTTTTTAGTTTTTGTAAAAATTCTACAATGCTCACATAAAGAAACCAGAGAATTCCTTGACTGTTAACAATCTGGCCCTTACTCCATGGCAATGAGTATTCTTATACCAAATATCAAAATACAGAAGCCAAAAAGTATATGGTGGCTCTTGACAAAAATAAATCAGCTTAAATTATGTGTCTTTCCTCACTCTACCTTGTACACTCTTAACATCTGTATTGCCACTCACACTGTACTTAAAATTATTTCAGTTTTCTGTATCACTGTTCTCACCACTGTGTGCCAGAAACTAACTTGATTTTATTTTTAACAACAAATACCTAGCAATCAGCTTGCTTCCTAGTAGAAATTCAGTAAACGTCAAATTAATTGTAAGTGACAAATGAAAATCAGCAAATATAAAATGAAATACAACTGACAAATGAGTTATTGAATGTATCTGTGAAGTGCTAAGCATTCAAAGATAAATTATACATCTGCACTAAAGTAATATATCCATTATGTTTTAAGGAGGACAAGCAGATATGCAATTAGTCAATACTGAAAGTCAGCCTGTTCATAAATCCAGCTAGATTATGTATAAAAGTTCTAGATGAAGACGAGAGAGATAATGATGAATCCTGGAGGTGTTCAATCAGATATGGGGATCAGGTAGATCTTGACAAGCTTAATAGAAAAACTAATAGTTGAGTCAAGTTTGGAAGGATATATAGGAATTCCATATGAGGGAGCAAGGAAGATGTATGGACAGAAATTATAGAGAGTAAAAGTGCATCATCTCTCTCTCTCTCTCTCGCTCTCTCTCTCTCACACACACACACACCCCCCAAGGGATGAAATGCAAGCATGATTAGATGTTTAGTACTTTGGACTGTAATAATCTCATTCTGTAGATTTTTATCACCTGATTACCCTATTTCCCCTCTTCAGTAAACATTATTATTTTTAGTGTCCTTATTCACAATGCGTTGTGGGTATTTCTCTTATTGATTTAGTCTTGTCATAAGGGTCTAGTTCACCGTTTTGGGGACTGTCACTATAGTATTCATGTTGAATCTAAAAAAAGGAAATTATGAAGAAGCAGTGTTCCATACTTCCACCAGAATTCATGAAATGCATTATAAATCTACATACTTATTAGTGCTCTCAGGGCTCTCAGGGGGTCACTTCTCTTCAATGACATTAAAATGGTAATTTTATATATATATATCAAGGAAAGGGAATCAATAAGGTTTTGATTCTGTGTCCATGAGATTCTGACTTGGCTCTCTGCCAGACATATATCTTCTCCTAGATGGCTAGATGGCTCATTGTCTATTTCCTAAAAAGGCAACAGTCTGGCACAAGAGAGAGGGTCTGGAAAGATGGCAAAGTAAGAAGCACCAGAAATCTGTTCCCTACTTAGATAACAATTGCACCGGCAATCTGATGTAAGTGTTTTGAAATTCTGGAGTCTATTGTATGCTGAAACTTCCACAGGAAGGCTTGAAGTGTAAATTAAGATTAATGTTGATCCATTTCATAACTTAGCACAGTAGCAGCTACCCATCCCTGACTCCTTAGCACCATGCACATATCCCCGGAGCAGCTTCCTCACAGTCCCCAGGAGCCAGGTGGACAAAAAAGATCCTGCCTTCCAAAAATCAAGTATCTGTGCTCTGATTGCTGACTGCTATTTCTAATCATAGAAAAAGAAGTAGCTGACATTATTGTTGCACTTTTCTCCATTGTTGCAAGCCACTCTTTCACTGGCTGTAGTGGCTTCTGGAGTAAATAAAGAGCCTTTAACTTCACTCCCTTCACTTTTCTCCATTTTATCTTTTGGAAATCAGACATGGAAGACTAAACCATTCAAAAGCAACTGCATATAGGTGGAAATTAGAAAGTCACCACACATTCCAGACAAATGTACAGGCTTGAGAAGACCTTAAGTTTACATTTGAGGCTGATACTCAGCACAGAAGTTATATACAACAATGGAAAACATGCAAAGAACAAAATTGAAAAATGGAAAACCCTGGGGAAGGGGAAGAATCTGAGTTCCATAGTCACCACAGGCATAAGAAAGCATCAGTAAACTTCAAGAGAGGACAATGGAAATCATTGAGTCTTAGGAACAGAAAAGTGAACAGAACCTAAGGTACCCTATGAAGTGGAAAAAATGAGCATTTGTCAGAGAAATAAATGAGAGGAAAAAAAGGGAATAAAGCCAGTTTGAAGTAGTAGTACCTGAAAAATGTCCACGTTTGATGAATGACATGAATATAAACATTCAAGGGGCTTAATAAACTTCAAGTTTTATTGAACTGAAAGACCTGCAAAAAGACATATTGTAATAAAATCATCAAAAGCCAAAGGCAAAGAGAGACTCTTAAAAGTAGAAAAAGTAACTTGTCATGCACAAGAGATTTTCAATTAAAATTATTAGCAAATTTCTCATCAGAAACTTTTGTAGTCTGAGGCAGTGGGCTGATACATTCAAATTGCAAAAACAAAAACGAAAACACAAAAACCACTGTCAACCCAGAATAGGCAGAAAAAAAAAAAAAAGATCAAATGATAGAAAAAAATCTCTCCTGGCAAAACTGTCCTTAAAAAGTGAGGGACAAAGTAAGACATTCCTAGATAAATAAAAGTTGAGGCACTTTGATACCATTAGACCTCGCCTATAATAAATGGTAAAAAGAGTCATGTAGGTTAAAATGGAGGATACTAGACAGTAAATCAAAGATGTAAAAACCAATAAAGATCTCAGCAAGGCTAAGTACATGACCAATGATAAAATCTACTATTATTCTAACAATAATGTATAGTTTCAATTTTTGTGTTCTACATGATTTAAGAGATAATTACATTAAAAATAATTAGTCTAATATCTAGTATTATGATTTTGGTTTGTAACTCCACATTTTGTTTTTTTATATAACCCAAAAGACTAATATATTAAAACACTTATTAGTGTATGTGTTTGGACAAATAAATTTTTAAAAATGTAATTTTGTGACACTAAAACTAAAGGAGGTGGGAATCAAGCTGTTAGAAAAGCCTATATTTTGTATGTTATTAAAGTTAAGTGATGTGATTTGTCTGTGTCCCCATGCAAATCTCATCTTGCATTGCACAGGAGCAGTTTCCCCATACTGTTCTTGTGGTAGTGAATAAGTCTTACAAGACCCGATGGTTATATAAAAGGTTTCCCCTTTCACTTGGCTATCATTCTGTTTTTGCTGGCTGCCATGTAAAATGTCCCTTTGCTTTCCTTTCATCTTCCACCATGATTGTGAGGCCTCCCCAGCCATTTGGAACTGTGAGTCCATTAAACCTCTTTCTTTTATAAATTACTCAGTTTGACTATGTCTTAATAAGCAGCATGAGAATGGACTAATACAATAAATTGGTAGTGAGAGAATGATGCTGCTCTAGAGATACTCAAAAAGTGTGGAAGTGACATTGGAACTAGGTAACAGGCAGAGGTTGAAACAGTTTGGAAGGCTCAGAAGAAGACAGGAAAATGTGGGAAAGTTTGGAATTTCCTAGAGACTTGTTAAATAGCTTTGACTAAAATGCTGATAGCGACATGAACAATAAAGTCCAGGCTGACATGGTCTCAGATGGACATGAGAAACTTTCTGGGAACTGGAGTATAAGTCACTCTTGCTGTGCTTTAGAAAAGAGACAGGCAGAATTTTGCCCCTGCCCTAGAGATATGTGGAACTTTGAACTTGAGATAGATGATTTAGGGTATCTAGGGGAAGAAATTTCTTAGCAGCAAAGCATTCCAGAGGAAGCAGAGAATAAAGATTTGGAAGATTTTCAGCCTGATGATGCAATAGAAAAAAAAAAAAAAATTCTGAGGAGAAATTCAAGCCAGCTGCAAAAATTTGCATAAGTAACGAGGAGCAAAGTGTTAATCACCAAGACAATGGGGAAAATGTCTCCAAGGCATGTCAGAAACCTTTGTAGCAGTGCCTCCCATCATAGGCCTAGGAGGGAAAAATGGTTTTGTGAGCCGGGCCCAGGGCCTGCCTGCTCTGTGCAGCCCTGTGTCCCAGCCACTCCAGCTGTGCCAAAAAGAGACAAAGATACAGTTCAGGCCATGGATTCAGAGGTTGTAAGCCCCAAGCCTTGGCAGTTTCCACATGGTGTTGAGCCTGCAGGTGCTCAGAAGTCAAGAATTGAGGTTTGGGAACCTTTGCCTAGATTTCAGAGGATGTACAGAAATGCCTGGTTGTCCAAGCAGAAGTTAGCCTCAGCAACGGGGCCCTCATGGAGAACCTCCTTTAGGGCAGTGTGGAAGGAAAATGTGGGATTTAATGGCTGCCCTATTAGATTTCAGACTTGCATGGGACCTGTAGCCCCTTTGTTTTGGCCAATTTTTCCCATTTGCAATGGGTATAGTTACTGAATGCCTGCACCCCCATTGTATCTAGGAAGTAACTAACTTGCTTTCAATTTTAGAGGCTCATAGGTGAAAGGGACTTGCCTTGTCTCAGATAAGACTTCGGACTGGGGACTTTTGAGTTAATGCTGAAATGAGTTATGACTTTGGGGACTGTTGGGAAGGCATGATTGGTTTTGAAATGTGAGAACATGATATTTGGGGGAGCAGGGTGGAATGATATGTTTTAGCTGTGTCCCCACCCAAATCTCATGTTGAATTGTAGTTCCTATAATTCCCATGTGTTGTGGGAGGGACCTGTCAAGAGATAATTGAATCACTGGTGCAGTTTCCCCCATACTATTCTCATGGTGGTGAATAAGTCTCATGAGATCTGATGGTTATTTAAGGGGTTTTCCCTTTTGCTTGGCTCTTATTCTATCTTTGCTGGCCACCACGTAAGACATCCTTTTGGTCTTCCTTCATCTTCTGCCATGATTATGAAGCCTCCCCAGACATATGGAACTGTGAGCCAATTAAACCTCCTTTTCTTATAAATTATCAATTCTCTTGTATGTGTTAGCAGGGTGAGAACTAACTAAGACAAGCTGTAATATTTGTTTTCTATGTGATTTAAGAGACAATTACATTAAAAATTATTAGTTTAATAGCTGGTATTATAATTTTGATTTGAAACTCTACTTTTTTTTTTACGTAACTCAGGAGACTAATGCATTACATACTGTTTAGTGTATATATTTGGACAAATATATGTGTAAATGTGTAATGTGTGACATTAAAAATAAAAGAGGTGGGAATTAAGCTGTTAAAAAAGCCAAGATTTTGTATGTGATTGAAGTTAAGTGATATTGTTTGACTGTGTGTCCCCACCCAAAATCTCATCTTGAATTGTAGCTCCCATAATCATCACATGTCCTGGGAGGGACCCCATGGAAGGTAATTAAATCATTGGGGCAAGGTTTTTCCATGCAGTTCTTATGATAGTGAATAAGTATCATGATCAACTTGAGATTTTTATGGGGACAAATATCTAAATAATATCAAACATATTGTTCTTTTTTATTGATGAGCAGCATTCATTATTAGGGATAGGCCACAATTTGCTTAAACATTCACCTGTTGAATGACATCAAATTATTTCTAATTTTAGCCATATAAATAAAACTTTTGGGTACAACTTTTTGTGTAAACATACGTTTCTCTTTCTCTGGGGTAAATACCTAGGAGAATAATTGATGACTGGCGTAGTGACTGGATATTTAGTTTTTTGTTTGTTTGTTTGTTTGTTTTTTTCTGGTTTGCCTGTTTGTTTAAGAATCTGCCCAACTGTTTTACATAGGGACTGTACCATTTTACATTCCACCAGCAATGCGTGATCCAGTTTCTCTGCATTCTCATAAACATTTGGTGTTGTAAATACATTTTATTTTTTTTCATTCTGGTAGATATATAATAATTTCCTATTGTAGTTTTAATTCGAGTTTTCCTAATGGATAATGATGTTGAAACTTTTTAATCTGCTTATTTGCCATTTGTACATTCTCTCTGGTAAAATGTGTGAAATATTTCTTCTTATTTGCTTATCTGCCATTTGTACATTCTCTCTGGTAAAATAGGTGAAATGTTTCTTCATGTTTTTTGTCAATTTTCTAATCAAATCATTTGTTTACTCACTGTTGAGTTTTGAACATTCTTCATGTATTCTGGGTACTACTCTTTTGTTTCATATGTGATTTGTAAATATTTTCTCCCACTCAGTAATTTGTATTTTCATCCTCTTAAAGGAGTCACAGAGAAAACCTTTTTTTTGTTTGGATTAAGCCCAATTTATAAATTTTTCTTTTATGTACTGTGTTTTTGCTGTCATGTCTAAGAATTTTTTGCCTACCCAAGGTCATGAATATTTCTTTCTATTCACTTTTCTAAAAGTTTCATATTTTATATTTAACTCTTTTTTTTTTTTTTGAGGCAGAGTTTCGCTCTTCGCCCAGGCTGGAGTGCAGTGGCGCAATCTCGGCTCACTGCAAGCTCCGCCTCCTGGGTTCACACCATTCTCCTGCCTCAGCCTCCCAAGTAGCTGGGACTACAGGTGCCCGCTACCATGCCCGGCTAATTTTTTTTGTATTTTTAGTAGAGACAGGGTTTCACCATGTTAGCCAGGATGGTCTCAATCTCCTGACCTCGTGATCCACCCACCTCGGCCTCCCAAAGTGCTGGGGTTACAGGCTTGAGCCACTGCGCCCAGCCTATATTTAACTCTTTAATCCATCTGGAGCTAATATTTTTAGAAGATGTGATGATTACATCAAGGATTTGTTTTGTTCTGTGTCTTTGTGTATTTTTTGGCCTATATATACACAATTGCTCCAACATCATTCCTCTATATAAGGCTATCTCTTTTCTATTGAATTATTTTGAAATTTGTAAAAAGTAATTTGAGAATATTTGAATGTGTCTATTTTGAGTGGGTTTTTTTATTTTGTTTTATCAATCTGTGTGCCAATCCAACTTCAATATCACAATCCTAATATCTGCATCTATATAATACAATCTGATAGACTGATTCTGCCTACTTTATTCTTCTTTTCCAAATTAGTGTTATTTATTATAGTATCTTTCCCTTTCCACATACATTTTAGAATAATCTTTTACATACCTACAAAAAATGAGACCTAAATTTTAATAGGAATTGAGTTAAATCTGTATATCACTATGCAAAGAATTTATATATTTACTATGATGATCTTTCAAACCGTGAACATGATAATGATTTTCTATTTATATCTTTGATTTTTTTTCTGTTTTATAGGTTTCAGCATACAAATCTTCACCACACCCAGCTAATTTTTTGTATTTTTAGTAGAGACGGGGTTTGACCATGTTGGCCAGGATGGTCTCGATCTCCTGACCTCATGATCCACCTGCCTCGGCCTCCCAAAGTGCTGGGATTACAGGCCTGAGCCATGCACCTGGCCTGACTGCTGAAAACTATGAAGCCTCACCTCTTCTATTTTCTTTCGTGCCCCATATATGAATAAGTACATAAGAAAACTTAAGTGTTTTTTCTTTTGGATCCTGTGGAAGGTTTAGACAACATGGGCCCCTGCTAATGAAAGAAAACTCATGTTGGCCCCCATGCCTAACCACAATAATATGCCAGAAAGTCCCCTTTCTTTGTTCTCTGAAGCCAATTTTGGACCTGCTTGAAGGACTGTGCTGTTATTCCCAGGCACGTCAACTATGCAAGTAGTAAAACATTTCGTATCCTCGTGTGTGTGTGTGTGTGTGTGTGTGTGTGTATGTGTGAGAGAAAGAGAGAGAGAGAGAGGTTGATTGAGAGAATCAGTTTAGGTATGAGAAGCAACTTTTATGTTGGCAAGGTATCCCCGCTCTGACTTTGCAGAAGGCCACAGAAACCTCTGTTGTTTTTCACTTTATTTTAGTTTTTGCTTATTACATTGGCTGAAATTTACAGCACTATATTGAAAAAAAGTGATGAGAACAGACATCCTTGCCTTATTCCTGAACATAAAACAAAATCATTCAGTCTTTCCACATCAAATATAATGTTAGCTGTAGGATTTTTGAAAATGTTGCTTATCAAGTTAAATAAGAGCCAATCTATTCCTAGTTCTCTGGGAATATTTATCATAAGTAGGTTTTAAATTTTATCACATGCTTTTTCTACATCAATTTATCTTTTTATGTATTTTTTTTTCTTTTTTTAGCCTGTGAATTGGTTTACCCTGATTGGTTTTTGAATATTTAAATAGTTCTGAATTCTTGGTATAAAATATATTTGATCATGATATAAATTTTTAAACATTTACTGAATTTCATTTGGTAATACGTTTTGTTAAGAATTGTGTTCCTGTTCATCTGGTTCAGGAGCCTAAGCTGCCCCACCCTTCCTGTGGAAAGGTCATGATGCAACAGGACACTCTATGCTCTATGCTCAGGCAGATTCCCAGGTATTTGAAGCACTTGCTCTCCTGGATCAACAGGCTGCACTTCCTGTGCAGAGACCATGGTAAAGCAGGGTCCTCTCAGCCTCTCACCCTGGCATACCTCCAGGGATTCAGAGACCCACTTTTCTGCATCAGAAGCCTAAGCTGCGCCACTGATCTCATAAAGAGATTGTGGTTCAGCAGGGTCTTCTACACTTTACACCTAGGCAGATCTCCAGGCATCAGGAATACCCACTCCCCATGAGTAGTTAGGCCAACCCCAAACCCAATGCAGAGAATCTTGGGCTGAGATTTCACAGCTCCATGACAAGATATACCTATGGGTGCTTGTTGGCTGCCCACTGGACCTCCCTTGGCACTGGTGCTCGTGCTTGCCATTGGGGAACGTGTACGTGGGCCTGCCTGGACCAGCCCTGTTCATCTTCATCCCCAACTCCTGAACTCAGACTACTGTGAGTTCCATGGTTTAGCCCATTGCCTGAGGCAACAGAAAGCTTCTTTCAGTAAGTAAGAATTAAGTACAGACTCATCTGCTTTGGTGGCAGTCAGTTCTTACCCATAAGCATCATCTACTGACTTTTAGGTTGAACCTCACAGCTCAATATAAAACATGCTGACCAAAGTCCACAATGCTCTGGAATCAAAGGCAAAGAACCCTACCCAACTCTACAGTCATATCCTCTAAGTATGACTTAGGCAGAAGGAAAGAAAAAAATTCTATCCACATGAAAATAAATACAAAAATTGGAAGTGTTTTCAGATAAGAAGTAACCAGGGCAAGAGTTCTGGCACCATGAAAAATCTCGATGTTTTGACAACACCAAAGGATCATACTAGCTCTCCAGTAATGGTCTCTAACCAAAATGGAAACTCAGAAATGACAGAATTCAAAGCATGGATTGTAAGAAAGCTCAGTGAGATCCTAGACACAATTGAAAATAAACACAAAGAAACTTCTAAAGCAATGCATAGAATGAAGGAAGAAATAAACATCTTATAAGGAAATCAATTAGGACTTTTGGAATTGAAAAATTCACTTAAGAAACTTCAAAATACAATTGAAAGCTTTATCAATAGATTACACCAAGCAGAAGAAACACTTTTATAGCATGAAGACTGGTCTTTCAAACTGATACGTGCAGACAAAAATAGAGAAAAATAAATTTTTAAAAATAAACAAAGTGTTTGAGAAATACAGGATTATGTCAAGTTACCAAACCTATGAATTATTGGCATCCTTGAGATAGGAGACAAAGTAAATAACCTGTAAAACATATCTGAGAGAATGATTCAAAAAAAGTCCCTAATTTTGCCAAAGAAGTAAACATCCAGATATAAGAAATCCAGAATGCACCTGCAAGATACTATACACAATGAACATCACTGTAAAGGGTCAACACTAAAAACGTCTTAAAGGCAGCTAGAGAAAAAGATGAGATTACAAAAAAGGGAAACCCCATCAGGCTAGCAACAGATTTCTCAGCAGAAATCTTATAAGCCAGAAGAGATTGGGGGCCTATGTTTGCATTATCCAAAAAAAAAAAATTCCAACAAGAAATACATATTCTGCCAAACTAAGCTTCATAAGCCAAAAAGAAACAAAATAGTTTGCAGACAAGCAATCATTAACAGAATTCATTACCACTAGACCAGTCTTACAAGAGATCCTTAAGGGAGTTCTAAACATGGAAATAATAGAATAGATACCTGCTACCACAAAAACACACTTATGTACATAGCCCACAGATTCGATAAAGCAGCTACACAATAGAATCTGCAAAGCAACAGGCTAACAACTTCAAGATAGGGTCAAATGTTTCACATATCAATATCAATCTTGAATGTAAATTGTCTGCCCACTCCACATATAGGGAACAGAGAAGTGAATTTGATAAAAACAAAACAAAACAAACAAAAAAAACAAGATCCATCCATCTGCTGTCTTCAGCATACCTATCCCACACATAATGACACTTATAGGCTCAAGGTAATGTGTTAGAGAATGATGTATCACACAAATAGAGAACAGAAAAGAACACAGGTCACTCTTCTTATGTCAGATAAAACAAACTTTAAAACTGATAACAGTCAAAAAAGACAAAGAAGGGCATTACATAATGATAAAGGGTTCAATTGCACAAGAAGACTTAACTATGCTAAATATATACAGATTCAACATTGGACCAACCAGACTCATAAAACAAGTACTTCTAGACCTACAAAAAAACTTATCCACACAACAATAGTGGGGGACTATGACATCCGACTGACAGTGATAGACAGAACATTGAGGCCGAAAACTAACACAAAAATTCTAGACTGAAATCTCACAATTGACTAATTTGTTCTAATAGATATCTACAAAATATTTCACCCAGTAACCAGAGTTTATATTCTCATTCACACATGAAACATACACTAAAATTGACTACATGCTTGGCCACAAGGAAGTATCGATAAATTTTGAAAAATAGAAATCATACCAACCACACTCTCAGATCACAGTGAAATGAAAATAAAAATAGAAATCAATACCAAGAAGATGTCTGAAAACCACATAATTACATGGAAATTAAACAACTTGTTTAAAGTCATTCAGGAATGACTTTTGGTTAAACAATGAAATTAAGGCAGAAATCACAAAAAAAAATTTAAATAAATGAAAACAGAGATACAAACCAAAAATCTCTGAGATGCAGCAAAAGCAATGTTAAGAGGAAAGATTCTAGAACTAAACACCTACATTAAGAAGTTAGAAAAATCTTTAATTAACAATCTAATATTACACTTAAAGGAAGTAGGGAAAAAAAGAAAAAAACTAACCCCAAAGCTTTCTGAAGAAAAGAAATAATTAAAATTAATTTCATAACGTAGAGACTAAAAAATTTTAAAAAGGAATCAAAAGAACCAAACATGGTTTTTTGAAAGGCTAGAAAAGTGTTGCGAGAAGTCAGGGACCCCAAATGGAGGGACCAGCTGAAGCCATGGCAGAAGAACATAAATTGTGAAGATTTCATGGACATTTATTAGTTCCTCAAATTAATACTTTTATAATTTCTTATGCCTGTCTTTACTGCAATCTCTGAACATAAATTGTGAAGATTTCATGGACACTTCCCCAATCAATACCCTTGTGATTTCTTATGCCTGTCTTTAATCTCTTAATCCTGCCATCTTCATAAGCTGAGGAGGATGTATGTCACTTCAGGACCCTGTGATGATTGCATTAACTGCATAAATTGTAGAGCATGTGTGTTTGAACAATATGAAATCTGGGCACCTTGAAAAAAGAACAGGATAACAGCAATGTTCAGGGAACAAAGGAGATAACCTTAAACTCTGACCGTTGGTGAGCCGGGTGGAACAGAGCCATATTTCTCTTCTTTCAAAAGCAAATGGGAGAAATATTGCTGAATTATTTTTCTCAGCAAGGAATATCCCTGAGAAAGAGAATGCATCCCTGAGGGGAGGCCTCTGAAATGGCCACTTTGGGGACGGCTATCTTTTACGGTCATAGCTGATAGATGAATTAAGCCCCAGTCTCCTGTAGCACTCCCAGGCTTGTTAGGATGAAGAAATTCCTGCCTAATAAATTTTGGTCAGACTGGTTGTTTGCTCTCAAACCCTGTCTCCTGATAAGATGTTATCAATGACAATGTGTGCCCGAAACTTCATTAACAATTTTAATTTTGCCCCAGTCTTGTGGTCCTGTGATCTCACCCTGCCCTCATTTGCCTTGTGATATCTTATTACTTCTTGAAGCATGTGATCTCTGTGACCCACACCCCATTCATACACACCCTCCCCTTTTGAAAATCACTAATAAAAACTTGCTGGTTTTACGGCTCAAAGGGCGTCACAGAACCTGCAGACATGTGATGTCTCCCCTGGACACCCAGCTTTAAAATTTCTCTCTTTTGTACTCTCTCCCTTTATTTCTCAGACCGGCCAACACTTAAGGAATATAGAAAAGAACCTATGTGAAATATTGGAGGTGAATTTCACCAGATAGAAAAGATTTATAGACTGCTAGCTAAAGAAACAAAATGAGAGAAGATACAAATAATCACAATCAACAAAAACAAAAGTGACGTTACAGCTGATCCCACATAAAAACAAAAGACCCTCAGAGACTATTTTGAACACCTCTCTGCACACAAACTAGAAAACCCAGAAGAAATAGATAAATTCTTGGAAACAGACAACCTACCAAGATTGAAACAGGAAGAACTTGAAACCCTGAAGAGACAAATACTGAGTTCAAAATTGGATCAGCAATAAAACCCTACCAAACAAAAAAAACTCTGGACCAGGTGAATTCAAAGCAGAGTTCTACCAGACAGACAAACAGTCAAAGAGCTGAAACCAATTCTACTGAAACTATTCCAAAAACTCAAGGAGGAGGGACTCCTCCCTAACTCAGCTAGCATCACCTTGATATAAAAATCTGGCAAAGACACAATTAAAAAAAAAACTGCAGGCCAATACACCTGACAAACACAAATGTAAAATCCTCAACACCACACCAGCAAACTGAATCCAGCAGCACATCAAAAAGCTAATCCACCAGAATAAAGTAGGCTTTATTCTTGGAATGCAAGTTAATTCAACATATGCAAATCAATAAATGTGATTCATCACAAAAATACAACTAAAAACAAAATACACATGATAATGTCAACAGATGCAGAAAAGGCCTTTGATAAAATCTAACATCCCTTCATGTTAAAAACTCTCAACACACTAGGTGATGAAGAAACACATCTGAAAAGAAGAGCCATCTGTGACAAAATCAAAGCCAGTACCAAACCAAATGGACAAAAGCTGGAAGCACTGTCCTTCAGGACCAGTGAAAGACAGGGATACCTACTCTCACCACTACTATTTAACATAGTACTGCAAGTTCTAGCCAGAGCAATCAGGAAAACAAAAGAAATAAAAGGCACCAAGATAGAAAGAGAGAAAGTCAAACTCTCTCTCTTTGCAGACAATGTGATTTTAAACCTGGAAAACTTAAAAGCTTTGCCCAAAAGCTCATTGAGCTGATAAACCGTGTCATCAGTCTTTAGGGATACAAAATCAATGTAGAAAAATTAGTAGCACTTCTAAACACCAACAGCATCCAAGCTGAGAGCCCACTCAAGAGCACAATCCCATTCACAATAGCCACAAAAAATAAAGTAAAATACTCCCAAATGCAACTAACCAGACAGCTGAAATATCTCTACAATGAAAAGTACAGTGAGTTGAGAAAACACTACTCAAAAAAGTCAAAGATGAGACAAACAAATGGAAAAACATTCCATGTCCATGGAGAGGAAGAATCAGTACTGTAAAAATGGCCAGACTGCCCAAAGAAATTTACAGATTCAATGCTATTCCTATCAGACTACCAATGACATTCTTCACAGAACTAGAAAAAAAAGATTCTTAAATTCATATGAAACCAAAAATATACCAAGTAACCAAAGCAATTCTAAGCAAAAAAATAAAAAAAAAAGCTGTTACTCAATTTCATGTTGAGTAACTCATCATGTTACTCAACTTCAAACTATACTACAGATACCAATCTTCACATCTGTGCCTACAGGATGTGGCTGAGAAAAAGCTGCAGTCCTGGGAAGGGAACCATGTCTGTCTCTGACACAGCTCGGGACAATAGTCCAGGGAGATCTCCAAAAAGATCATGCCTATATCTTAAGAAGGGCAGACTTAGGGCTGCACCCACTTGGGGAGGAGGTGGGTGCACTTCATGCAGCCATGGGCATTCCCAGCGTGCACATAGATAAGAATGGAGTCGATGGCCTTCACTGGTCAATTACTCTTCTGCAAATCATGTCTGCTTCCCGAAGAAAACTACAGGCCAATATCCCCGATGAATGTAGATTTAAAAACATATACCACAAGGCTACAATAATCAAAATGGCATGGCACTTGCACAAAAAGAGACACATCAACAAATAGAACAGAATAGAAAGTAAGAAATAAGCTGCATGCCTACAACCATCTTCTGATCTTCAGTAAAGTAGACAAAAACAAGCAACAAGGAAAGAACTTTCTATTCAATAAGTGGTTCTGGGATAACTGGCTAGCTATATGCAGAAGATTAAAGCTGGAACCCTTTCTTACACAATATACAAAAATCAACTTGAGATAGATTGATGACTCAAATAAAATATAAAACTATTAAAACCATAGACAAAAACCAAGAAAATAACATTCTGGACATAGGTCTTGACAAAGATTTCATGATGAAGATGCCAAAATCAATTACAACAAAAACAAAAATTGACACATGGGACCTAATTAAACTAAAGAGCTTCTGCACAGCAACAGAAACTATGAATAGAGTAAATAGATACCCCACAAAATGAAAGAAAATATTTGGAAACTATGCATCCGAGAAAGGTCTAATATCTAGAATCTATAAGGAACTTAAAAAAAGAATTACAAGCAAAAACCAAACAACCCTAATAAAAAAAATGGGCAAAATACATAAAAAGACACTTTCCAAAGAAGACATACACATAGCCAATAAGCATATGAAAAAGTGTTCAACAACACTAATCACTGGAGAAATGCAAATAAAAACCACAATGAGATATCATCTCACACCAGTCAGAACAGCTGTTATTAAAAAGTAAAAATTAACAGATGCTGGTGAGCCTGCAGAGAAAAGGGAAGCTTAAACCCTGCAGTTGGGAATGGAAATTAGTCAGCCATTGTGGAAAGCAGTGGGAAAATTTACCAAAAACCTTAGAGCTAGCATTCGACCCAGAAATCCCATTACTTGGAATATATCTACCCAAAGTGATCTAAATCATTCCCAAATTATCTTATAAAGGTAATATTACTCTAACAATAAAATCTGACAAAAGCAGAACAAAAATAAAATTGATGAACCAATATTGCCCATAAGTGTGGTAGTAGGCTGGAAAATTGGCCCACAGAGATATCCAGGTAAAATTTCTGAAATTCATGAATGTTAGTGTATTTAGAAAAAAAGGCCAGGTGCAGTGGCTCACGCCTGTAATTCCAACACTTTGGGAGGCTGAGGCGGGCGGATCACAGGGTCAGGAGATTGAGACCATCCTGGCTAACATGGTGAAACCCCGTCACTACTAAAAAAAAGCTGGAAATGGCAGCATTTTGATGAGTTTTTATTTGTTCGTTTTTTTTTATTTTTAGTATGCACTTACTGGCACTTCTGGGTTGCTATCTTCTCTGACACCTCATCCAATATATAAGTTGCAAAAATAAAACCAGGGAACTCACCACCATGTCATTCTTCATGTCCTGAGATTCTCAGCCATTCTCATTTCTTTCTGCCACTTTTCAGAGTCTTCTTATGTTTGTTTTATGTATAATTTCCACAGCTTTTAAAAAATTTGCCCAGATAACTTGTTTTGACAGTGTAAATAGCAGAAGTGATATATGTCAATTCAAAAATGAAAATTTTAGACAAAGCAAGTAATATCATCACTGCACTTTTGTTTTTTGCAATCTAGTAGGTCAACACCTTCTTCTTATTGATATGTCAACACTTTTCATAAACCTTGACCCTCAAAGAATAGAAAAAGAAATGGAATCTGATTTTCCATAGACTATCATATAAAATGAGAATATGTTTGTATTTAAAAAAATACTAGAATTATCTAACACTCTTTAAATTGATTTATCTCACATCACTTCCTTTGCCTACAAATCAATTAAAACTGTGTTTGGCAAAGTGTGTGTATCCTTGAGATTATTTATGACAGAAACTCTTAAATCCACTGATGGAATACAAAATGGTAAAATCACTTTGGAAACATTTTTCAGTTTCTTACAAAGTGAAACTCATACTTACCATATGATCCAGCCATCTCACTCCTACGTATTTGCCCAAAGAAACTAAAAATTTATGTCCATACAAATGCTTATGCATTAATGTTCATAGCACTTAAATTTGTAGTAGCCAAAAGCTGGAAAGGCTCCAACTGCCCAATAACTTACTCATTATGATATAACTGTGAACAAGCTGTGATATAGCCAAACAATGCAATATTGCTCAGCAATAAGACTGAATAAACTATTGATATCAACAGCAACATGGATAGATCTCACAAAATTATGCTACATGACTTAAAGACAAAAAAGTGCATGTGCATAGTGTATGATTTCATTTATATATTATTTTAGAAAATGGAAACTAACCTACACTACTAGTTTCTACACTAGTAGAAAGCAGAGCAGTGATTTCCTGAGGACAGTGGGTAAGGCAAAGATACACCAAGAGAGTGATTAAAAAAGGTAGCAAAGAAACTTTTAGGGTAATAGATTTGTAATATTAAACATGGCAATTGACAAATATATACATAAATCAAAATTTGTCAAATAATAAACTTGATGTGTAGTTTACTATATAGCAATTACATCTCAATAAAGTTGATGAAAACCAAACCAGAGTTAAAAAGTCTAAGTTGTTAAACTAGTAAATAGAAAATTCTTCCGAAGGTCTGAACTTTTTATTACATCATTTAAGTTCTTTCCATCACTTTGGAATCTTGGGTTCTTGCTCATTTTTTAATTGCCTAAAATGTTCCTTACAATCTCTATATTCATATGAGTTTGCAGCACACTTAAAAATAATGTGCAAATTACAGAAAGAACTTTATCATTTTGTCAATATCACAACATAAAACACAAAATGTAAGCAAGTAGCAAGGGTGTTAATGAGATTTTAGAAAATCCATGTATGAAAATAACCTCAAAGCTTTATTGTTATAAAAATTATAGAGGTACAAACATTTGTGCAGCTGTGTCAGAATGCAATATGTTGTTCATTTACATCTTAACAGTATTGAATATGTTTATTTTTTAGTTTAACCAGCCTGGGAGAATTTTCTGGTATTATTTCCTTTTTTTCCCACATCAGAGTAATGTATAAAAATGTACATTTAAGATTTTATGTTAAATCTAAAAATGCTGCATATAAAGCAAACTACAATAGCAATTTCCTCAAACTATAAAGAATGTAAGTCACATGATTCTTCTGAAATATGTGGCCAGATAGCTAGGAGATACTGAAACACACTACCAAAATCTTTTCTGGTGATTAAGCACCAATCAGTATGAGTTTTTAATACTAGGTGACCATGATATGGTAGAGCTATAAGTAGTACCTAGTAGTGAACGTTATAATTCTCTTCTAAAAGTCATCTCACTTAGCATCTAAAAATAAGGAATCAAACCCCCTATCTAGACAATATATAAAGCTCTCAAATCTGACTGATTTGAATTATAAACATTTTCTTTGAATATCTTCATTAAAATGTATTCGTATCAGAAATATCACATGTATTCATTATTAGTAGTGCTTATTATATGTCCTCTATCATTCTAAGTGCTATCCAGGCATTAATTCCCTCAACCCTTATAAAAATACTATGAGGTAGATAATAGTATTATTCTAATTTTAACAGAAACATAAACTTTGGCTCACGGAGGCTGATATAAGAGCTGTTTATGAGTTGAATTGTGTTTCCTATACTCCAACTTATATGATGAAGTCCTAACCTCCTGTGCCTTATAATGTGAACTTATTTGTAAATCAGACCCTTGCAGAGTTAATTAGTTAAGATGAGATCATACTGGAATAGAATTGGCCCCTAATCCTACATGACTGCTACCCTTACAAAAAGGGAAATTTGGATACAGACACACACACAGGGAGAATGTGAAGATGAAGGCAGAGATGGGGTGTTACAGTAGAAGTCAAGAAAAACAATCCAACTCGTAACAATCCCTTACCTTAACTACCCTGAGATGATGTTTCTGCATCAGGTAAAATTAAAATAATAATACTATAGGTTTCATAGTATTTCAATGAGAATTTCAAATTAATACCTAGATACCAAAGATTGCCAGGAAATCACAAAAAGCTAGGAGCAAGGCATGACACAGATGCTCCATCACAGCTCTCAGAAGTAACCCATCCTACCAACACTTTGATTTCTGACTTCTAGCACCAAGAACAGTAAGGCAATATACTTCTGTTCTTTAAATCTTCTGGTTTGTAATACTTTGTTATTACAGCTCTAGCAAACTAACACAGAAATGAAATCCAGACATCCGGCTCCAAAGTATTACTATGCTATGTATTCCAAACACATAATAATTACATTATAATTCTATATCAGAAAGGAAAATATTGAGTTCTAAGAAGAAGGACTTAGAAATGGATCAAAGGAAAAAATCTGAAGACAGAAATATATGTACTGAATATGATAGAGAGTCCCAGCATTCTGAATGAAGGAATCACAAGTCTCTCGAGTATTGGACATAGAGTAGGAGAAAGGAGAGAAGGGGAGCCTGGTGGAATGGAGGAACAATGACACTAAAGGAAGAGTAGAATCAACTTACAAAAACTTTACTTATTTTTCAAATGTGCCTATAAGTTTGACCGTGCCTAAACCCTACTGTGATGAAAAGTCCAAGAAACAGGTGAAAAAAAAAAAAATACTTCATTGCAAAACCAGGAGGGTGGCTAGAATTATAGTAAATTGCCTCTGTCATAGAATAGCTCTCATAAATAACCTCAAGTATGGCTAATTTAAAATTTCAGGCCATTTGACCTGAAAAAGTCAATGACTTGTCCCTCAAATATCTTATATCCAGAAAATAACTTGTTCTGTAAAAATCTGAAGTGTCAAAAAAAAAAAAATCAGTTGACATTTACTGTTGCCAAAAAGAAATCTAAACCTAACATAACACTTTTTATTTTGTTTTTTGTTTTGGTAGAAAAGCTATTAAGTTCTTTCTAGAAGCATTGAAATTTTTCTCTCTGCAGGATAAGCCAATATGTGAACTGTTTATTAGCACAAATCTGACAGGTACTTGGATAATGAAACTGCTCTGGTTCCACAATGTTGAGTTCAGGACTGTTCTCTTAACAAGGCAGAATTACAATAGAGAGTCTTGAGATGATGATTAAGGATGTTATTCATGGACTATAATGTTGTGTAATGTTTAACTCCTATATTAAGGAAACACACAGAGTCTGAGTCAGGTGGTTTTCCAGCACCTATCTGGATTAAGATACATGATGGACTCCTCCAGCCTAATGTAACTGTATCTACAGTTGGATCTGACAGGTCCCAAGAATTTTTAAGTGACCTTTGCTCACCTAGACATTATCACCTGAAACTACATATTTATTGGTAAGAATTTTGGAGGGCAAGAAATTCTTCTCTCTCTGGACATACATGGAAAAACACTTCCTATTATTTTCCTTCACTAAAGAAAACTAACATTCTCAGACGCAAAGCTGGCAATGGTTTAAGTGTGAATAAAAGTATATAGTATCCATACTAGAGAATTGCCCTGTCTTAAATTGTAGCTCTACTATAAATCTTCTAATTAATTATAGAGTGTATCTCACAGGAAGAAAAATAATTGTTATTGAATGTAATTGAAGAAATGCCTCTCTTAGAAGAAAAACAACAACAACAAAACATTGCAACCGGGGAAAGTTTTTTAAAATGTCTTAACCAACTTCTATCTACAGAAAGAAATATTAGATCCCAAATAGCATAATTGTCCAGTGCTCAACTTTTTGTTTGAACTTTTATTTCTAGTTTTATATAATACTAAAAGTTTATAAAATGCCACATCTGTTCAGTAAAGTAATGACTTTCAAGCATGCCCAAGTGAGATTTTTTTTTAATAACATAGCTGAGTACCCTAAATAATTATTTTAGTAGCTTTGGATATTGAGAAATTAGCCTTTGTATTTTCAATAGCTTAAGATAAATGAAAAAATAACTTTCATGAAGTTAGATTTTTCTAGATGAAAAAAACATATGCAAAATAGCTGTAAATATGAAATAAATTTCCATTTCGAATTGCTTAATATATAAATAAGTAAATACTTCTTCAAAATTAAACCAGAATAAAGAAATCTCTCAATATATATTATGGAAAATGGTAAATTAGAGCTAATATTTATTCATGCTCACATTTTCTATATTGAACTATACTTAGAGAAAACGAGCCTATTTCTCTTAAGACTATTAGCACATACGTACAAATTATTCACTGAAACTATGGTAGAAATGTATGATTAGTGAGACTTGTTTTCAAATGTTTCAATGGAATGATTCCATTAAGTAAGTAGAATGTGCATGGTGGGAGTGTTTTAGACACACACACAAAATGAAAGAAATAACAATGTCATGAGCAAAATGAGAAGTATCCATCATCTTAAGCTGGTAGTTTTGACTAAAATTTTAACTAAAAGCAATACAAAATGAAGATGAGAATAATTAAATATGTTCCTACTTTACCTTGATGCATAGGCTTTGTAAGTACTTGGGCTCATTTTGTTCATATATAGTAATGGTAATCTTCATATTTAGCCAAAAAGGTAAGGAATGTGGCTGATGGTAAGAAAGCCACTACAGTGGTCAGAGAAGACTAAATAGAAGATAAGCATTTTTCCCCTCAATACTTTACCAAATACCCACATATCTACTTCTGTAATATTTATTTTTCCTTTAATTTAGAGCGGGATGGAGAGACTTTTGTTGTCTGCTCAAAATAACTCTTAAAGCTCTCTTCACTACTGATATTTAGCAGTAGCTCCTAGAAATTCTAAAAGCTGTAAGCTAACAAAGTAGAGGCTATATATGTTAATTGTCACGTTACAACCTTGTATGGCAACATTGGATGACTCTCATGCCAGCCTGCATTCATCTCTTTGGCTGTCAATAGGCTGTGATGGAGCTTTTAGACACTTACTAACATTTTGTGTTTTCCATTTACTCAACAATTACACAGTAATTGATTTAAAGTTAATTATAATCTTATTAACATTATAATTACACTAATTAGTATAACCAAATAAAATGCAAACAGTTATCCTGCCCTGTCTTTCTTTATTATTTGTTTATTTTATTTCGGTTGTTGATGTTGTTTTAGAGTTCTACATTATTTCCAATGATAGACAAAATGGTATACTCCAGCCTATTATTTTAATGTGATATTCTCTAAAACTAAACTTTTGCCAGAGTATCCATGAACTTGAACAATCTAGTACTGCTTATTGAGGGATCTTCAAAGGAAATACAAATGTGAAGTTTTCTTACAAAATAGAGTATGAATTCCAGAATAAAGGTAAAACCTTTTAAAAATATTTATAGAAATTTAACTATTGTGAGCCAAATAGAGTGAAAAGCATCCATTTATTCAGAAAAATTGGCTTGGAATTCCAGATCAGCTAGTTGTTAGATATGAGTCATGGGCAAACCACTAACCTACCTGTGGTTAAGTTTGGACATCTGCACAAGCGGGGGTAATATGCTTGTGTAACTTACTTCTTACTGCCGTTAAGATGATCAATGGAGAAAACGAATGCAAGGTCCTTCTAATTCTAAAAAAATATGTACTAAAAGTCGTTAGGGGCTTTGAGTAATGCTTTTGATGAATCAATTATATTGTTTTCTTCCGCAGAAGACCTTAGATATATTCAAAAACCTGGCATGCCAGGTGAGATGAAGCGACATCTTTAGCCCAGAGAATGTCTCAATAAATCAAATGATAAATGTACAATGATAGAATCTATTCCAGTGTGACATTTTCCCTAGTCTATTGATTTTTTTAAAGCAATTTACTATTTTTTAGGTACAAGATGGAGTTAAGACTTTAGAATCATCTTCTTAATTAGATAAGAGTACCAAGTTAATGAGGATGATGTAATGAGTATGAGTAATTTTCACTTTTTTCATTACATTTAAGAAAAATTCTTATAACTTTTGTTACTTTTTAATAAAAACATAAACAGAAGTGTAAGGAAAAGGAGAATAATATGTAGGTGATATAAATTTTACTAAGAGAACTTATTTGACAGAAATCAGAAAATCTTTAATTTACCCTAATGATACTTTCCCAAATGGAATCTTGTGATAAATAAATAAAGAAATAAATAAATAAATATGTTTTAAGTATTTGTAAATATTTTAAAACTATAAAGATAATTTAGTACATTTATACATTAACCTGAAATGACATTTTAAATATTATTTTAGGTAAGCACAATAACTCTGATATTTAAAATATTTAAAGACATTTTTGTCATGATGCAGAAAAAAAAGAAGGGAAGCATGGTAATCTTATTAAAATTCAGAATTTTCTTGAAAGTAAATTCTGAAATATCAAATAAAAAAATGAAAGTACTGTCACACCTTATTTCTTTGCTATACTCTAATCTCCAATATTGACATTCTGTGCTATCATTTATGGTAATTATTGATTAATGCAATATATCTGACCATTTAGTCTTTATTTTTCCAGTAGTTATTGCCAAGGAAACAATATTCATATGTAAGCAATTTATGCAAATATATAAAATTGTGACTTGTTTTTCATGAAAGACAAAATAAATGTTTGGAAGACTAAATTAGAATAATTGGAGGTATTTTCTGAAAGTACATTTAATTATGAAGAATTTATAAACTTAAAGAAATAAATTTCAGGGTTTAGTTCAATATGGATTATTTGAATCACATCAGCTATATTCTTACCAGAGAGTAGTGAAGGCATCATTTTCTTATAACTAGAAGAAAAGAAAAGGAAGAAGAGAAAATAATAGACATCCATTGCAAAATTCTTATAACATAAACTGAATATTGATATGCTTCATTCTAAATCTTGAATTATTATTTTTCAGAAATCTTAAGGCTTGTTTTCAAACAGCCTAAACAGTAAATGGAAGTATTTTATAAAACAATTAATTCTTTTGTTGAATGTAACATTGTATATCTGACCTTATAAAAAATAATAAGTAAAAATATGACTCTTGTACTTTCTTAATTTATTTTCCATTGTGGACCAAATAAACAATTCATGTGAAGATTTTGTGTTAATCACCTAAGCTAATAAGTCTATAAATAAAATTATTAAAAAGTAATTATTTTAATATTTATATTTTGTAATAGCTAAAATCTGAATGCAAATGTGAAGCCAGAGAGCGAGGACCAAAACTCTTGGTAATCTCTGGTACAGGTATGAAATGAGAGCTCATGAAGAAGTATTCTTGGGCTTGTTACTGAGGGATGCAATTCAGGTCAAAACCCAGATAGACACCCTATACCCATGATGCTTTGTAGTTAATAATAAAAAAATTACAAGGGATCGAAAAGCAACAAACTACTTTTAATAGGAGCTTTGTGTCCAGGGTGCAGCTAGAGAGTCAAAAGGAGCCTGTAGACACGAGATCAGCTCCATATGAATTCATACAACAGCACAAGCATCAGCCAGAGACTGAGTTTCTAAGTCAACACAGTTATGCTTAGCCACCTTCTTGGTAGTCAACCTGAGATAGCTGTGAGGAACACCCAGTAGACAATGATTTTATTCAATAGAGAGGTTTCTTAAAAAAAAAATTAAAAATTATGATTAAATTAGTTCACTGCTGAAAAATGGAAATGACATAGGATCAAGTCATGATTCATAGGCCATAGAAACTTTATCAGTATTAGTATATGTAGCCAAAATATACACCAAAGTAACACACTAAAATTTTCCAGACCCAAATGTCACACTGGGACTGGCACAACACCTACAAATTAATGTGATGCTTAACTGAGCAGGGTTTTCTGTGGCTCCAAGGACCACTTTTATTTTTCAGCAATAAATAAAAAGTCACCCTATGTTTTGTTAATATCAACTTTTAAAATAAATTCACATTTTATTTACTACTATGTTAGCAGGCTTATTTTAAACATCATAAAAATTTAATTCAAGAAGAGACAAAAGAGTTTTATTCAAATTGATTCTGTAGCTTCACAAGCCTGTATATTTTATTCTTAGACATCCTTCTAGCATGCTGTATCCTTGCATAGCCAGAGACTAAAGTAGCACCAGTGTTCTTTCAAGCTTGCTCACAGCTGAGATGTCAATGGCCAATTTAATTCTAGTGATAAAGTGCATGAGCTTTGCTATCATTGCTAGTCTTTTCATTCAAAGAACAAAAATAAATATGTGATCTAAGTGTTATTTTGTCTATCCTAAACCTCTGATATGGTTCCAACACAAGTGCAAAATATGTGGTATTGACTTAAAAGGAACTGAATATTTCCACACTTCTTGATTTCTGTGAAATGTCAACTATTGTAAACTGCCTATCTGCAATCTGCTCAACACAGAATCCTATCTAGATAGAAACATTGAAGAAACAGGTGTTTGTTCAACTAGATCAAATATTGGAAGCGTGACATTGCTACACATTTAAAACAAAATATAAGCCCTATGGCAATATAGTGATCCCAGTAGATGTAGAGATACCAGGTGTTGAAAGAAGTTTTCATATTGTTCCTGTTCCCTAAAATAGCCTTAATTCTGTGTTACTGGTAAACTTTTACTCACCAATTTTACTTTTAATCATTCAATTTTAAGATTAAATGTGTCTTCTACAGAAAGTCTTCCTGATTCCTGTTAGCGTCTCCTAAAGTACTCTATTCTTCTTGTTGTTAATAATGTTTATTAATAATTTGTAATGTTATATTAGTTTTGGTGGGCATTTTTTGTGTGTGTCTTCACTAAATCGTAAGCTCTATCGGGTGAGGTTAATATATAAATGTTCACTGTGCTTAATTCGGCTCCAAGAAAGAACCATGCACATTCTAAGCTGACAATAAATATTTTGGCCAAATAATTGCAGCCATTAGACCTATACTGATCATTGAGATGCTTTAACTAGTATCTCAAGAGGACAGCGTAACTCTAGCTATGTTAAGATATACATGCTGATTTCAATGAGTTAGATTATTTATAAAATTTGTAGAAGAATTCTAATAGTAGATAAATTGTTTGTTTTGGAAGACAAAGGTTGACTCCAATGTGAGAATTTGACCTGTGTATCCCTCCAAAAAGCTGACCTGTTCGACTTACCAGACAAAAACAGGATGTGTCCTTCAAATACACTGAAAAATTAAGCCTAAGAGAACCCATTCTCATTTAGTCCTGTATTCTGACCTCTTTTTTATCTCTGGAAATAGGGATATTTGAGATTGTAAAAAAATAAGAATGTATTAGTCTTTGTGGAATTCTAAGAGGCTCTTTAGATTTCCAAGAATAGAAGGCTTCAGCAGAACTTCTTAGAGTATTTATTATGTGTCAGTATTCAAAACCGGCAAACTTCTACCAGCTGTACTACTTTGACTTTAATGTAAGAGAAAAGCTGTTTTGCATGACAAATTACACTGTTGTAACCAATATTATAATTAGGATAGAAAGCAGATACATTAGATTCACATTTCCAAAAAAGCTACAGAAGATTAATTACAGTCTATTAAAATTCTAGGTTCATCATCATTTACAGTTTTTTCTCTTGATGCCAGAATGGAAGGATTCCAATATATTGGTGAGATGAATCTAGCATGCACTAATCTACCATGCTAAACCCATTCAAACCTAAGGATCCAAATGTGTTATAAAGCATAATTATTTGAGAGTTAAAATCTTGAGCAACACTGAAATCCAAATTAACATTGCCAAGGATCATATATAAAGAGAATACAATCCAGAAGAATCCTTACAAATAAGGCCTTGTCTTTAATCCAAAATCACAAAATCTACAAAATTATGTGGTTTATGTTGCCTACTATAGTTTAAAAAGACTTCTTCTGAATTAATTTTTAAGACATTGAAAAACTACTCATTGTCATATGTTTATTCATGTAATATTAGCTTTTGTATTAGTTGGCAGATGTCACAATAGAATGTCATCTGAATTTTATATCCAATTATGCATGCAAATGCAGATAATCCAGCAAGAATATTTTTAATATAAGTGTCATATTGATGCTGTCTTTTTATTGTCATTAGACTAGTTAATGTAAATGTATATAATGCCACTGATTATACAAATTCCAAATAACAAGTTGTCAATCACTTAAATATAACAATAATGATAGTACATTTTGTTTGATCTTATTCAAAACTAGAATCTTAGATTTCAGAGTCCACTGACCTTTTTTAACAATAGAACAGTGCTTTTTCAAAGGTAATAATGAAAGTCTTCCTTGTGAAAACTACATGTGAAAACAAGAACAGTCAAAACCAGCAGTGAAAAATACTACTACACCATCAAGAAAACCATTCTAAAATAAAAACTTCATTTTCAGCTAAATATCTCAGGTTAGATTTTGGAAATCCTGGTTTACTTTCTTTATACAAACAGAGGATGTGGGCAAATTAAACCTACTCTGTCCTTCTCAGCTCAATGTACTGCATATGACCCAGGCCTTCTGACACAGGCACTTCATTACTTTTCTTACTTATCTTTAATACCCATAGCTTATTTTATCTTAGAATAATTATAGCTCAGTGATCAGCTAATTAGTATTAGTCATTATCATCTTCACAGGATGTTTGTGGAGTATTATGTCTGAGTGATTTAATATGCAGGCTTTATGAGCACTCTCTTGCAAGAAACATACAAAGCCATAGAACAATGAAAGCAAATGTCATTTTATGACCATGAAAATCACTTTTTTTTAACCAGAGTTATTAGTACAAATAAAGTTATATATGTAAGAGTCAAAAGAATAAATATCAGCTTTAATCTTTAAAAACATAATATCTGTAATATCTGTATTAATGTGTAATGTACTGGTTTCCACATAGTTTTCACTATATATGCTCTTTGTTTTCAGAACGTTAGAACTTTTAACTCGTACTTTCATGCTAAGTCAGTCAAGGAATTAATTATGTTATTGGAGAAAGAATTGTAGATGTTAGAAAAAAATTAGTTAAACCTGGATTTACCAGGCAACTTTAAGTAAAATGCTTAATAACTTTCACTTCAATAACCTCATCTTAAAATGGGTCAAATAGTTTCTCCTCTGTCTCAGCATGGATGATTTTAGATTTCAAAGAGAAAAGTTGTATCTTGAACATAGTCTGAAAATGGTTTACATGAATGCACATTATTTGACCCTTACTCTATAAATCATGTATATATAATATACATGAATATATCATTTATCTAATAACATGATTGGTGTTATCATATCTTAGATCCCTAAAGAGTCAGCTTAACTTTGTTCTAAAGTGACTATTTCCATTAGGGATTTAGATAGAATTAGGTGATAAAGAATGATAATCGCATTTGCCCTAATTCATAAGGGCTCAATAAATGATCTGTGCTTCTTAAAAAAGTGCTATCTGCAAACAATGCATATAGGCACATGTTTGTTTGTGTGTGTGTTGTGATGATGAACTGAGACTGGACTCTAGGTGGAATCAGAGACTCACCATAGATACCTTGGGTATCCACATGCTGAGGGAAAAAAATGTGAATTTTATAGCCTTTTTATGAAATGTTCTGTAAATATATATTATGTCTATTTGGTCTATAATGCACATTAAGTTTGGTGTTTCTTTGTCCATTCCCTGTCTGGAAGTTCTTTCCAATGCTCAAAGTGGGGAGTTGAATTCTCCAGCTATTCTTCTTTGGAGTCTTTCTCTCACTTTAGTTCTAATAATATTTGCTTTATATATTTGAGTTCTCCATGGGTGGGTGCATATATATTTGAAATTGATATATTCTCTTGATGAATTGACCCATTTATCATTATGTAGTCATCTTCCTTGTCTCATTTGAGAGTTTTTGTCTTATAATCTATTTGTCTGACAAAAATACAGCTACTTCTATACTATTTTTTGTTGTTGTTCCCCTTGGCACGGAGTATCTTTTTCCATCCCTTTGTTTTTAGTCTATGTGTATCTTCATAGGTGAAGTGTGCTTCTTGTAGGCACAAGTTCATAGGATATTTGATATGGTTTGGATTTGTGTCCCACCCAAATCTCATGTCTAATTGTAATCCTCAATGTTGGGGGAGGGGCCTGGTGAGAAATGATTGGATCATGGGGGCAGATTTTCCCGTTGTTGTCCTCCTGATAGTGAGTGAGTTCTCATGAGATCTGGTTGTTTAAAGGTGTGTAGCACCTCCTGCTTCACTCTATCCCGCATGTTCTGGCAATGTGAGATGTGCTTTCTCCTTCAACCATGACTGAAAATTTCCTGAGGCCTCTCCAGCCATGTGTCCTGTACAGCCTGTGGAACCATGAGCCATTAAAATTCTTTTCTTTATAAATTACCTAGCCTTCAGTTATTATTTATAGCAATGTGAGAATGGACTAATACAATCATGTTTTTTAGGCTATTCAGTCACTGTGTGTCTTTTTATTGGAGAGTTTAGACCATTTACACTCAATGTTAATATTGATGATAAGAATTTATTGTTGTCATTCTGTTATCTTTTTCTGTTTTTTTTGTAGTCTTTTCTTCATTCTTTCTTTCTTGTTTTCCTTTTGATGAAGCTGCTTTATATTGGTGATATGATTTGCTTTCTTGCTTTTTGTTTTTTGTGTATGTGTATTCATTATATGGTTTTGGGTTTGAGGTATCATAAGGCTTGAAAATATTGCTTTATAACCCATTATTTTAAGCTGATAACAACTTAATACTTTTGGTGTAAACAAGCAAGCAAAAAGAAAACTAATACAAACTTTATGCCTTAACTTTGTTCTCTGCTTTCTAACTTTTTATTGTTTCTATTTATATCTTATTGTACTGTCTATGTCTTGAAAAGTTGTTGTGGTTATTATTTTCTGTTGATTTATTGTTTAGTCTTTCTGAGTAATTTACACAACACAGTAGCAGTGTTATAATATTTTGTGTTTTTCTGCATCCTTACTAATACCAATAAGTTTCTTACCTTCATATTATTTCTTATTGCTCTTTAAAATTATTTTCTTATGAAGTACTCTCTTTAGCATTTCTCTTAGGACTGTTCTGGTGATAATAAAATCTCAACTTTTGTTTTTCTGGGAAAGCCTTTATTTCTTCTTCATCTTTGAAGAATATGTTGACTTGATATACTATTATAGGGTAAAAGTTTTGTTTTTCTTTTTCCTTCAGCACTTTAAATATGTCATGCCGCTCTCTCCTCACCTATAAGGTTTCCACTAAAAAAGTCTGCTACCGGGAATATTGGAGCTCTGTGGTATGCTATTTGATTCTCTTATCTTGCTGCTTTTAGGATTCTTTCTTTATCCTTGACCTTTGTAAATCTGATTATTAGTGTCTTGAATTAGTCTTATTGGAGAATTCTATAACCTTCTTGTACTTGGATATTGATATCCTTCTCTAGGATTGGAAAGTTCTCTGATATTATCCTTTTGAATAAACTTTCTACCCTTATCTCTTTCTCTACTTCCTTTTTAAGACCAGTAACTCTTAGATTTGCCCTCTTGAGGATATTTTCTAGATCCCGTAGGCATGATTCATTGTTT
Organism: Hylobates moloch; assembly: GCF_009828535.3. Lineage (NCBI taxonomy): Eukaryota > Metazoa > Chordata > Mammalia > Primates > Hylobatidae > Hylobates > Hylobates moloch. The sequence continues at coordinate 122,965,429 of NW_026652280.1, forward strand.
TTGATCCTTTTTTCTTTTGTCCCCACTTACTGTGTATTTTCAAATAGCCTGTCTTCAAGCTTGCTACTTCTTTCTTCTGCTTGAGCAGTTCTGCTGTTAAGAGACTCAGATGCATTCTTCAGCATGTCAACTGCATTTTTCCACTTCAGAATTTCGGCTTCTTTTTAATTATTTCTGTCTTTGTTAAATTTTTCTGATAGAATTCTGAATTTTTTCTTTGTGTTAGCTTGAATTCCTTTGTACTTCCTCAACATAGCTGTTTCAAATTTTCTGTTTGGAAGGTTATATACCTGTTTCTCCAGGATTGGTCCCTGATGCCTTATTTAGCTCATTTGGTGAGAATATGTATTTCTGGATTACCTTGATACTTGTATATGTTCATCTGAATCTGGGCATTGAAGAGTGAGGTGTTTATTGTAGTCTTCACAATCTGGGTTTATTTGTACCCATGCTTCTTGGGAAGGCTTTCCAGATATTCGAAAGGACCTGGATGTTGTAACCTAAGTGTATCTGCTTTAGGGGGCTCCCCATGCCCATTACTGCTGTGTTTCTTGCAGACTCATAGAAGTATCACCTTGATGGTCTTGGATAAGTTTCAGGAGCATTCTCTGGATTGCCAGGTAGAAACTCTTGTTATCTTCTCTTACTTTCTCCCAAATAAATAGAATCTCTCTCTCTGTTCTGAGTCACCTGGAGCTGGGGGTTTAGTGATACAAGTACCTCTGTTGCCACTACTGTTAGGACTCTACTGGAGCTGGGGGTTTAGTGATACAAGCACCTCTGTTGCCACTACTGTTAGGACTCTACTGGGTCACACTTGAATCCAGAACAGCACTGGATTTCACATAAGCCTGTTTTAACCACTCCCTGGCTACTACCTATGTTCTCTCAAAGCCATGGTGCTCTACACTGGCATCCGGCAAAGCCAGCCAGGTCTATGTCCCTCCCTTTGGCGTGATGAGTTTCTCTAGGCCCTGGAAAGCTTCAGAGGTGCCACCTAGAAACTGGAGACCAGCTATAAAAACCTTAGAAGACTGTCTGGTGTTCTATTGTATTGCAGCTGAGCAAGCACTTAAACCACAGGATGCAGTCCTTCCCATTATTTCCTACCTTTCCAAAGACAGAGGAGCCTCATTCCATGGCCAATGCCACCACAGGCCAACAGGGGGTATTGCCAGGCTACCATTAAAGCTCCCTTAAGGCCCGAGGTCTCTTAAGTCTGCTTGTGGTAAATGCTGCCTGGATTTGGACTCAGCCTTCAAGGCTGTGGGCTCCTCTCTGGTCCAGGGCATGTCCAGAAATGTCATCCAAGAGCCAAGACCTGGAGTCAGGGACCCCAAGAGCCCACTTGGTACTCTACTCCTCTGTGGCTGAGCTGGTACCTGAGGTACAAGGCAAAGTTCCTTTTACTTTTCTCACCATTTTTCTCAAGCAGAAATCTTGCCCAATGGCCACCACAGGCAATGTGCTGAGTCTCACTTCAAGCCAGCAAGTCTCAGAGTCTTACCCAAGACCCTTGATATAGTACCTACATATCACCACTGGTTATTCATGGTCCAACAGCTCTTTGGTTAGCAAGTGATGAAACCTACAAGGACTGGTTCTTCCCTTCCAGGCAGCATGTTCTCTTTTTTCCCAGGGTGTGTTTAGAATGTCTTCTAGAAAGGGGGCCTCACATCTCTAACCATTGGCCTATCCTGCTGTGGCTGAGCTGGTATCTATGATTCAAGACAAAGTCCTCCCCACTTTTTCCTCTCCTCTCCTTAAGCTGTAAGAAGGGATCTCTTTCACAGCTGTAAGCTATATAGCTTGGGGTTAGTAAAGGGTTGATGCCAGAATTCCCTTAGCCATTCCGGCTGGTGTCTCAGCAGGGTTGCATGCCCCCTGCCTGTCCTTTGGCTCTGGGCCCAGGTGAGCTCTATGACTTGCCTAAGTGTTAAGTCCTTGTGGCCTAGACTTCCTTTCAAGTTTATTTAGGACCTCAGGGCACTTTAGCATGCTGTGAGGAGGCTTGCAGAAACTCAAGTTCTGAACATTGGGAGCAGTGATTCCTCTCTGGCTAGGACTGGTTTAAATTCACCCTCCATGGGCTGGCATCAGTTTGGTCCAGTATATTTTTTCTGCTGTAACAGGGTAGCTCTGCGTTCATTGCCTCACAATTGCTGAGGTCTCCCTCTCCCCAGTGCACAAAAACTTTTTTTGCATCATGCTGCAGCTGCCAGGGAGGAAGAGGGAGGAGTGGTGTATTAGTTTGTTCTCACACTGCTATATAGAAATACCTAAGACTGGGTAATTTATGAAGAAAAAAGTTTTAATTAACTCACTCTCTATCATGAGAACAACAAGGTGGAAATATGTTCACACAGTCCAGTCACCTACTACCATGCCCTTCCTCCAATTTGACATGAGATTTGGGTGGGGACACAAATCTAAACCATATCCTCCCACCCCTGAACCTCCCAAATCTCATGTCCTTCTCATATTACAAAATATAAGTATCTTTTCTCAACAGTCCCTCAGTCTTAACTCATTTCAGCATTAACTCAAAAGTCCACAGCTCAAAGTCTCATCTGAGACAAGGGAAGTATCTTCCATCTATGACCCTGTAAAATCAAAAACAAGTTAGTTAGTTTTAAGATACAATGGGGGTACAGGCATTGGGTACATGGTCCCATTCCAAATGGGAGAAATTGGCCAAAACAAAGGGATTACAGGTCCCACTCATGTCTGAAACCCAACAGAGCAGTCATTAAATTTTAAGGCTTAAAAATATTCTCCGTTGACTCCATGACTCCATGTCTCACATCTAGGCCACAATGATGCAAGGGATGGGATCCCACAGCCTTGGGCAACTCTGCCTCTGTGGCTGTGCAGGGTATAGCCCCCACAGGTGCTTCTACAGGATGGCGTTGAGTGCCTGTGGCTTTTCCAGGCATGTAGTGCAAGCTGTTACACCATTCTAGAGTCTGGAGAACTACAGGCTTCTCCTGTAGTTAAATATGCAATATACTTCCATTTTGCCTCTCTCGGCTTTTATGCTATTTTAAAATTTAAAAAAAAATCCTATATATGTTATGAGCTCTGCAAATCATTATTATTTTTCTTTAAATAGTAATTTGTTTTTAAAATAAATTCCATTAATATGAGAGAAAGGTTTTTATGTTTTACTAAGTGGTTACCATTTCTGGAACTTCTCACCCTTTGTGTAGATTTAGATTTTCACTTTATATCATTTTCCATCTGCCTAAAATATATGCTTTAATATTTTAGCACAGATCTGCTCATGAAGAATTCTCTGAGTGTTTCCATGCTGAAAAAGTTCATGTTTTGCATGTGTATTTTAAAAATAGTTTACCAAGTATAAAATTAATGGCTTTCTTTCTCTCAGCATTTTAAAGATACTGCCTTTTAAACTTTATTCTGGATTGCACTGCCATGATAAAAATAAACATCCACCCTTATTTTTATTTCTCTATATGTGATGCACCTTTTCTCACCACCCCCGGTTTGCCTTTAAAATTTTCTGTTTGATGTTTATTTAACTACTTGGCTTTTTGCTATTTTAGCTATTTAGATACTGGGTTTTCGTAATGTTTGAAAATTTGGGGACAATTATTTTTTCAAAAATTTTTTTTTTTTTTACCCCATCCCTCTCCTATATTCCAGGGACCCATGTAATGGTTTTCCACAGTTAATTGATAATGCATTCTTTTGTTTTCCTTCAGGTTATTTTCCTGCGAATTTTATTTTAGATAGTTTCTATTGCTATTATTTCAATTTCATTTATGTTTTCAATTGCAGTGTCTATTCTTCCATTATTCTTATGAAGTTTATTATTTTTTTCCTTCATATCTCATCTCTATTATTTTAATTTAGGGCTTTTTAATATCTTTACTGTTTCTACTTTTGAACAGATGGCAATCAGTTATATTAATTGTTTTAATGTCCTTTTCTATTAATTATGTTAAATATGCCAGTCAGTTTAGATTGATTTTTATACTCAATATGACTCATGTTTTCCCAATTATTTGAATGTCTGGTAATCTTTTATTAGAGACTAGCCATTGTGAATTTTACCTTTTCCATACTATAAATATTCTTGAGCTTTGTTCAGGGACATAGTAAAGTCAATTAACAATATTTTTATTATTCTGGGGTTTTAATCTATGATTTACTAAGTTGTACCAGAGCACTATTTAGTCTAAGGCTAATTTTTTTCCCTTTACTGTGGCTGAACGTCCTATGTGTTCTACTCAATGCCTTGTAAGTTACGGGACTGTCTGACTTGCGGGAATGTCAACTACTAGCATCCCCAAATGAACTCCAAGGTATTTTTCTTCCAGTCCTTTCAAGTGGTTCTTTCCCTGGCCTTGGGTAGTTTCCTCACATGCATGTACTGATAAGTACTCAAGTGAACCCCTCGGGAAAACCCTGCACAATTATTTTCACTTCCCTCTCTTGTCCTGTGTACTCTTCTCTGTGTATTCTATTCTCCTTGGTCTCCTCAGAATTCCCATTTTCACCTCTGGAAACTGCTGGACTCTGTCTGGCTTCTTCCTCCTTGCACTGTGTCCTAGAAACTCACCAAGACAGTACGCTGAGATAATCACAGAGTTCACCTCATTTTTTTCTCCTTTTTGTTTGTTGTGTAATATCCAATATCTTGAAAATTATTAATTCGTATATTTTGTGGGATTTTTTCATTGTTTTAGGTGAGAGGTTAAATTTGTTTTCTATTACTCCATATTGGCCAGAAACAGAATAGTAATTTATTCTTAATCACCGTTAGATGATAGGTTTCATGGGTTCGTATGATCCTTAATTTAAAATTATCTGTCTGTTTGGGGAGTGATAATATTAGAAGCTTAAATTTTCCTGTCTGGTTAACACCTGTATTTAAGAATAGGAGACATCAGCTCCTTCAGGCTTTGTGTTGTTCCTTTATAGTTCACCATTATATTGTCAATTCTGAGAAAAGCCCCTTGTGATGGACAAGAAGGCTAGGTTCCCTTTACAGACCCCTGTTTATTAGGGGAAATGCTTAGTGGCTATGCAGCTGTTTAAAAGGCACCAATGCCATGCTGTGGTCTGGCACCCTGCCTTCCCCATGTCCACAGCACCAGCTCCTAATAACAGTGGTTATCATATAGACTTTCCTTCCATTTTATCTTTTGTCAAGTTCTCCTTTTAAAATAAATTCGCAGTTCCTTTCAAAAGATTTATTTTAAAAAATATGAAAATATTTACCATCAGTAATCTCATAAGGGGCATTTTTTTTTTTTTAAAGTTTGATTTTTTTTCCCTTTTCTACTCTCACCCATTCTGCTCAGAATCTAGAAAAGCATGACTTCAAACAAAACCAGAGAAGAGATTTTCTTTTTATGAGTCTTGGAGCCTTAGAGAATCTGGTTTTTATTGCTAACCTCTTTTTTTTTTTTTTTTATTTTAATTGGTCTCTGCCATTATGATTAAATTCTTCCCTAAACATGTCTGAAACACAGAAGTTAATTATTTCACACTTTAGTGGAACTATCCCAAGACCTATCCGGTGTATTTTGGATCATCTGAAAATAATGAAATTTGTAAGTTAAGAAAATTAGACATTTAGGCAAAACTGTTGATACTGTACTAGGACAGATCACAGTCATACACATTCATCTTAAAAGCAGAAAGTTCACCCCAAAAAAGATTTATTTATTTTTTCTGTAAGTGTTTTGGTATGTTTATTCATGGCAGTTTTATTTCTCAATTACATAGTTTTAATTTTCCACTTGGAAGATGACTATTCTGAATACAAATTTATTTTCAAGATACTGTCCTCAGAATACTATATTTAAAAAATCCAATTAACTTGCACAAGTTATAGTGCTCCAAGGGCATTCTTCTTTTTCAGAGGAGAAACCTATAAAAACAAAAATTAATACTCACAAATGAAAAAGTAGTTGCACAGAGTTAATTTTTTCTTATTGATTTACTTTCTCCTACCAAAAAAATCTCTCTCAGTGCATTATTTCCTATTTCTAGAATTTGTAATTGAAGATTCAAATATTTCTCAGCTCTCTTTTTACCCCTCTAACTCCTAAGCTTGATAGTTATCAGAGAATATACTTAGAAGAAAGCAAACCTGTGGTACTTCAGGGACTTTCCTCTCTCACCTTTCTTATCTTAGGTGTCAAGGTTGAGCATTTTGATTGTGTTTCTTATCAGCTAAACTTCTAAACTAAAGCAGTAGTTTACTATTTCAGTTTCTTCTCAAAGGCTTGTGGTACTTTTAACGGATTAGGTTTCCAAATTAAGACCAAGTTTAATGTTGACTATGGCAATGATAGACTAAAACTATTCTGTATTTATGCTACTCATTGTTTTTAAGCCAGTCTACTGGAAAAAAAAACTAGAAAAATATTTTATGTATTAGGTGGACTCTCAATTTTCAAGGAATCAAAAGCATTCTCAGAATATTTCAATGAAAGGGAATTTATTATGAGAAAACATGGGGAAATGAGGTTTACAGGGGTTGAGATATCTTTTTTCTTTCTATCTTTGCCTGCTTCCTTTCTTTTCTCTTCTTTTCTTTCTTTCTTTCTTTCTTTCTTTCTTTCTTTCTTTCTTTCTTTCTTTCTTTCTTTT